>NC_086021.1:17551421-17868921 GCF_036323735.1 Rattus norvegicus | reverse complement strand
GTCACTTATATACTATCATATCATGTGCCAATAGTGATATTTTGATATCTTCCCTTCTAATTTGTATCCCTTTGATCCCCTTTTACTGTCTGGTTTCTCTGGCTGTGACATGGAGTCCTGTTTTGAATAAATAGGGAGAGAGTTGGGCAGCCTTGTCTAGTCCCTGATTTTAGTGGGATTGTTCAAGTTTCTTTGCATTTAGTTTGATGTTAGCTACTGGTTTGCTGCATATTTCTTACACTATGTTTTGATATGAGCCTTCAATTCGTGATTTTTCCAGGACTTTTATCCACACGGGTTGTTGAATTTTGTCAAATGCTTTCTCACCATCTAATGAAATGACCTTGTGCTCCTTATCTTTGAGTTTGTTTACATGATGGATTTCATTTATGAATTTTCCTATATTAAACCATCCTTCCATCCCTGGGTTCAAGTCTACCTGATCATGATGGATGATTTTTTGATGTGTTCTTAGATTCCTTTTGCAAGAATTTTATTGAGTATTTTTTCAGCAATATTCATAAGGGAAATTGGTCTGAAGTTCTCTTTCTGTGCTGAGTCTTTGTGTGGTTTAGGTATAAGAGTAATTGTGGATTCATATAAGGAATGCTCTAGTGCTCAGTCTGTCCAATTTTGTGGAAGAGTTTTGACAATATTAGTGTGAGGTCTTCTAAGAAGGTCTGATAGAATTCTGCACTGAACCGATCTCGACCTGGACTCTGTTTGGTTGGGAGACTTTTAATATCTGCTTCTATTTCCTTAGTAGTTATGGGGTTGTTTAGATAGTTTATTTGTTCTTGATTTAACTTTGCTACCTGTTATCTGTCTACGAAATTGTCCATTTCCTCCAGATTTTGCAGTTTTGTTGAATATAGGATTTTATAGTACAAGCTGATGATTTTTTTTAATTTCTTCAGATTCTGTTATGTCTCCCTTTTCATTTCTGATTTTTGTAACTTGGATACAGTCTATTTGACCTCTGGTTAGGTTGGCTAAGGGTTTATCTATCTTATTGTTTTTCTCGAAGAAACAGCTCCTGGTTTTGTTGATTCTTTGTATCGTCCTTTTCATTTCTACTTCGTTGATTTCAGCTCTGAGTTTGATAATTTCCTGTGTTCTACCCCCCTAGTGTTTACTTAGTTCTTTTTGTTCTAGAGCTTTTACGTGTGCTATCAAGCTCCTGACATATGCTCTCTCCTGTTTCTTTTCCCAAGCACTCAGATCTTTAAGTTTTCCTCTTAGCTCTGCTTCCTTGTGTCACATATGTTTGGGAATGTTGTGTCTTCATTTCCATTAAGTTCTAAGAAGTCTTTAATTTCTTTATTTCTTCCTTCACCAAGTTGTCATGGAGTAAAGCATTTTTCAACTTCCATGTAAATGAGGACTTTCTGTCATTATTGTTATTGTTGAAGACCAGTCTTAGTGTGTGGTGATCTGAGAGAATGCATGGGATTATTTCTATCTTCCTGTATCTGTTAAAGTCTGTTGAGGGATCGATTATGTGATCAATTTTGAAGAAGGTTCCCGAGATCATGAGAAGAATGTATATCCTTATTTTTTAGAATGGAATGTTCTATAAATATCTGCGAAATCCTTTTGGTTCATAACTTCTATTGCTTTCTCTACATCTCTGTTTAATTTCTTTTTCCACGATCTCTCCAGTGATGAGGGTGGGGTGTTGAAATCTCCTACTATTATCATGTCATGTGCAATGTGTGCTTTTAGCTTTAGTAAGGTTTCTTTTACGAAACGTCAGGATTTCTCATGAACCATTTTTATTGCACAAATTCTAATGAAAATATAACATTCTGGTTCTTGAATTGATATTCTGAAATTTTAACTAGGAGAGGCAAGACCTCAGTCTCTAACTAGAGAGATACCTATACAAATACAGAAACTACTAATGAAAAGGAAGTTGCTTTGAAAATATTTCAAAATAAAAATAGTCATTTTCTGTGTAGGCTGTGGGAAGGTTGTTTATTTGTTTTTGTTTTTTTTGTTTTAATTTAATATGGAGAAATATTTACAGTACATCAAAATAAGTGTGAAAAGCAAAGCAATATCACAATAGAATCCCAGGCGTTCCAGCATTTTTTCTACAAGAGCAGAGTCTACTGAATTGTCAAGCATGTACAACAGGACTCCTGCTTCATAATTGTCAGAACTTTAAGTCTACCCTATGTTCTCTACACTTAGATTTTTATAACTTTTGCATGAATGAGTCAGATCTAATCTGATAGATCTCATAAGCTATTATACCTGACTATGTCCCCTGACCCCGTGTGAAAACTATGTATTGTTTTTCTTTTTTTTGTTGTTGTTGTTTTGGGGAGCTGTGTTTTTCATTAACCCCAATAGCAAATTAATCTAGTGATCAATTAGTGAATAGAAACTAAAATTATGTATTATGGTGAGAAATTCCCCAAAAGAGAGTGCACACAAAGGTAAATCTAAAATGTTTGTGGGTAGACATGCACACATGCTCATGACCCATGTAGCTGACAAGCATTCCACACACAATCAACTTAAGTGATTTGGTAATTTAACCTATTCACACAGAAGAAAACTCATGGGGAATACATTTTTTTCTTAGCCATGTTTATAAGTGACCAAATGATGAAGCAGGATGTAAACAAATATTTTATCCTTGATTGTTGCTTATAGTAACATTTTAATTCATGTACAATCTCTAGGTGCTCTTTTTCTATTGTGTTTCTCTGTGTCTCTGTCTCTGCATGAATATATAGGCACACATGTGTATGTGGCATACAAGTGTGTGTGCGTGTGTGTGTGTGTGTGTGTGTGTGTGCATGTGGGTGTGTGTCTTATATGGTATTTATGAACATAGGTAACATGTTTATTTATTTATAATTTGGAAACACTGAAACCCACATTTGATTTGTGGATCAACCATGTGCTGATCTACTCATATACATCTGACATTTCATTATATCAGGTGAATAGAGAGAGAGCCTAACAGGCTGGTGATATCTCCTTCTCTACTCTTGTCAGGAAAAAGTGGTGTATCTTTTGGCAAGAATACCCAAACTTCAGCAAAGACATATACACTCCACAAAACAGGATACGACATCTCATTTAAAGGGAAAAGTTATCAGACTGGGAGAAAAATGAGTTTGCCACGTTCCAATATTTGAGGGACATGAGACTGAACTTCAGAAGATATAATGAAAAGGGACAGGCAGAATCCCCAAGGATCCAAAGTAAGCTAAACCCTGGAGCTTCTCATTACACGAGAGCTCATGGATTGGTGAGGATGGTGAACATAATGATAAGAACTTTGCCGTCCATACTCAGTTTCCATATAAGGCTACAATGTGAACAAGATGAGAAGGAGTCACCACCACAGAGCTAACAGCTACTTTAGCAGTTACAGTGTGAAAAACAGAGTGTAACTATAGACAGAAGAGAAGGATGATATTTGAAAACAGACAAGGCTGTGCTGGAACTGAACAGTTTTCCATGTAAGTAACCAAGCAAGCACACAGCAGGTGCCATATGCAAACGTGAGCAAAGAGGAATGAACTGTGTAGATACTGTGTGTACAGAAATACAGGTAGGTTGGTGGAATTCTAAGATGTTGAGATGAAAGAATAGGAAGGAATTTCTATCAAGCCAGGCACCATGTCTTGCTCTTAGAATACTCACATTCAAGAGACTGAGGGAGAGAAATTAGGAATTTCAGGTTAGCCTGGACTACATATCCAGACAATACATCTTTTATTCTTGTTTTCTTTATTTAAATCAGTAGTCTGATTGATAGAATATCATGAACAATATTAAGAAAACAGACATTTAATGCCTATGCAGTGATATGTCTGCTAAGAAAACATATTCTATAAAGAGATAGTAATTATTAAGTTACAAATGCCAGCTGTCATATTGAAGGTTGTGGCGTGAAGGGGTCTGGTGTTGTTTGGTTGATCCTTCTTCACTTTCATGGCTCACTGTACACATCTTAAAAATCTTCTCTGACGACCTCGTTACTGTGCAGACATGGAGATGTGCCTTGCCATTAAGTCTATGTATCAAAACCAGTAATCATTTATTTATCAAATGACTATTTGATTTTACTTTATCTTCAAAAATGATGAGTCTTGAGGAAATGATACGTTTATTGTGTGGGTTTGAATATTCGTAATAGCAATCAGAGGCTAATCGGGGCCCGACACACACACAGGGTGGTTGGAGAGACTATACCTGTGTCATCAGGAAAGCATAGAGATGAGTGGATTGATCAGTTTTTCTGTATAACGTTGATAACTAGTTAATGATAAGAATGGGTAAAAAATTGAGATACACTCAAGGTTTTCTTTTCCTTCGTTTGAATGATTGCTTATACAGCATGTGAAACTGAACTTAAACCCAAGGTAAACCTTCTGCCTGAGCTTCATTAGTGCCAGGACTACATGTTTCCACCTTCTATTGTAAGTATTTGGACACTTGGCTCAATGCTTAGCACACTTTGAAAAATCCCCTGGAGTTAAGAGAGAAAGTATTAGTATGAAATTATGTGAGAAAAAATCTTTTCTAAGCTTTGATTTTTGTGACTGCAGACAAAGACTTTGACTCTGATGTAACTGAGCCTCTAAAATACTAAAAAAATTAATATCTCTCATTTGCAAGAATCCTACTAATTGCTTACTGCTCTGTGTTTCTGGAGATGAGTGTCAATTGTGTCAATTGCTCTTTGTGGCAGGAAAAGGGCTTGTCTGTCAAATGCTTTGCAATTGCCAAGAACTGTGAGGTCCCTGGAGAATGCTCCCTCTGTTCACCCTCATTCTGCTCTCATAGCCTTTGCTATCTGCACTCGTCCATCTCTACACACCCCCATGCACTTCTTTCTGGGGAACTTATGTATCCTGGAAATTGGTCACACTGGCTCTGTCATACCCAAGATATGGAGAGCCGTGTAGGTGAGTTCTGAGGAGTCTCTCAGGAGGGATGTGCCCCACAGATATTGTTCTTCACACTTTTTGGTATAACTGAGTGTTTCCTATTGGCAGTCATGGCCTTTGGCCACCGTATAGCCCCGCTTCACTACAACCCAAATGAGTCGTGAGGTATGTGCCCATTTGGCAATTGTTTCATGGGGAATAGGTTGCCTTGTAGGGTTGGGACAAAACTACTTGAGGCCCAAATCTAACCACCCACAAGGAGTTGATAAACTCTTGGCCATCTTCCGTACCGCAGTGACATCCATGCTGAACCCCATCATCTATAGCTTAAGGAACCAAGAAGTCAAGGCAGCACTGAGAAGGACTCTGGGTCAGAAGAAAGTTCTGATAATAAATAGGTAATTAAGGATCGAAAGTGCTCTTTCAAAAAGGTGCAAAGTCTGTGAAAGAAAGAAAACAAAACCAATATGCTCTTTCTTGGTGTCTTGAAACAAACTTTAAGAAATATAACTTTGATTTAGTGTATTCCCTTTATTCCCCACAATGTTTAATTGCAATCAATTGTAAAGTTTGCTTGCTACTAAATTACTTTAGTAGATCAGTCCAGTACTTAAACGTTTTCATCTGGACAGAGTTTAAACCACATGCTAATGTCTCAGGGCCCTGAAAATTCTCTGTATCCATTCTTAGCTATTTGGAAATCTACCAGAAATTGTTTGTAAATGATCTCAGCTCGTTATGCTACAATTCCATATTCCTCAGTACATGTAAATTCATTGCATTGGACTGGAACTGCTAAGTAGCTCTCAGGACAGTGAATTGCTAACCTCTGCTTTGTGTACCATTTGGTCAGTCCATACTTCAGTTCTGGGCACCCAGGGCCTATGATTTTGGAACAGGAGTCGTCTTTACTCCACTGTTTGATTTCTATAGGGTGTAGGAAAAGAATTTCAGCCAGGTGATTCTCAACATCAATATCATAGTTTCAGATAAACACACACACACACACACACACACACACACACACATGCATGCACACATTATACAGGAATTGAAGTGGATTTACACGTGACAGAATGCAAATATAAAAGTCAGCTAGTGTCAGATAATTAGATTCAGGTTGCTATTCAACAAGAAAATAAAATAACATAAAATTAGAATCTTGACTCTTTATGAGTATAATGAAACAAAAATAAAATTCCATTTAAGTGTGCTGAAAATATGGAAGACATTAAAAAAAATACCATGACACGTTTTTTTTAGGCGTGAGTAACCAAAACAGAAAGACAATAATTATATTCTCCTCGGACTCATGGTTCTGAGTCTACTTACATGCAGTAAGGACCATTCAGTTCAAAATGTTGGTATAAAAATGACCGAGATGCTGAAAACAAATACTAAAGTTTTGAAGAGACACACAGTCTTTCCATAGGCTTTAAGTAATTTTCCTATTACTTCTATTACTTTAAAAGAAAATAGAAAAGAAAAATACATTAAAATATTTTATCTATGAAAGGAAAATAATTTAAAATAATTTCATTGCTCAGTAATTGGTTGTTGTTAAGATGACAGGCATCCTCCTAATGCTTAACTGCGATAAGCAAAGCAAGAAACCCTTTTTGGTATCTGTGTCAAGTACGTATAATCTCAACCTAAAAGAGAAAAATCACTGTGCAAATCCAAATTCAGAGACATTCTAGCAAAGTTATTATTTATCTTCAAAGGTGTGGTCACAGATTATAAAAATAGTGATGAATTATCACAGAATACTATGACTTAAGACATGCAATAACTAAATGTCAACTGGATTTCTGGATTGGATACGGGCATAGAAAGTGTACAGTACTAGAAATATTGTTGTTATTATTTGGTCAACCTACTGTGTTACTTGTAACATATTTTTTTCAATTTTTTGATTTCTGAGAATTAGACATTAGATTGATTAAAGTATATAAAATTCAGGAATTATGATACGATATAAAACCATACTGTTTCCTATCATTTAAATCTGATTTTCCTGTATAGTTTGACTTCTGCTTTATTTTTTGTATTTATTTATTTTGCTAATTTGTTTATGTCTCAAATGCTGTCCTCCTTCCTATTTTCCCCCACAGAGTCCCTTACTCCAAACACCATCCCTTTCTGACTTCTTCTTTAAAAAAGTCAAAACATCAGTATGTATAAGGCATGTTTAGTCCCGGAATAGCTGTTCATTTGGCCGTGCATTTGAAAATCGACAACATTGATAGTGCAGACATCAGGAAATAGCTTCAAAAATGACATTCAAAAATTAAATATTCTCCAGTTATCAGCTATCAGCTATCAGCTATCAGCTTGACAAAACTGGAGGAATCCAAGAACAAAATTATCCTTGAAATGTACGTAGAGAAAATTGATCAGACAAGAAGGAAAACAGATAGCAACCTTCCTGGATTCAACACAAGAGAGCATAAGTTCCTGTACTGTATTCTGCATGAGTTTATAGAGTTTATGGGTTAATACCTGGAAATGAACTCCTACAAAAACCAACAACAAACTAACCACAAGCTGCAATATTCATGGAAGCCAAAAAATATGTGGAAAGTATTATTTCCAGCTCTATATGAGAATATTAATGTTTATTAATTTGTTTATTAATAAAATTTTAATTTAATGACTGCAAATTTTTATTGCAAATAAATAGATTTTAAGAGACCCATGTGATCATTAACGTTTAGTGGCTTTGATTGCATTATAGATCAATAAAGTGTTTATATGACTGTGATCATCTCTATGAATATTCACGAAAAACAAATTATGTCAACCAGGAACTGCTCTTCTGTTTTTATACATTTTGTTGTACATATGTAAGAGTTTTACCTGCTTGTTCACGTGTGCAACACATTCATGCCTAGTGTCCAGGAGGTTGAAGAGGGTGTGAGATACTGTGATGCTGAAATTACAGCCACTTGTGAGCTGTCACTCGGGAGCTGGGGATCGGCCCCGGGTCCTCTGGAAGAACAGATAATGCTATTAATCTCCGAATCATTTCTTCATATTCAGCAAATGCCATTTTTTGTAAATATATTGCCTAAGCTGTCCTGTCTTCTACATAGACAACTGTTTTCCCAAATGTGATAATTTAATATTAAACACACACCCACCTGCTTCTTACCTTCATATATATATATATGTATATATGTATATATATATATATTCACACAAACACACATACACACAGAAACACACACATGCACACACAGAGACACACGCACAACTGCTCTTACCTTCAAGTTTACTTACTTACTTACTTACACACACATACACACACACACACACACACCTGCTTCTTACCTTCAAGTAGACTTAGTTATTTCCATAGTTATTTGTTTATTTATGCACTTTACATGCTCAAACTGCCCCCCTCCAGTTCACCCCTCTCACAATCCTTCCCCCAGCCCTTTCTCCTCTGAGCAGGAGGGGATCCCACGGGTATCTCCTCACCTTGCATATCCAGTCTCTGTGATCACACCCTCTGCTACTGAGGCCAGACACAGCAGCCTGGATGGATGGGGTCGGGAGGTAGAGGTCACATCCAGAAAGAGGCAGAGAGCTGGGGTAAGAGATGCCCATGAATCATGGGTGTTTCCTTAGCTGAGACTCACAGCCTCAGTGATATGGAACTGAAGAACCCATCTCCTGTAGCCAGAGAGCAACCCTAATGGAGTGATAGAGACACCAACTTTAGACCCAAAATTTATTCTGACCACAGGACATGCAGGGGCCGTGCATAGAGCAGAGAGTGAGGAATGATTAACCAAAGGTTAGTGCAGATTGAGACCCACCCCATGGATGAGCACCGATCCCTGACACTGTTAATGACGCTCTGTTATGCTTGCAGACAGGAGTCTATCATGGCTTCCCTCTGAGAGACTCCACTAAGCCGCTGACTCAGACAGAAGCAGAAACCCACTATCCAAACCACGGGTGGAGCTTGGGACTCTGATGGAAGAACAGAATGAAAGGGATTATGGCCTCTAAGGGCATAGGCACTCCACAGGCTTTGTCTTCATGTGGGTGTCGAACAACTAGAATTGGGCTTTCCCAAAACATGTTGTCTGTAGATGGGATATCTGTGTCTTTAAAATTCTTTTATTTTTTTACTCACTTTTCATCCCAATATCGGTCTCCATCTTCATGGGATGCCAACACCCTTTGTCGGGGGAACAGTAAAAAAGACAAAATGTACACATTTCCTTCCTATGTCCTGGGGGCTCAGGTTCAGTTCACGTTCACTTTCTGGTTGGTGGTTCAGTCTTTGGCAAACCCCAAGAGTCGCTGTGAGTTGACTCTATTCGTCTTCCTGTGGAATCCGTCATACCATCTGGGCCTCGATTCTTCACCTGTTTTTGTTTTTTTTTTTTTAAAGACTCTCCAAGCTCCAGCTAATGTTTGGTGGTGAATCTTCTCACTTGTTTCTCTCAGCTGTTGGGTGGAGTCACTCAGAGGACAGTTGTGCTAGGAATCTGTCTGCAAGCACGATAGAGAATCTTTAATAGTGTCAGGGACCAGTGATTGCCCTCGGGGTAGGTCTCCATCTGCACTAACCATTGGTTGGACGTTCCTTCCATGTCTGCTCTATCTATCTCTGTCTCTGAAGGTCTTGTAGGCTGTGTTCACTTTGGATTGAAGGTTTTGTGGGTGGGTTTTGTCCTTGTCACATCACTGGGAGTCATGCCTGGCTACAGAATTGGACAATTAAGGATCTGTATCCCCACTGCTAGAGTCACCCCAATAGACACCCTGGGGATTCGCCTTTCCCAGGTCTCTGGCACTTCCTAGAGATGAGCACCCCACACTTGTGATTTCCATTCCCTTTTCCCTGCTTTCACTCTACCTAATTCTTCCAAACCCACTCTACCTAATTCCTCCTACCCACTCCCTTCTCTACCTCCCCTCCCATTCAGTTTCCTCCCTCCCTCCGTCCACCTCAATATCTGTTCTGCTAAATGCATTTTAAAGTCAATATTTAGGAAAAAACACTGAGTAAGTATAGGAAGTATCCCATAAGTAATTGTGGTGGAGGTTTAGGCAAGATATGAACATATTAAATTTTATACAGGCCAGAATTACTACATATATTGTTAGAAGAGAGACTGTCTTTATTACATTCAACATAAAAGAAAACCATTTATATATTCTTTTAAGTTATACAAGGGAATCTGTTAAAAAGAGATACACACATCACACAACTTCATTATTTGAAAGCTCTCTTTATTGCATATATTTACAGAATGAAAAGTACAAAGGTTTAAACTCATGTGAGTGTACTTTGTTGTAAAGTTAAAGTTTCTATATACAGGTTGATGACAAAAGTCACCTCAGATTCACAGGGATAAATACATCAGGGAGTCATCTATTACCTTATCTGTCTTCTTCCCTTTATTCCTGATGAAGACTCATCTCCTTTGCAGCCCCTACTGTAAGGGATGGATCAGAAAATGCCTGAGAGTCTACAACCCAGAATCCATCTATAGAAAAGGTAAAAGACAACATCTCCAAATGTTATACGCAGTCAAAATGTTCTTGTAGATCTTAACACTTGAAACAAAATGCAAAGAACAAACCCACATCCTAGGATATTACAATATACATGAAATGGTAGCTGATTTTTTTTTCTAGTTTCATCTATTTTCCTTGAAGCTTCATGATATCATGCCCCCATCCCCATGATATCATTCCCCCACCGATATGATGTCATGCACCACCCCCACAATGTCATGCCCCATACCAACGATGTCATGTCCCACACCCATGATTTCATGCTCCACCCCCACAATGTCATGCCCCACCCCCACGATGTCATGCCCCACACCCACGATGTCATGCCCCACCCCCACAATGTCATGCCCCACACCCACGATGTCATGCCCCACCCCCACAATCTCATGCCCCACAGCCATGATGTCACGCTCCCGTCCCCGTGATGTCACACCTGCGCCCCTTGCTAGAATGGTTGTATCTATTCACCAGGTAACACTCTGAATGCGGCCCTGTCAACACACCCCTCCAGGCTCCCACCATTTACAGTCCATCCTCCTACCCTCCCCCCTTCTTCTCTTAGAGAGTGGAGGACCCCTCTGGGTGCACCCCCTCCCCTGGCACATCAAGTCTCTGCATGACGAGATTCATCATCTCCCACCAGGTCCTGAAAACGCAGCCGGGTAGGAGAACAGGATCCACAGACAGGCGACGGGTTAGTGACCCCACGTGAGGACCATTGTGCTCCTCTGTCTCTCTCCGTCCTTCCCTCAGCTCCTCAGTGAGACTCACTGAGCTCCATTCGATATTTGTCCGTGTGTCTGTGCTTCTGTGTCAGTCGGCTGCTCGGTGGAGCCTGCAGAGGACAATAACGCTACCCTCCCGTCTGTACACATGAGAAGGACCATCAATAATGTCAGGGTTTGCCGTCTGCCCATAGGATAAGTCTCACATCCGGCCACTCATCCTTTGGCCATTCCCTCTTTTTCTCTTCAATCTCTGTCCCTGTGTCTATTATAGAGAAGGCAATATCTGGGTCAAAATTTTGGACGTGTGTTTGTGTCCTTATCCTTCCACCTGGGGTCCTCCGTGGATACAGAAAGTGACCATTTCAGTCTCCGTATCCCCACTGCACCGAGTCTCAGCTAAAGTCACCCTCATGGACGCCAGGGCAGCCTCACCCATCGCAGTCTGCAGGATAATCATAGAGATAGCGCCCACCCTGGACAGTCACTGATTCAGTCTATTCTCCTGCCCTCTGTCCCTCTTGTCCGTCTCTCCCAAGAAATGATTCTCAAACCCCATTTCCTTCCCATCCCCTTAGCCACCCAATCCTTTCCTTCCATCTGCCTCCTCTCATTAGTTTATTCCTCCTTCTGAGTGAAATTCAAGCATTTTTCTTGGGTCTTTCTTCATGTTTATCCTCTTTGGTTCTGTAGATCGTAGTGTGTGAATTCTGTACTTTATGGCTTATACCCTCTTTTAAGTGAGTATGTACATGTTATTTTGGGTCTCAGTTACCTCATTCAGGACAATACTTTCTCATTCCATATACTTGACCGCAGCTTCTCAATGTCCTTATTTTCCATATGTGCGTAGTATTCCATTGTGTAAATGAACCACATTGTCTGTAGCCATTGTTTGGTTGAGGGGCATCTGGCTTAATTCTATTTCCTGTTCATTATGAAGAAATCCACTAGGAACATGATGGAGCACATGTCCTTGCGGTATGGCAGGTCTTTTCAGATATAAGATCAGGTGTAGTATAGCTGGGTCTTTAGGAAGAATATTTCCCATTTTCTCAGAATCCACTGGATAGATATTTAAATCATTATATGGATTTGCTCTTCTCCGAGCAAATGCAATTTTTATCCTGATATTTATCTGGTTCCTCAAAGGAGGTTTCCCCCCGACTAGCCCTCTATCATGGACTCAGGTGATCGCATATGAACCTTCTTCCCATTTTAACGTGTCAATAAATGCTAAGGCCTATTACTGAGAGCTGGAGGGGAAAGTTGGTACTAGAGGTTTGAGGGTGGGGTTAGGTAGAGAGTCAGAAGAGGATAAGAGGGGAAGGGAGAGGACTGAAGAAAAAGAGGAGGAAGGAATGATGGAAACAATCCATATGGCCTGGAGAAAGCACATGTAGCAAGGGGTTTTATGGTTGGGGAATGAGTTATGATAGCGTTAGATCTACCCAATACACGTTTATAGATTATAATTATAATAACCAGATTGTATGTTTTCTTTATGGGCTCATTGGGTTTGGAAATTCCAACAAGCTTTCCTCAACAGTATTTCTGGATCAAATTTTCTGTTAATAGAGATCTCCCCTTGTAGAGGCTCTAACCATTGCTCCATAGTCCAGTAGACACAGCTGTTTCTTCCTCAGTCATGACTCTTGTATTTTCTATGGACATCTGTGTCTTCAGTGATCCAGGCCCAGTGTTCATTTTTCTCGAGGTCTTCAATGATCTCACCCAGAGGAGTTTCAGGTTCCTCAACTCGTTCCATCTAGTTGACCGCAACTTCACAATGTCCTTATTTTTCATAACTGCATAGTATTCCACTTCAAATATTTCCTGATAACAGTGAACCGTCGGGAGCAGGCTAAAATTTCCCAGAGAAACATTAAACATTCAGTCTCTAAATCTAGAGCTCCTCATCCCATGATGCTTTGGTTGACAGAATGGCAATGTCATGAGCAGTTTGGTCTTACGGACATCAAAGTCATTTCCTTCTCCAGTAATGGCCGCCATCCCTCTGTCAGAGATTTTTACCCTCATTATTTTCGTTGACTGATGTGATCTAGAAATTGTGACACCATCTCCATGCTAGAAAGCCAGAGATGTTTCAGGTTGACCCTGCTCCACAGCCAACGATGTCACGTGTGGCCATTGGGCAACCATGTCACACCCAAACAACAAGATGTCGTTTTTGACTCCACACGTGACTGCAAGATTGCCTCCTGTCCTGCATGCACCTTGGCAACCATGCCACACCTGACTGTGAGATAGATTTGAATCTACACCCAAAAGTAAGATGGCGTCTTTGACTCTCTTAATCCTACCTGTCAGTGAGCATGGGAGGTCTTTCTATCTTCTGCTACCTTCCTCAGTTTCTGTCTTCAGAGACTTGGAGTTCACACCAGACATGTTTCTAACGTGCTAGTTTAGTGTTATTTTATATTTCATATTTTATTATATATATATATATATGTATATATATATATATATATCCATTGTGATTGGCATTGCTTCCATAATTTCTTCTCAGCCTCTCTGTCATTTGCATGACAGATTATTTTCATTTAATTTTTCGTCTGTCCACTTGGCTGAAGGTGTTTTTCATATGTAGGTCATTTCTGGTAAAACTTTGGGATCACATATGTTCACTATTATATTATGCGTGAATGGCGATACACTGAGTTCTCCTTTTCCAATATCATCCCCTCGACCTCCTTTGGTTTTCTTATTGCTCTAGCTGAAAATTTAAGGAATTTACTGAAAGGATGCTGCGAGATGAGCAGTCTGTTCTCGTTCTCCAATTTAGTCGAATTGCCTTTTGCTTCCCCCCCCCTTATTTTGATATTAACTGTTGGACTGCTTTATTGCATTTTATGTAATATTTTTTGAATTTATTTTAGTATTTTATTGCATTAGGTATGTGCCTGACACCCCTGGTCTCCCTGAGACTGTAAATAGGGAGGTACGATGGATTCTGTTAAAGGCTTTTTCATCATCTAATGAGATAGTCTTGCATTTTTTTCTTTTTTTCTTCAATTCTGCTCCATCACACCATTGTGTAATAGTGAATATTAATAATTCATATTAAATATATTAATAATTAATATATTAATTTCGATATATTAATGTAATATATCAGTTACTTTTTAAATCACTATTTATTAATTTAATATAGTAACATAATATATTAATATTAGTTATATTTACCATATCAATATAATAATTTAATGTATAATACAATATGTTAATAATAATATAACATTAATATTAGTAATATATTATAATGTTAGGATATAACAATTTAATGTTACTTTATTAAAATATACATGATATATATATATATATACATATATATATATATATGTATATATATATATATATATATATAATTACATGATATGCAACTACCAAAAAGTAAAATCCAAGGGGAGCTCCCCCGTTAATCTGAAGTGCTGAGGTCAGAATTTTTTTTCAAGTTCAGTTTGTTAATATGGTGGATCAGTTTGATGGGTTTTCATAAACTGATCCACTCCTGCAAACTCAGGTGCAAGCCAACTAGATGGCACTGGATAATGGATTGAAATGGATGTTTGCCCGGATATCGGGAAAGGGAATAACACTCGAAATGTATATAAGAAATACTCAAGTTAATGAAAAAAAATGAAACTAAAAAAAAAATGTCCTTGGATTTTGTCTTCGAGCATTTTACCTAGTATTTTTTTCACCAATGTTCATAAGGGAAATTCGTCTGAAATTCTTTCGTCGTTGAGTCGTTTGTGATTTCGGTGTCGGGGCGACAGTGGTGTCATGGAATCCGTATGGCGATTTTCCTCCTGTTTCTGTGTTTTGGAGAAGGTTGAGAATTCTTTGAAAATCTGGTAGGAGTCTGCGCTCAATCAATCTGGCCCTGAGGATTTTTCAGTGAGGAAACTTAATTATTGTTTGTGTCTCTTTAGGGGTTGTAGAGCTATTTACATAGTTTATCTTACCTCAGTTTACCTGTGGTCAGGGTTATCCATCTACACAATCATCCATTTAATTCAGAGATTCTAATTTTGTACACAGCAGGTTTTTGAAGTGAGACCTAACGATTCTGTGACTTTCATCAGTGTCCATCGATGCGGCTCCCTGTTCATTTCTGATTTTGTTATTTGGATGCTGTCTCTCCTCCTATTACATTATCTGTCTGAGGGTATGTCTGTCTCCTTGATTTTCCCAAGGAACCAGCTCTTGTTTTTGTTGATCTTTGTATTCTCTTTGTTTCTGATGGATCACTCTCGCCCCGAGTCTGATCATTTCTTTCTGTCCCCTCCTTTAATATGTATTTGCTTCTTTTTATTCTAGAGCTTTCAGGTGTGCTGGGAAGTTGCTAGTGTGGGGTCTCTCCGTTTTCTTTATGAAAGCGCTCTGTGCTGCATGTGCACGTTCCTCTTAGCCCTGCTTTCCTTATGTCCCTTAAGTGTGGAGAAGATATGCCATCATTTCCATTGAATTCTAGGAACCCTTTTTTTTTCAACTCTTCTCTGAACTGATGGTTCTTCAGTTGCGAGTTATTGAATTTCCATGAGTTTATAGACTTTTTGTTATTGTTGAAGTCCAGTTTTAATCCATGGTATTCTGAGAAGATGCAATGGTTAGCACACTCTTTCTGTATCTGCTGTGGCTTGTTTCGTGAGGGAGAACATGATCAGTTTAGGATACGGTTCCATGAGGTAATGAAAAGAGAGTGTGTACTTTTGTGTTCATGTGAAATATTCTGTAGATATCAGTGAGGTCAGATTAATTGAAACCCGTGACAGGTACATCTTCTATTTTTATTGTTTCCTTTTTTAGTTTCTGTCTCAATGGCCTGCCCTTGGTGAGATGGCACATTGACGTCCCCCACTATGAATGTGTGAGGTTCGATGTGATATTTAAGCTTCAGCAATATTTCTCTCACTAATGTTGCTGCTTTTGTATTTGTGATATAGACATCCAGAATCGAGATGCCATTTTGTGGATTTTCCTCTGATGCATATGAAGAGTCCTTCCCCTTCTCTTCTGATTACTTTTGGTTGAAGGTTTCATTTGCTGGATGCTAGGATGGCTAAACCATCTTGTTTCCTGTTTCAATTTCTTGGAAAAGCTTTTCCAACCCCTTAGTCTGTGGTTGTGTCTATCTCGGTTGCTGGAGTGTGTTTCTTGAATGCAAGAGAATGACGGATCCTGTTTTTAAATCCATTGTTGTTAGCCTCTGTCCTTTTATTGTTGAATAGAGGCCATTAATGCTTAACAGTATTAATGATCAGAGATATTTACTTCATGCCATTTTTATGTTGGGGGGCAGGATTTTCTTGCTTGAATGTATTTTTTTTTTTTGGTGGGATGTTTGAGTGTGTATGTTAGTATAAAATCTGTTCTATCGGGTGCACAGTTTTCTTGTTTGCATGTTGTTTTTGTTTTGTTTTTCTTTTGGAGGGGGGGCTGTTAGAATATGCAGGCGAGTATGTTATCCCTTCTGTAGGTTATGCTGTGTAATTTTTAATTTCTAGTGGGATGGTTCAATTTCTGAAAATCCATCAGTATAATCCACTATATAATGAATCAGAAAAAAAATCAAATGATAATATCATTAGATGCTGATAAAGCAATTCCAATCCCGCTTCATGCAAAAGCATGAGAGTGATAAGGGAGACCAGTCCTATCGAGAAACATAGTAGAAGCCATGGACAGCAAGCCGGTAATGAACATCAAGCTAAATATAAAGAAAATTAAAGCAATTCCATTAGAGTGAAGGACAAGATAAGGCTGCCCACTCTCCCTATTCAGTATAATATTTGAAATTCTATCCAGGGTAAAAACATGGTTTAAATTTGGTTCTGACATGGAGTGTGGCAAAGTGCTGTGAAGGAGGGATGCACAGCGTTTTAGAAATCCTGGGGGGGGCTGGGGATTTAGCTCAGTGGTAGAGCGCTTACCTAGGAAGCACAAGGCCCTGGGTTCGGCCCCCAGCTCCGAAAAAAAGAACCAAAAAAAAAAGAAATACTGGGGTTCGGCCCACTCTTTAGCACCGCCTCATTGCACCTCGGTGAGTCGTAGCCCCAAGGACCAAGTGTACTGAGAACCTCATGCAGCGTTTCGCTCGGTTGTTCCCCTCATATCTCTCTAATTCTGAGAAGTACATAAAAACCCTCATGAAGTGAATGCCAGCAGCAAACCACTGAACTGAGAATAGGACCCCCGTTGAAGGAGTCAGAGAAAGGACTGGAAGAGCTCAAAGGGGCTGGAGACCCCATATGAACAACAATGCCAAGCAACCAGAGCTTCCAGGGACTAAGCCACTACCTAAAGACTATACATGGACTGACCCTGGACTCTGACCTCATAGGTAGCAATGAATATCCTAGTAAGAGCACCAGTGGAAGGGGAAGCTCTTGGTCCTGCTAAGACTGAACCCCCAGTGAACTAGACTGGTGGGGGGAGGGCGGCAATGAGGGGAGGGTTGGGAGGGGAACACCCATGAGGAAGGGGAGGGGGGAGGGCGATGTTTTCTCGGAAACCAAAGAATTATTATTAAGTATTAAATAAATTAAAAAAACCCTCATGGAGCTTCCCACCACTCAGAGAGCAACATCCTTGGCATTTGCAATAATAGTGGTCGAGGTCTTTTAGGAGTTTCCTCTGTGGCAGACCAATGCTTCCACCATCA
The DNA here is from genome assembly GCF_036323735.1 of Rattus norvegicus. Lineage (NCBI taxonomy): Eukaryota > Metazoa > Chordata > Mammalia > Rodentia > Muridae > Rattus > Rattus norvegicus. The sequence goes on along the minus strand of NC_086021.1, from coordinate 17,851,051 downwards.
CACAAGGAAATGTAGAATAATGGGCGACGGCCACCACCCGTAAAGAGCATTTGTAAAAATAAAGTGGTTCGTTAAGCTGGCTAACAAGATTTAACTACTGGCTCTGATGTTAAAAAAAAAAAACAATTTAGGGAACAATTTGAAGTTCGGAAAGGCTGGAGCTTTTTAAGTTCATGGATCAAGAACATGGCCGCACCGGCTAATGGTGTGACGGTCACAGAGGCTGGCTCTGGAGGACTGATTTCCGTCCCAGTTGTACCCTCAGCTTCCTGATAGGATTTAATAAGGATTGACAATCACAGGTGTGCATTCTGATCATTTAAAGCAGAGATGACATTTTTTACACAGATGTTTAGATCTGTGCTTTTTAAAAGATTCTTATTAGAGCACTTTTAGAGATAAATAATACGATATTTAAGCATTTCTCTGTAAGTTCAAATTGCTGCCTATAGAGAAGGGAAACCGACTGAGAAAAGTACTTTGCTTACTCTTTGTTACTCTGTAACAAATTGCTTACGTATGAAGTTACGTTGGGAGTAATTTGTCTTCTTTACGTGTACTGTGTAATATTGGTTCTCATACAGTATTGGGTATCGCTTTTCTCAGGAACAAGCACGAGAAGAAACTAGAACACAATCACATTTGTAGCTTTACACGGCTTGAAAGATTTCACTAGGATATCAAAGCTCCTTGTTGTGGTTTGCCCTGAAGTTGTCTGTATTTTGATGCTAATTCACTGCCCAGAAGATAGCTGCCTCGTCCTGGACTCAGAACTCAGGTGACTTCACCAGAACGACCTCCCATTAAATTTGTAAAGTACAGGTGAGGGGCAGGTACAGGATAGAAGGAGGCCTGTCATTGGAGGAGAAGGAAGGAAGGGCGGAGAGATGTTTGAAGGAAGAGGAGGAGACTAGAGGAAAAGGAGAGACAGGGAGAGGGTGAGACGCTGCGGCAGGTGAGGTTAAGATTCTGCTCTGTGTATTTACTGGTTGTTATTAATGTTCCTAAGAGATGGACGGTAAAGCGCTTCGTATATTTAAGTGGGCAATTATATCTTATCAATTGGGTCAAAATTAGTGTGTTGTGTGTTCTTCTATGTGAGGGTTTAAGTATAGGAAAGCATGTGGCGGCAAGGGACACTGTGCCAACAGGGAGTAGGGATGTGTTTTTGAAAGAGCATACCCCAAAACGGGGATCCGCATCTCTCGCTCCGATCGAGGGGTGGGGTGCCCCCAGGAATCACGAGTAGCCATCTTAATGTAACAGCAAGAGGTAGCTTTTATTAACGAGATCCCTATTAGCGGGATCCCGGGTCGATAAGTATCCCACACAGGAGACAGAGGAATCGACCCCGAGCTTCCAAACTCGGGGGTTTATATAGGGGAGGTTAGGAGCATTCTCGCGGTTACACATGATTGGTCAATTCAAATGGTGCACAGTTACTTTCGGCGTGAAATGACATCAGCAAGGAGTATGTGCTCTCTAGCAGCTCGGCAGGCAAGTAGGGTCGCTCATCTCAGTCAGGGGGCTGAAGGAAGGGGTGGGGGTGGCTACGGATGGTCAGTGTTTTTGGGGCTGGTAGCTGGTCCGGCAAGTCCTAACTCTGGCTCTCCCTCAGGCACGTCCGGCCCTGCACATCCCGACTCTGACAATGAGCAACCTTTTTAAAACTCTAGTTCTACATTTTCAGCAAAATACGTACCAGACATATTGGGACACTATGGTGCTCGTGATGGCAGGGTAAAGGACAAGTTTTCTTTTTTCTTTGTTCTTTTTACATCAACAGACGGCAAACCAAGGTGATGGGCAAGAATCGACTAGTAATCATAAAAGTTGAGAGAACCTTTTTATTTTCTAAGGAAGAGGACACGAGCGCCATATTAATTCTTGATAACTTAAGGGCGGGAAATCAAACAAAGAAATGGGGAGGCGTCCTGGGCTGACAGGCTGTCGGTCCCTGCTGTGTGATAAGTAGTGGCAGCTCAGAGAGTTACGAGATTAAAGCTGCTTTTTAAAAAGTTGTTTAGAAAGTCTTTCAGGACACTCATGTGCTTTTTAACGTGGGCTCCACGGGAATTTTGGGTGGAAATCCTAGTTACACAAGATACTTCTTTTTTTTTCAGGTATTATTAACAAGTGATTAAGTGTGTTTTTATAAAGAAGAGAGTAGAAAGTTTACCTGAATCAGGTGGGGATTTTCATCTACTGTTCAGAACTCAGGGAAAAAATTATTCACTACCATGTAGAGAGTTGTGTTGAAATGTCTGTAACACCAGGACAGTGAACGCAGACATACATTGTAGAAGTAATTAAGGGTAAAGAAAAATCTGTGGCTTCGGGTAGAGAGCTTAACAGATTGAGATATTTTGGGAAAAAGTCCTGGTTTGATGTTTTGTTTATTGATATTAGAATTGATAAAAGGTATTTGGTTAGTTTTATGAATTACCCCACTATATGGCTCGTTGATGACGGCTAGCGAGGGTTTGTGGTTACTTTTGATATTTACCACAACAGGAAGTTCAAATTGTCTTAATGTGGGCTCCACGGGAACGTTGGGTTCATTTCCTGGTATCACCAAGTACAGAGTGCTATCAGGCTCATTGTTTACATAAATTCCTTTTTTAAAAATTGTTTAGTCTTCATGATGGGTGTGACTTTGAGTTTCATGCTTATATTATTACCCTGGGAGAGAGTTCAAGATACAAGCTTTCCTATTTTCAGACTAAGGGACAGAGGATTTTGGGAGAAAGATTTTGTCCTTGTGTTTTTAAAAATTGTGATTAGGCTCTGGAAGCCTCACAGAGTCATACTGATCAGAATTGAGAGCGGTTGACCACCTGAAAAAAATATATTCAGGAGAATCGAACAAAATGATATCTCGATGCTAAACTTTTGCCTTGAGAGTGTGTTCTGCAGAGTGTGCCTATTGGAATCCTGGTCTCCGTGACTGTCAGGCGGGTCCAGTCAGGACACATCGGCTATCGAATTTGCTTCATTCTTCATACCCTCCACCCCTAAGTATATGTCAACACCCGTGTACACCTTGAAGAAGTCATGGAGAAGTCCTCGTCGAAATTCCCTGGAATTTGTGGGGTGGGGCTGGAATTGGTTATTCTGAAGTTGTTTTTATAAAGAATTTAAAATTGGCTGAAATTTAGCAGGGAGGAATAAGCTAGATTGAGCTATACAGTCAGAATCGCTTTTGGTAACTAAGCTTTACCTTATCTTTGTTTGAGTATAGAATTTATCTGACAAAAAAAATTTAAAAGTACAAGAAGAGCCAGTCCTAATGTTGTTGTCATTACAAACGTCTGAGTTGATTACACCTGTGAGTTAAGATTCACATAGCAACGTCATGGCTCTGACTTTGTGAGAGAACTATCAAGACAATATTAAGATATAAAGACAACAGTCCAGATTGTCTTAGACAGATAGACGATTTTCAACAACGTCAGAAATACACAACATTTGAGATTTAAAGTTATTATTTACCTTTAGTTGCTCCTAACTGTTCCCCTTTGGCAGATTTAATGAAGAATTTGAACATCTCTACCTCCAGATGAGACAATATTTGTGGCTAGACAGTCACTGGAGAAAATGCCTGTTTCATCTGCAGATTAATACTATCCGGAAAAGGACAAATTACGCAGAGGATTTGACTATAAACCTGCCATTACAGGGTGATCAGACCTTCCAAGTCTGCATTTCAAGAGGCTGTCAGTCGATCTTGGGACAGAAGGCTGAAGACTTGCGCTCACACGTTGCTAACAGCGGACTGTGCTAGCGGAGATTTGTCTCTACAACCTCCCAGTTCTAGACATCCTCTCAGGCTTCCTATGTGCATAGATATTTGGTCATTCTCAGATTTCTCACGGGGTTGGAGACTGATTATAGTCTCATTGCTTATCAGGCTGCATAACTCTGAATGTACATATTTTATTGGATAGTTATCAGACAGTACACAAGCGAGCCAAGACATAATATAGATTTTAAGCCTTCCTGAAGCTGGAATGAAGAACTAAATGATCTTTCTAACTGGTATAGTGATGGACTGGGTGTTGAGGATATCATCTGCTTTATAAATTGTAGGATGGTAATAATCTTACTCAATTGATATGTAAATGAAAAGGCTGTTTAACTGGACAAAAAGGGAGAAACGTTGTTTACACTGAAGTCATCTGTATTTTGATGCTAATCCACTGCTCCGAGGACAGCTGCCTTGTCCTGTCCTCAGAACACACGTGACTTCCCCAGAACCACCTCCCAATTAAGTTTGTGAAGTACAGGTGAGCGCAGGTACAGGATAGAAGGAGGCCTGTCATTGGAGGAGAAGGAAGGAAGGGCGGAGAGATCTTTGAAGGAAGAGGAGGAGACTAGAGGAAAAGGAGAGACAGGAAGAGGAGAGGGTGAGAAGCCGCGGCAGGTGAAATTAAGATTCTGTTCTGTGTATTTACAGGTTGTTATTAATGTTCCTAAGGGATGGATGGTACCAGGTTTGTATGCTTAAGTGGGCTATTACATCTTATCAATTGTGTCAAAGATTATTGTGTTGTGTGTTCTTTTATGTGAGGTTTTGACTGTGAGAACGTGTGTGGCAGGAAGAGACACTGGGCAGCTGAGGAGTGGGGATGTATTCAACCAAGATATCTAGCAGAGACGTGGGAAACGACGGTGCCAGAGAGAGCAGGTAAAAGACGACTTTTTATTTTTATATTTTTGCAACAACACATTCACTTCTGTATTTGAAATGCTCTTGGTGTGTCCCTTGGGGAAGATCTATATCTGGTTCCTGACAGAATGTTCTTCTTAGGTTCATCAATCTAGTCTAATTTTGGTGGCTGATTATGTATGTGTATATATATATATATGTATATATACACACTTTTGGTGGTTCCTACAGCTATGGGATTAGGTGGAATTTTAACATGGATTCTGAGCAGCTACGTCAAGAATGTAGAATCCACAAACAGCAATGCCAAGTAGACTCGCTCCTGTTCTTATGAGCCTAATAAAGTTGAGGTTTCACTGGACCTCAAATTCTTCCCTCCCTGCCAATCCTCCTGTATCTTATGTTTGGCCTGAAGAAAGAATCATTTTAAAACATCCAAAACCCTGAAATCTCACCCTTGGAACACGGGAAGGTAGATATTACAGAAATGATATCTAATGGGACTACATAGTCCACGCTGTCCTTTGATTTACTCAGGCAGTTATTTTTTTTGCATAAAATAAAAATTTGGGAGTTTATCATTTGAACTAGGTACACAATATTGACACCATTACATTCACTCTTTAGCTTGGCCAGCTTTGTTGAGAAAATCATTGCAAAAAACTAGAATTGGAAAACGGAATTTGTGAGTCCACATTCAGGAATATCTATAAAGTCCCCTATCAAGGAATGAACAATTACAAAATGAAATGCAAAATCCACAAAATTAAATATCTGTAGGGAAACAGTAGCCTTTGGGAAAGAGATAGCAACTGGGAAATTGAACTGTTTGTCACAGGAATGGACCTGATAATAAAATTGTTATCCAGAAGAATCTCCTACATCCCATGTTCCTAGATCTTTTCTACCCATGCCAAGACCCTGAATAACTTCTCCATCCAGAGCATGTAACCACTAATAAAGCAGAGAGAAGTCTTTAGGTTTAGAGAGATGGAGCATGTAAAGGATTCCACGTGTACCAGGAGACATACCTGGAAAGGGCGTCCTCGAATCTGATAAATGAAAGGAAAGGTGTTTAACAGGTAAACTGCGGCACGTATCAGTGACATCTTCATTAGGCCTTCCCTGAAAAATCTATTGTAACCTGGAGAGCCCCAGCGTCTGTGATGTCACAGTGTTGTCGTGACTGCAACTCCCTCTCAGATATCCCTTCAGGACCTCTAGGGGTTACTAATTGGCCTCTAATTCAGAGTAAACAGCCATTTGGGAGGGAGAACACAGAGGATGAAGACATCAGAGATGGGGAGAAGGAAGCTGGTCTTCTGTCTTGGTATAAAAAAAGGAAGAAATACGTGGTCCTTGGGAAAGCTCAGTGAGTCCCGGGTAGGGGTTGAGTAGGATCACTGAATAGACAGACTTGATCTGAGCCGTCCACGTATGGGAGTCAGGAGCTGCGAGCCTCTCAGAAGCATCTGGACTCCTCAGTTCTTATGGTTCCTGGAAGTCAGAGAGTTTGTATCATTCATTTCTTAATCCCAAAAGCCAAGTGTGTGGAAGGTCATACATGTTTTCCTGAGAGCTCGTGGCATTTATTCTTTTTGTCAATTATAAAAACCTCCTAAGGAAGAAGGAAAGACAAGTATTGTGTCCTCAGCTCAGAGTAAACTCCTCCAGGCTTTGGATTCCTATAGTGCAGTTTGCGTCTTTCAAAAATATCTGGGACAGAGAAGTGCTTCTAGTTGAGACTTCATCATCTCAGACTTTCCACTAGTATTTCCACTGACTAACACTTTAGATTTCTGAGTCAATTGGTGAGATAAGCTTGTAGTTTTGCTTTCTTTTATTTCTTTCATTTTATTTATTTATTTATTTATTTATTTATTTATTTATTTATTTATTTTCAAAACTATCAAATCTCATCCTGGGTGACGAAGTAGATTAGACCCATCGGGTGAAATGAATTGAAAAACTCTCCTGGGAATGAAAGTGTTAAGGAAATCACATTGATGTATCATAAATGCAGAGCGAAGAGCAATATTCAGACTAGTCTGTGGAGATGCTACCTTCATCAGAGACCACAGACCTTTGGTGGAGAATGATTCAGTATTAAACTGGGAAGGGAAAGTGATGGTTGATATTTTTCTAGTAGGTCTCACAACATTAAAAAGTGTTTCTTCCAGATCACTGAATGATTATTGTAAAGCAAATCCTGGAATGCACTTATGAGACCCACCATCAGCCTGTGAAATAATGTGTGAAAGAGGAATCTGCGTCTCTTCAGGGACAAACTGTTGCTTTCAAACCAACAGTGAAGTGTCCATTATCTGAATGACACATAGATATATACACATTATAGCAGGACGGATACAGAGTTTCTTCAGGTCCATGAATGAGGTATTCAGCACTTGACCTGGCTCAGCAATAAAGGTAATTTCTGCCAACTCTTGAGACCTGAGCTCCTTCACTAGGAGCCCCATGATTGAAGGAAAGAACAAACTACAGACAACTTGCCTCAGATTTTTATGTATTCAGGGTTTCTGGTCTTGGTCCTCAGAAGGAAGGCCATCTTGCTTTCCAATTCATGTTTATCCTACAATCCTTCTCCCTGCTGCACTCATGCAAATAAATTTTTGTGCACTTCATTGATAGGTTACTATTGCTACTATTTTTTTGGTTCTTTTTTCCGGAGCTGGGGACCGAACACAGGGCCTTGCGCTTCCTAGGTAAGCGCTCTAACCACTGAGCTAAATCCCCAGCCCCTATTATTGCTATTTTAATTCCATTGCCAAGAAATATAGAAAATAAGAAGGACTGTATCAAAGCATCGTATGAAAATCAGACTAAGGGAATGAGGTCATTCGAAACTTGTAACTGAGCTGAAACTCTTGCTAGAGACAAACTGCTGTAAAAGGTCTTCTCTAGATTCCTGGTGTAGTACTTGGTTTTCCTCAACAGATAGTAAAGGATGAATCTCTCTGTACAGAGGAATCGGACTAGTCACAATGACCACAGACTATGGACCACATACTGTAACAATGGTTGACTATTTGTAAAGTCCTAGAATCCATTAGTTTATTAGTCCAAAAGGCTAGATGTCTCATCTGGTCACTGGTATACGGATAAATCTTCAGAATGCAGGGTTTAATGTCTGTGAGGGTTTGGTAGCCTTGTGAGTGCAAACATGAAAAAGTAAAAGCTTCTTTCTTCCGTGTTTTCTATGGGGATTCAAGTAGAATGCATGGTTAAGAATACATTGGGATTGCGATTCTCAAACAGACCAGTATCTTCAACTCAACATCCTTTTCTGGGAAGCTGCACCCTGTCAGCCTGGCTCAGGTGTATGTGAACTGCAAGATCCAGTCTGGGAAGGCTGGATCCCACCTGCCCCTATTACAGAAATACCCAAGACGTCCTCAATCAACTCCTTTGCAAACATGGTCTTCTGGGATCTGAAGACATCACAGCCACTAACAACACCAATGAGATTCAAGATTACTCACACCAGCTCACTGGAGTGAGAGCAGTTCCTTGCACCTTTATATGTAGAGAAAGTCTGCATAGGCAGACACAGTGATCTAATCTACCTGCAACAGCATGGGGAGATGATGACGTGGCTGAAGGAGATTGGAGCTCTGCAGGTATGAAAGGGGTGTCCGTAAATCCCGTGCTGACAGCTGTCATTCAGTCATGCTGAGGCCAGCGCACCTGAGAGATGATGTGCGTCATGGAGGATGTCAGTATTTTCTTATGATTGGGATTTTCAACAAATTGGCTTTTATTCTATTCCTCAGTGCAAAAATCTGATGCTGTTTGCCTCAAACCATGGGGTAGGGAAGCTTAAGAGACAACAGAGGTGGGGTTGGGGATTTAGCTCAGTGGTAGAGCGCTTGCCTAGTAAGCGCAAGGCCCTGAGTTCGGTCCCCAGCTCCGAAAAAAAAAAAAAGAGAGACAACAGACGTTTGATTATCCGGCCTTCATGTGCTGACATGTCTCTACCTCTAAGTCCATGTTTCACAATCCAGTGTGTTTAAATCTCCAGGGAATCAGTTACCGTTTCTCTGCCATGCTGGTCTGCTGAGGTCATTTTACAGAAGTCCACTTCCTAATGATTATTAAAGCAATGAATGTTGTGAAGTTGTTTATGATCTACACAAAGGCCTTTCACGCCCCAAGCATGTACCATCCCACTTCTGCATTTGCAGCTCTCAGCCAGTGTTCTCAACCTCTCCATCCAGCAACCCACAGACGTCCACACTTGTATGAGGATGATGTTTGAAAAACAGATGAAGAGCTTTATTATAGTTGTTCTGCACTGTAGCCACATTAACACAGACGGCAGAGCATATGATGCATTCAGCTCTGTTTGTAGTGCTTAATGGCCCATGAAGTCCCAAACAGTTGTGAGTTGATTCTGTCCGAGTCCCAGCAAGGTCAAATATGAAATGCAAAATGTCAGAACTCTCCTTCCAAGGCTGTTTGTGAAAGAAGTTGTTTGCAAAACACTGTCCTAATAAATTTATTCCATTCTCACTTTGATATTTTGCTTTGATGTGTTGAAGTGACGTTTAATTTTCATTGAAATGCAGGTCATCTCTATGGTCTCCAGTGAGAAGGATTCATTCCTCAAAAGGATGTATCTGCAGATGCCTGAAAAAATAAATATAAAGAATGGATCTTGATAAAGTTCTAGGGTAAAGATGCAACATCCTACTGCAAAGATCCATATAAGAAATACATTTGACATTGACCTTATACTATGCAAAAAATACTCACATATTCCCTCTATCGTTGGGGTTTAACTAATCTCAGATGAATACTTGGCAACAAAGAGTAGCCTTTAGAATCATTTTACCCTTTTCAATAAGAGTTTTGAGCAAACGGAATACTAAAAGGTCACAAAGAAGAAACGGATATAATCAAAAGATATAAGTGGGTCAGCTCTAACTCTCATGGTCAAGGTGACTGACCATGACACGCTCATTATTGTCAAGGATTGCTCATGGAATGACCATTATTGTCATGGATTGACCATGACACGCTCATTATGGTCATGGATTGCTCATGGATTGACCATTATTGTCATGGATTGACCACGACACGCTAATTATGGTCATGGATTGCTCATGGATTGACCATTATTGTCATGGATTGACCATGACACGCTCACTATGGTCATGGATTGCTCATGGATTGACCATTATTGTCATGGACTGACCATGACACGCTCATTATGGTCATGGATTGCTCATGGATTGACATTATGTCATGGATTGACCATGACACGCTCATTATGGTCATGGATTGCTCATGGATTGACATTATTGTCATGGATTGACCATGACACGCTCATTATGGACATGGATTGCTCATGGATTGACCATTATTGTCATGGATTGACAATGACACGCTCATTATGGTCATGGATTGCTCACGGATTGACCATTATTGTGATGGATTGACAACGACACGCTCATTATGGTCATGGATTGCTCATGGATTGACCATTAATGTAATGGATTGACCCTGACATGCTCATTATGGTCATGGATTGCTCATGGACTGACAATTATTGTCATGGATTGACCACGACATGCTCATTATCGTCATGGATTGCTCATGGATTGACCATTATTGTAATGGATTGACCACGAAAGGCTCATTATGGTTATGGATTGCTCATGGATGGACCATTATTTTCATGGATTGACCATGACACGCTCATTATGGTCATGGATTGCTCATGGATTGACAATTATTGTCATGGATTGACCATGACACGCATATTATGGTCATGGAAGCTCATGAATTGACCATTATTGTCATGGATTGACCACGACACGCTCATTATGGTCATGGATTGCTCATGGAATGACCATTATTGTCATGGATTGAGCACGACACGCTCATTATGGTCATGGATTGCTCATGGATTGACCATTATTGTCATGGATTGACCACGACACGCTCATTATGGTCATGGATTGCTCATGGATTGACCATTATTGTCATGGATTGACCACACTCGCTCATTATGGTCATGGATTGCTCATGGATTGACCATTATTGTCATGGATTGACCACGACACGCTCATTAGGTCATGGATTGCTCATGGATTGACCATTATTGTCATGGATTGACCATGACACGCTCACTATGGTCATGGATTGCTCATGGATTGACCATTATTGTCATGGACTGACAATGACACGCTCATTATGGTCATGGATTGCTCATGGATTGACATTATTGTCATGGATTGACCATGACACGCTCATTATGGTCATGGATTGCTCATGGATTGACATTATTGTCATGGATTGACCATGACACGCTCATTATGGTCATGGATTGCTCATTGATTGACAATTATTGTCATGGATTGACCATGACACTCATATTATGGTCATGGATTGCTCATGAATTGACCATTATTGTCATGGATTGACCACGACACGCTCATTATGGTCATGGATTGCTCATGGAATGACCATTATTGTCATGGATTGACCACGACACGCTCATTATGGTCATGGATTGCTCATGGATTGACCATTATTGTCATGGATTGACCACGACACGCTCATTATGGTCATGGATTGCTCATGGATTGACCATTATTGTCATGGATTGACCACGACACGCTCATTATGGTCATGGATTGCTCATGGAATGACCATTATTGTCATGGATTGACCACGACAAGCTCATTATGGTCATGGATTGCTCATGGATTGACCATTATTGTCATGGATTGACCACGACACGCTCATTATGGTCATGGATTGCTCATGGATTGACCATTATTGTCATGGATTGACAATGACACGCTCATTATGGTCATGGATTGCTCATGGATTGACATTATTGTCATGGATTGACCATGACACGCTCATTATGGACATGGATTGCTCATGGATTGACCATTATTGTCATGGATTGACCATGACACGCTCATTATGGTCATGGATTGCTCACGGATTGACCATTATTGTGATGGATTGACAACGACACGCTCATTATGGTCATGGATTGCTCATGGATTGACCATTATTGTCATGCATTGACCATGACACTCTCATTATGGTCATGGATTGCTCATGGATTGACCATTAATGTAATGGATTGACCCTGACACGCTCATTATGGTCATGGATTGCTCATGGACTGACAATTATTGTCATGGATTGACCACAACATGCTCATTATGGTCATGGATTGCTCATGGATTGACCATTATTGTAATGGATTGACCACGACAGGCTCATTATGGTTATGGATTGCTCATGGAAGGACCATTATTTTCATGGATTGACCATGACACGCTCATTATGGTCATGGATTGCTCATTGATTGACATTTATTGTCATGGATTGACCATGACACGCTCATTATGGTCATGGATTGCTCATGGAATGACCATTATTGTCATGGATTGCCCACGACACGCTCATTATGGTCATGGATTGCTCATGGATTGACCATTATTGTCATGGATTGACCACGACACGCTCATTATGGTCATGGATTGCTCATGGATTGACCATTATTGTCATGGATTGACCACGACACGCTCATTATGGTCATGGATTGCTCATGGATTGACCATTATTGTCATGGATTGACCACGACACGCTCATTATGGTCATGGATTGCTCATGGATTGACCATTATTGTCATGGAATGACCATGACACGCTCACTATGGTCATGGATTGCTCATGGATTGACCATTATTGTCATGGACTGACCATGACACGCTCATTATGGTCATGGAATGCTCATGGATTGACATTATTGTCATGGATTGACCATGACACGCTCATTATGGACATGGATTGCTCATGGATTGACCATTATTGTCATGGATTGACCATGACACGCTCATTATGGTCATGGATTGCTCATGGATGGACCATTATTTTCATGGATTGACCATGACACGCTCTTTATGGTCATGGAATGCTCATTGATTGACATTATTGTCATGGATTGACCATGACACGCTCATTATGGACATGGATTGCTCATGGATTGACCATTATTGTCATGGATTGACCATGACACGCTCATTATGGTCATGGATTGCTCACGGATTGACCATTATTGTGATGGATTGACCACGACACGTTTATTATGGTCATGGATTGCTCATGGATTGACATTATTGTCATGCATTGACCATGACACGCTCATTATGGTCATGGATTGCTCATGGATTGACCATTAATGTAATGGATTGACCCTGACATGCTCATTATGGTCATGGATTGCTCATGGACTGACAATTATTCTCATGGATTGACCACGACATGCTCATTATGGTCATGGATTGCTCATGGATTGACCATTATTGTAATGGATTGACCACGACAGGCTCATTATGGTTATGGATTGCTCATGGATGGACCATTATTTTCATGGATTGACCATGACACGCTCTTTATGGTCATGGAATGCTCATTGATTGACAATTATTGTCATGGATTGACCGCGACAGGCTCATTATGATCATGGATTGCTCATGGATTGACCATTATTGTCATGGAATGACCACGACACGATCATCATGGTCATGGATTGCTCATGGATTGACATTATTGTCATGGATTGACCATGACACGCTCATCATGGTCATGGATTGCTCATTGATTGACCATTATTGTCTTGGATTGACCATGACATGCTCATTATGGTCATGGATTGCTCATGGATTGACCATTATTGTCATGGATTGACCATGACATGCTCATTATGATCATGGATTGCTCATGGATTGACCATTATTGTCAAGGATTGACCACGACACGCTCATTATGGTCATGGATTGCTCATGGATTGACCATTATTGTAATGGATTGACCACGACAGGCTCATTATGGTTATGGATTGCTCATGGATGGACCATTATTTTCATGGATTGACCATGACACGCTCATTATGGTCATGGATTGCTCATTGATTGACAATTATTGTCATGGATTGACCATGACACGCCTATTATGGTCATGGATTGCTCATGAATTGACAATTATTGTCATGGATTAACCACGACACGCTCATTATGGTCATGGATTGCTCATGGCTTGACCATTATTGTCATGGATTGACCACGACACGCTCATTATGGTCATGAATTGCTCATGGATTGACCATTATTGTCATGGATTGACCACGACACGCTCATTATGGTCATGGATTGCTCATGGATTGACCATTATTGTCATGGATTGACCATGACACGCTCATTATGGTCATGGATTGCTCATGGATTGACCATTATTGTCATGGATTGACCACGACACGCTCATTATGATCATGGATTGCTCATGGATTGACCATTATTGTCATGGATTGACCACGACACGCTCATCATGGTCATGGATTGCTCATGGATTGACATTATTGTCATGGATTGACCATGACACGCTCATCATGTTCATGGATTGCTCATTGATTGACCATTATTGTCTTGGATTGACCATGACATGCTCATTATGGTCATGGATTGCTCATGGATTGACCATTATTGTCATGGATTGACCATGACATGCTCATTATGATCATGGATTGCTCATGGATTGACCATTATTGTCATGGATTGACCACGACATGCTCATGATGGTCATGGATTGCTCATGGATTGACCATTATTGTCAAGGATTGACCACGACACGCTCATTATTTTTATGGATTGCTCGTGGATGGACCATTATTGTCATGGATTGACCATGGCACGGTCATTATGGTCATGGATTGCTCATTGATTGACAATTATTGTCATGGACTGACCATGACACGCTCATTATGGTCATGGATTGCTCATGGATTGACCATTATTAACATGGATTGACCATGACACCCTAATTATGGTCATGGATTGCTAATGGATTGACCATTATTGTCATGGACTGACCATGACACGCTTATTATTGTCATGGATTGCTCATGGATTGACCATTATTGTCATGGACTGACCATGACACGCTCATTATGGTCATGGATTGCTCATGGATTGACCATTATTGTCATGGATTGACCACGACACGCTCATTATGGTCATGGATTGCTCATGGAATGACCATTATTGTCATGGATTGCCCACGACACGCTCATTATGGTCATGGATTGCTCATGGATTGACCATTATTGTCATGGATTGACCACGACACGCTCATTATGGTCATGGATTGCTCATGGATTGACCATTATTGTCATGGATTGACCACGACACGCTCATTATGGTCATGGATTGCTCATGGATTGACCATTATTGTCATGGATTGACCACGACACGCTCATTATGGTCATGGATTGCTCATGGATTGACCATTATTGTCATGGAATGACCATGACACGCTCACTATGGTCATGGATTGCTCATGGATTGACCATTATTGTCATGGACTGACCATGACACGCTCATTATGGTCATGGAATGCTCATGGATTGACATTATTGTCATGGATTGACCATGACACGCTCATTATGGACATGGATTGCTCATGGATTGACCATTATTGTCATGGATTGACCATGACACGCTCATTATGGTCATGGATTGCTCATGGACTGACAATTATTGTCATGGATTGACCACGACATGCTCATTATGGTCATGGATTGCTCATGGATTGACCATTATTGTAATGGATTGACCACTACAGGCTCATTATGGTTATGGATTGCTCATGGATGGACCATTATTTTCATGGATTGACCATGACACGCTCTTTATGGTCATGGAATGCTCATTGATTGACATTATTGTCATGGATTGACCATGACACGCTCATTATGGACATGGATTGCTCATGGATTGACCATTATTGTCATGGATTGACCATGACACGCTCATTATGGTCATGGATTGCTCACGGATTGACCATTATTGTGATGGATTGACCACGACACGTTTATTATGGTCATGGATTGCTCATGGATTGACATTATTGTCATGCATTGACCATGACACGCTCATTATGGTCATGGATTGCTCATGCATTGACCATTAATGTAATGGATTGACCCTGACATGCTCATTATGGTCATGGATTGCTCATGGACTGACAATTATTCTCATGGATTGACCACGACATGCTCATTATGGTCATGGATTGCTCATGGATTGACCATTATTGTAATGGATTGACCACGACAGGCTCATTATGGTTATGGATTGCTCATGGATGGACCATTATTTTCATGGATTGACCATGACACGCTCTTTATGGTCATGGAATGCTCATTGATTGACAATTATTGTCATGGATTGACCGCGACAGGCTCATTATGATCATGGATTGCTCATGGATTGACCATTATTGTCATGGAATGACCACGACACGATCATCATGGTCATGGATTGCTCATGGATTGACATTATTGTCATGGATTGACCATGACACGCTCATCATGGTCATGGATTGCTCATTGATTGACCATTATTGTCTTGGATTGACCATGACATGCTCATTATGGTCATGGATTGCTCATGGATTGACCATTATTGTCATGGATTGACCATGACATGCTCATTATGATCATGGATTGCTCATGGATTGACCATTATTGTCAAGGATTGACCACGACACGCTCATTATGGTCATGGATTGCTCATGGATTGACCATTATTGTAATGGATTGACCACGACAGGCTCATTATGGTTATGGATTGCTCATGGATGGACCATTATTTTCATGGATTGACCATGACACGCTCATTATGGTCATGGATTGCTCATTGATTGACAATTATTGTCATGGATTGACCATGACACGCCTATTATGGTCATGGATTGCTCATGAATTGACAATTATTGTCATGGATTGACCACGACACGCTCATTATGGTCATGGATTGCTCATGGCTTGACCATTATTGTCATGGATTGACCACGACACGCTCATTATGGTCATGAATTGCTCATGGATTGACCATTATTGTCATGGATTGACCACGACACGCTCATTATGGTCATGGATTGCTCATGGATTGACCATTATTGTCATGGATTGACCATGACACGCTCATTATGGTCATGGATTGCTCATGGATTGACCATTATTGTCATGGATTGACCACGACACGCTCATTATGATCATGGATTGCTCATGGATTGACCATTATTGTCATGGATTGACCACGACACGCTCATCATGGTCATGGATTGCTCATGGATTGACATTATTGTCATGGATTGACCATGACACGCTCATCATGTTCATGGATTGCTCATTGATTGACCATTATTGTCTTGGATTGACCATGACATGCTCATTATGGTCATGGATTGCTCATGGATTGACCATTATTGTCATGGATTGACCATGACATGCTCATTATGATCATGGATTGCTCATGGATTGACCATTATTGTCATGGATTGACCACGACATGCTCATGATGGTCATGGATTGCTCATGGATTGACCATTATTGTCAAGGATTGACCACGACACGCTCATTATTTTTATGGATTGCTCGTGGATGGACCATTATTGTCATGGATTGACCATGGCACGGTCATTATGGTCATGGATTGCTCATTGATTGACCATTATTGTCATGGACTGACCATGACACGCTCATTATGGTCATGGATTGCTCATGGATTGACCATTATTAACATGGATTGACCATGACACCCTAATTATGGTCATGGATTGCTAATGGATTGACCATTATTGTCATGGACTGACCATGACACGCTTATTATTGTCATGGATTGCTCATGGATTGACCATTATTGTCATGGACTGACCATGACACGCTCATTATGGTCATGGATTGCTCATGGATTGACCATTATTATCATGGATTGACCATGACACGCATATTATGGTCATGGATTGCTCATGGATTGACCATTATTGTCATGGATTGACCACGACACGCTCATTATGGTCATGGATTGCTCATGGATTGACCATTATTGTTATGGATTGACCATGACACGCTCATTATGGTCATGGATTGCTCATGGATTGACCATTATTGTCATGGATTGACCACGACATGCTCATTATGATCATGGATTGCTCATGAATTGACCATTATTGTCATGGATTGACCACGACACGCTCATTATGGTCATGGATTGCTCATGGAATGACCATTATTGTCATGGATTGACCACGACTCGCTCATTATGGTCATGGATTGCTCATGGATTGACCATTATTGTCATGGATTGACCACGACACGCTCATTATGGTCATGGATTGCTCATGGATTGACCATTATTGTCATGGATTGACCATGACACGCTCATTATGGTCATGGATTGCTCATGGATTGACCATAATTGTCATGGATTGACCACGACAGGCTCATTATGATCATGGATTGCTCATGGATTGACCATTATTGTCATGGATTGACCACGACATCTCATCATGGTCATGGATTGCTCATGGATTGACATTATTGTCATGGATTGACCATGACACGCTCATCACGGTCATGGATTGCTCATTGATTGACCATTATTGTCTTGGATTGACCATGACATGCTCATTATGGTCATGGATTGCTCATGGATTGACCATTATTGTCATGGATTGACCATGACATGCTCATTATGATCATGGATTCCTCATGGATTGACCATTATTGTCATGGATTGACCACGACACGCTCATGATGGTCATGGATTGCTCATGGATTGACAATTATTGTAATGGATTGACCACGACACGCACATTATGATCATGGATTGCTCATGGATTGACCATTATTGTCAAGGATTGACCACGACAGGCTCATTATGGTTATGGATTTCTCATGGATGGACCATTATTGTCATGGTTTGACCATGGCACGGTCATTATGGTCATGGATTGCTCATGGATTGACCATTATTAACATGGATTGACGATGACACGCTAATTATGGTCATGGATTGCTAATGGATTGACCATTATTGTCATGGACTGACCATGACACGCTTATTATGGTCATGGATTGCTCATGGATTGACCATTATTGTCATGGACTGACCATGACACGCTCATTATGGTCATGGATTGCTCATGGATTGACCATTATTATCATGGATTGAACATGACACGCATATTATGGTCATGGATTGCTCATGGATTGACCACTTTTGTCATGGATTGACCACGACACGCTCATTATGGTCATGGATTGCTCATGGATTGACCATTATTGTTATGGATTGACCATGACACGCTCATTATGGTCATGGATTGCTCATGGATCGACCATTATTGTCATGGATTGACCACGACATGCTCATTATGATCATGGATTGCTCATGGATTGACCATTATTGTCATGGATTGACCACGACACGCTCATCATGGTCATGGATTGCTCATGGATTGACATTATTGTCATGGATTGACCATGACAAGCTCATCATGGTCATGGATTGCTCATTGATTGACCATTATTGTCTTGGATTGACCATGACATGCTCATTATGGTCATGGATTGCTCATGGATTGACCATTATTGTAATGGATTGACCATGACATGCTCATTATGATCATGGCTTGCTCATGGATTGACCATTATTGTCAAGGATTGACCACGACACGCTCATTATGGTCATGGATTGCTCATGGATTGACCATTATTGTAATGGATTGACCACGACAGGCTCATTATGGTTATGGATTGCTCATGGATGGACCATTATTTTCATGGATTGACCATGACACGCTCATTATGGTCATGGATTGCTCATTGATTGACAATTATTGTCATGGATTGACCATGACACGAATATTATGGTCATGGATTGCTCATGAATTGACCATTATTGTCATGGATTGACCACGACACGCTCATTATGGTCATGGATTGCTCATGGAATGACCATTATTGTCATGGATTGACCACGACACGCTCATTATGGTCATGAATTGCTCATGGATTGACCATTATTGTCATGGATTGACCACGACACTCTCATTATGGTCATGGATTGCTCATGGATTGACCATTATTCTCATGGATTGACCATGACACGCTCATTATGGTCATGGATTGCTCATTGATTGACCATTATTGTCATGGATTTACCACGACACGCTCATGATGGTCATGGATTGCTCATGGATTGACCATTATTGTCAAGGATTGACCACGACACGCTCATTATGGTTATGGATTGCTCGTGGATGTACCATTATTGTCATGGATTGACCATGGCACGGTCATTATGGTCATGGATTGCTCATTGATTGACCATTATTGTCATGGACTGACCATGACACGCTCATTATGGTCATGGATTGCTCGTGGATTGACCATTATTAACATGGAATTCCCATAACACGCTAATTATGGTCATGGATTGCTAATGGATTGTCCATTATTGTCATGGACTGACCATGACACGCTTATTATGGTCATGGATTGCTCATGGATTGACCATTGTTGTCATGGACTGACCATGACACGCTCATTATGGTCATGGATTGCTCACGGATTGACCATTATTATCATGGATTGACCATGACACGCATATTATGGTCATGGATTGCTCATGGATTGACCATTATTGTCAAGGATTGACCACGACACGCTCATTATGGTCATGGATTGCTCATGGATTGACCATTATTGTCATGTATTTACCATGACATGCTCATTATGGTCATGTATTGCTCATGGATTGACCATTATTGTCATGGATTGAGCACGACACGCTCATTATGGTCATGGATTGCTCATGGATTGACCATTATTGTCATGGATTGACCATGACACGCTCACTATGGTCATGGATTGTTCATGGATTGACCATTATTGTCATGGATTGACCACGACACGCTCATTATTGTCATGGATTGCTCATGGATGGACCATTATTGTCATGGTTTGACCATGACATGCTCATTATGGTCATGGATTGCTCATTGATTGACCATTATTGTCATTGACTGACCATGACATTCTCATTATGGTCATTGATTGCTCTCATAAGACTCTGCAGAAGGTTGTTCCTACTGCCTCACTTTAAGCTCCAGGAAGTCCCAGCTACCGGAGCCGATCAAGTTTCCTTACAATGCACTTGAAAGCCACATACGCTGAGGAACTTTTGATGTGCTTAGCTCCATTTCAGGTTTTTTTAAGCCTCTAACAAATAGCAAGCTGTCCTTTTTACTCCCTCCTCCACACCTCTAAATCTGCCTTAACTCAATTGCTAGTTGACCTTAGTCATAGCTCAGCATCCCAAATATGCTCTCATCTTGCTGTGTTTCTAACATCCTGCCTGCTACACCAATGGCCACGCCATACTAGATCGCACACGACAGGTAGCTCTTACTCCATCTGAAGTATTAAATCCTTTCTCCACCCTTGTGTCTTCTAGCCTCCTGGAGGAATACTAGATGTCCACACAACTGGTTGGCCAAGAGCATCTTTATTGAACTATACAGACTCAATTTGGAAACAGGACCTTCAGTGTTCGCAGGAAGATTCCCGATCTAAGAATCAAAACGAGACCATAGAAGACTCAATCCACGTCTCTGGTTTTGGGAGGGAGATAGAGCAGTTAGAATTTCAGAGTTGAAATTCAAAGAATTAATATATATATATATATATATATATATATATATATATAGTAATAATTATGCCAGGGTAAAAGGATCCAAGAAAGTGGAAATGGGTAACATTAAAGGCAAAAGAAAAAAAAGAAAAAAACCTAGTACAGCAAACAATGTGGACGTGTTAGAAAGACGGGGCTCTTTCCAGCCATTTGAATTTGTACTTGAAATTCTTCCGACACCTCTTGATCTCTGCATGCAGAAAAGATCAAAAAGAGAAAGAAAACAAAATAAAATAAAAAAAATCACCAAAATGAAACAAAAAGCAAAAGCAAAAGCGAATCAACCCCGTTCCTAAAAGAAGAGGACCGAGTGAGGATTGCTTGAGGTCCTCATTTTCAACTACAACTACAAGCCACCAATAGCTTTCAACGCAAAAATTATTCATTATTTTATTTGAAACTTCTCTGTGGGTCAAGGAAACAAGGTTTATACGCTGCAACAACAGGAAACAGAAACAAATCATACTGTAGAGCTCACCACTGGAGGGAGATAGAGCAGTTAGAATTTCAGAGTTGAAATTCAAAGAATTAATATATATATATATATGTTATATGTATATATATATGTGTATATATATGTATATATATATATATATATATATATATATATATATATATAGTATTAATTATGCCAGGATAAAAGGATCCAAGAAAGTCACTATGGTGACTGTGGGCAATGCGGAGAATACTGGTGTTGACAACGGGTCTTGTGGTTTTCTATATGCCGGCAATATCTATGACCCTGATATGAGTTAGAGTCATCACCAAATCACCACTAAGTGAACTGCTCCTTTTCTGTGGAGCACAAGATCTGGCAAACGGTTGACTGACTATGATTTGTATTTTGGACCCGGCGTCTGTGGTAAAGCTCAGGCTTCTGATGGAAAATCGTCCACCAAAACACTGGATGGTCAATGGTGCTGCCAGCCAAAAACCATGTCCTGAGTCTACCCTGCCATCTCCAGAAGAGGTTTCAAAATGTCAAACTTCACACTATTTTATTTGTGGCTTTGTCTTGTTGTCACTTTTTATTTTAGATAAAGTGTGATTTCTGGCATCATTCCTTCTAATTTCTCCCTCACATAGAACTTCAGTTTTGACCTTGAGTTCCGTTCCTGAAGGGGCACTCATCTTTCATTGGCTAAGTTTTCTATTTCCCTTTCATGGCTTGCTGGGATTGCTTATTGCGGCTGCTAAATGATGCATTATTGAGCAGCAGACTCCATCAGGATGGCTTGCGGGCATCCGTATTTTGCATTTTCTTGATGGCTAGTTGATGTCTGGGGACTTAGCCCACTGTGGATGGTACCAGCACTAGTAAGCTGAGGAGGTTATAGAGAAAAGGGAGCTGACAGATTAGTAAGCAGAATTCCTCTTTATTTTCATGCTGCTGCCTTGTGTCCTTTTCTTGGATTCCATTGATTACGAACCGGAACTTGTGAGGTGAAAAAACCTTCAATTTCCCACCTTGGCATTTTTATGTTTACTATAACATAGAAGTACTAACTTGAACATTTGGCATTTTCTTGAGATCTGGTCCGATAGTCCATCCTCCTGCTGGTATGTGACCTCACCTTTTAAATCAATAAATAAATCCTGGACGCTCCAATCCTTTGAAACATTCACTCTGCCAACAACATCACACTGTGTATGTAACTTACATTTTTTAATCTAATGATATTTTTCTTCCCTCATTTTTTCTCTTTAAAATTATCTCCCTAAACATGCTAGCACTTTGTACTTTAAAGTTGTCCTCTGCCCCATAGTAGAATAATTATAGTCAGAATCTTGAGTTTCATAAAAGTGGGTGATTTATTGTAGTAAAATTTTCTAATCAATATTTATTGAATTAATTTTATGAATTAATCAAAAATTGACATTATTATACTATCTACTTATCCTTAAAACTATAAAAGCTTTGATTTATTCAAGTCTTTAAGGTCCTTCAGAACATCAGCTGGGACGTTCTTATATATATTCTGGATGGATCATGGTTACTTCATATGTCTTCTAACTAATGGTATGCTTTATATCTATGTGAATTCACGGCATTTTGATATATATTTTAAGAGGGTTTCAAATGGAATATTTCCCTGATTTCTCTCCCGTGGTTTGAAATTGGAAAACAGGAAAGATAACGTGTTTTGAGTGTTCACTTTGAATTCTACTATTTTATGAATGTATTTTCAGCTTTAAGAAACTTAATCTTTTAGAGAACAATTGTCTCTATTCAGGATCACGTCTAACTAATTCATAGTGGTCTTTGCATTTTACATATTTTCATCCACATTATTTTATTTTATATTTTCTGATCATTGCGAGGGTTATTTTATCCATATTTCCTCACAGTATGGTTTGGATTGGCATAAAGGAAGGCTCAGGAATTCTGTGTGTTCGTATGATATTCTGGTTTTATGACCGTATTTTTCAGTCTTAAGAGACTGACACATTTTTAGAGTTTTTAAAATGGTATCATGACATCTGCAAACGAGACCACTTTGATTTCTTCATTTTTCATTTGTCTTCCCTGGATCTTCTTTAGTTGTCATATTGCTCTAGCTAAGATTACAAATACTGTAATACATAGTTGTGAAACCCGTGTATATTCTTGTCTTCTTCCTGCTTGTAGTGGAACTGCTTTGGGTTTTTCTCTCTTTAGCACGATGGTGCTTGTGGTGGGCTTCTTGCACCTTGACTTTATTCTGCTGAACTATATCCTCCATATCTACAGCTTCCCCAGGACTAATCAAACTTGTATGTCTGGGATTTGGAGAAAGCTTACCTGGTTGAAGATTATTTTTAATGTTGTCTTGAAACTGTTCACAAGTATTTCATTGAGAATATGTGTGTATCGGTGTAAATTAGTGTGTAATACTCTCTCTTCCTGTCTTTCTGTCAGTCGTCCGTAAGTCTTTCTCCCTCTCATCACCTTCCCTTTTGCCTCACTGTCCCCACGTCTCACTCTCTCTCCTTATTTTCTCTGTCACTGTTAGATAATACCAGATTCAAAATAGAATCTTAATGTATTCAATACTTTTGTCTACTTTATGGAATAGTCTTAGACACTTTAAATACTATTTAAATGTATAATCATTTTCTTCAACTGAATACATGTGGTCGTTTGATATTTGAGGTGGAAGAAACTAAATACCTGATTCTATGTAATTGTTTAGTATAGAGCTGTTTACGTTATGCAAAATGAGCTGACTTAATATTGGTGTATAAAATACATCTAGTATTTACTGTCGCTTCCAACCCCGACCAGCAGGAAAGGAGCGACACCACACGTTCCTCTCAAAGCAGTTTATTCAGGAACCCTTTTGTCTACGAGCAGAACAACGTCTCCATCCAGCCCCCAAGGCCCCCCCTATATCCTCCCTCAACCGCCTCAACCGTCCAGTCTGCGTAACCTCCGTTCATAGGTCCACGTCACACGGCCTGACCTATCATCATGATGCGCCTGCGCAGCTCTCACGATGGGGCGTGGCTTAATTTCAGGTGCTCGTAGGGAAACACGGCAGCAGTCCCGGGCTCCATCTTGGGATTGCAGCTACACCCGCTCCCCACAGTCAATCACGAATGCGTTAAAAAATATTCTAGATTTGAAGTGTAAATCTAAATAATCTGTGCTTTCTCCATGTTTCCTATATTCTCTTTCATTTTATTAATTCAACCCTTTCATTACCTAACATGGCCAGAGGTTATGATGATCTTGTTAATACTTTCCAAGAGTGACCTCTTCCTTTCACTCATTATATAGTTGTCTACACTTTACTGATTTCAGCCATGATGAGTTGGATATACATGTTATACCCTTCCCCAAGGCTAAAACCCACCCTGAAACAAGGCGCAAAGAGACTCTAGGTGCCCAGATTGTGGGTGGGATCAGACATAAAGCGTCTTCTGGATACAAGAAGATTCCAGAAGTATCACGACACACAGCAGCTGTGGTTCCCTGCACAGCCTCACGCCAGTCAATCGTCCAGAACGCAGTGTGAACGCCTGAAAGCCGTTACTCCTAACGGACACACTGTGGACCGTTAGTGTCTTCTGTTGGAGGGTTGAACGATTATTTGTAACGGCTTATCATAGTTATTGAACAGTATTTAATGTAGAAGATATACACAGGTAGGATTCAAGGAAATAGAGTGATGCGTGTAAAATAAATGGAAAAATTATCATCAAAATGCATTGGTGGAAATTCTCAAAGAGTAAAATATATGAACTATATTCCTGAATATTATGTACATAGAAAATGTTTTATTATATGGGGTATTTCATGAAGCGACTTTATAGTTTCGTTTGGTTACAACATATCTGCCAATTCTGTGAGTCGAATGAGTGCGTTATGTAATTTGATCTTAATAAGTTTCAAGTGGCTATTTTCAAAAACAGTGAGCATCATTTCCATGTGCATGTTCAACAACGGGCTTCTATAAATCATATTATAAAAACTGAAACACTGGGCTGGAGAGATGGCTCAGTGGTTAAGAGCACCCGACTGCTCTTCCAGAGGTCATGAGTTCGATTCCCAGCAACCACATGGTGGCTCACATCCATCTGTAAAGAGATCCGATGCCCTATTCTGGTGTGTGTGAAGACAGCTACAGTGTGTATATATATATATATATATATATATATATATATATATATTAAATGAATAAATCAAAAAAAACCTAAAACACTATATATCAGGAAAACATAATTAAATCGGACTACATATCTAAGCAAAATATTCAAAAGTGAAGAAACTCAACTGACTAAGAATCGAAAGTGAAATATTCATCATCCTTATACATTACTGAAGTGCAAATCAAATTTATTCTGAGATTTTTTTTCCTCCCTGTCAGGAATTTTAGTTTCATAACACACGAGCCAACTTATCTTTACGGTGTTATGTAGAGAGGGGAACATCCCTATTCTCCTGGTGGGAACGCAAACTTCTACAGCAACCTAGGAAATCAGTGTGATATTTCTTCAGGAATGTGGAAACGGATATAACTCGAGGAAAATATATCCAGATGTTGATTCATCCTAGTATAGAGACCCTCGAATATTTGGAAAAAGTCAGGTTGTTCCTTCACAAATGAAGGCATAAAGAAAACGTGGTGCTTTTACAGATTGGAAAGGGAAAGCATGTAATTTCAGGACAATGAATGGATCTTGTGAAAGTCGTCATAGATGAGATAATCCAGATCAAAAAAAGGAAAATGGGATCCATTTTCACTTTAATCTGAATGATAATTCTCCACACTGTGTCGGTATGATCAGTTGAGTGTAAAAGTCAAGGGACGCGGTCCATACTGTCCTCACTTTGGGACGTACAAATGTACTTATGGATTGCAGAGGGACACTGTCAGGGACGGGAATGTCAAATGTGAAGACAGAGTGAAGAGGGTGACAATGGAGGGAATGTAGAGACGTACAGTTAAATTGGGAGACATTTGAGGCATTGAATGGAAACCTAATGGAACAGAAATAAAAAAAATATTTTTTTTAATTTTTTTGTCGAGGTAACCGAAGATTTATAGCTATAAGGACAGAAGATAAAACATTGATTGGGTGTATCTACGTGAAATTTCAATAATAAGAAACTCACAAAAATTATGGATTTAATTTTCAATAAACCTATAGTACAGATAATGAAATATATAGTCCTTAAGGAGACAGATGTGAATATCTCTGTTCTAAACATAAATGTTTTATATTATATACATTATATGTATAAAATAATCTATTTATTTGTTTACATTTCAAATGTCATTTCCCAAACTGGTCTTTCTTTCTTGAATCCCCTAAGCTACTCTGATCCTCATTTTTCTAATATGTGTCTTATCTGCAGGCACATCTTGACATCAGGAATAGTCTGAGGATTTGGAGTCTGTGGATGAAATTGATCTTCTGGTCGGGTGGTCTCTGGATTGCCTTTCCTTCAGTCTCTGCTCCTTTTCTGTCTTTGCATTTTTTTAGACTTTGGACATTTGTAGGTTAAAGATTTTGAACTGTGTGGACATCACCTGCTCTCCACAGGTGGGCACGTCTAGCTACAGGAGGCAGACTCTTGTGGTTCTATCTCTTTGCTGCTTAGTATTTCAACTACCACCATCCCAGGAAATTTATGGGACCCTCTTGCATCCTGGCATCTACGACTTTCCTGGAGATACCCAAGTTCAAAACCCACCACTGATGCTTATTGTTATTTATTCCAATTTCCTCTATTTTCTCTCTTTTCTCTTTATATTGTTTCTACTCCCCCCATTTTGTCCATCCTTCTCTACTTCTAGCAAGTTCCCTCCATCCCTCTGTCTTCCATTATCATTTTGTTCTCACTTCTAAGTGGGTTGCAAGAATCCTCAGTTTGACCTTCAAACATTTTACCCTCCATGTGATAAATGATTTGTGTATTGGGTAGACTGATCTTTGGGACTAACATCCACTTCTCACTAAGTACCTCCCATGTTATGTCCTTTTCGATCTCTGAACTTCACTAATTTCCACGTCCATCCCTTTGCCTACAAAGTTCTTGGTTTCCTCATTTTTCATACCTGAGTACTATTTCCTTGTTTAAATATAGCACACTTTCTGCATTTATTCCTCAGTTGAGTTGACGTATATCACGATTGTTTCCAGCATTCGACTAATATAAGGAAGGCTGCCATGAACATGTTCAACCACACGTCACTGTCATACGTGGATCATGTTTGAGTATTTGCGTTGGAGTGAGTGGTAAAGCCGGGTCTTCAGTCAATGGTATTTGCAATATTCTCTGAACCTCCACATTGATATCCAAAGTGGCTGTACAGATACCAACCCACCAGCAGAGGAGGAGGGTTCACTTTCTCTACATCCTAGTCTACTCTGCTACTGCATTAGTGTTTTGTCTTAGTCACGCTGATTGGTGTAATGTAGACTCTCAAGTTCATTTCAGTTTGCGTTTTTCTGATCACTAAGCATGTTGAACTTTTCTTGATGTGTTTCTCAGCTACTGAGATACCTCAGTTGAGGATTCTTGGTTTAGCTCTCTAAACCAGTTTAAAAGTTGGGTTACGTGGTTGTCTGGAAGTTTACATTTCTGAATTATTTCTATATTTTTATTATGGCACTTTACCAGATATAGGGTTGGATAAAGTATTTCCAAATGTGTAGATTTCTGTTTTCTTCTATTGGCAGTGTACTTTGCTTTGAAGAAAGTTTTCAGAATGATGATATTTCATATACTGACTGGTGATCATAGAGTCTGATCCTTTGGTACTTTGTTCTGATAATTTTCTCCTGAGCAGCTGTTTTCTAGGCACTTTCTGACTCTTTTCCTACTACTAACTTCTGAATATATTGTTTTATGTCGATTTCCTTGAAGCACTTGGACTTGAACTTTGAAGAAAAAGATAAAAATAGATCAATTGGCATTCAGCTACATGCAGACCAGTAGTTAGGTTACCATCATTTCTTAAAATGATTTGTGTTATGAACAACATACTTAGTCATCAGAGAATTGGAAATCAAAACAGCCCTGAGATTCCACCTCACACCAGTGAGAATGGCTAAGATCAATAACTCAGGTGACGGCAGATGCTGGCGAGGATGTGGAGAAAGAGGAACACTCCTCCATTGTTGGTGGGATTGCAGACTGTACAACCATTCTGGAAATCAGTCTGGAGGTTCCTCAGAAAATTGGACATTGAACTGCCTGAGGACCCATCTGTACCACTCTTGGGCATATACACAAAAGATGCCCCAACATACAACAAACACACACGTTACACTGTGTTCATAGCATCCTTATTCATAATATCCAGAAGCTGGAAAGAACCCAGATGCCCTTCACCAGAGGAAAGGACACAGAAAATGACGTATATTACACAATGATTACTACTCAGCTATCAAAAACAATGAGTGCATAAAATTCATAGTCAAATGGATGGACCTAGAAAATATCATCCTGAGTGAGGTGACCCAATCCCAGAAAAACACACATAGTACACAGTCATCGATAGGTAGATATCACCCTAAATGCTCAAATTACATAAGATACAATGCAAGACCACATGAAACTCAAGAAGGAGGAACAAAATGCAGACGCTTCACTCCTTTCTTAAAAGAGGAAATAAAATGTCCATAAGGGGGTTAGGGAGGCGATGTTTTAGGAGACCGAAGGAATGGCCATTCATAGTATGCCAGACATGCTGGGCATATATATATATATATATATATATATATATATATATATATATATATGTGTGTGTGTGTGTGTGTGTGTGTGTGTGTGTGTGTGTGTGTGTGTACATATATATATGTGTGTATGTGTGTGTGTATATATATATGTGTGTATGTGTGTGTGTATATATATATGTGTACATATATATGTGTGTGTGTGTGTATATATATATATGTGTACATATATATATGTGTGTGTGTGTATAAATATGTGTACATATATATATGTGTGTGTGTATATATATATATGTGTGTACATATATATATATATATATATATGTGTGTGTGTATGTGTGTGTGTGTGTGCATATATGTATGTATTTATGTATATACCATACATGATAAGATGGATGAAGCTGAGAGGTGCAGGCTGACAGTAACTGGATATAGATCCCTCCTGAGATACGCAGCCAGATCATGTGAAACACAGAGGAGAACGCCAGCCGCAAATCACTGAACTAAGAACGGGACCCACTTTGGAGGGACTAAGGAAAGGACTGAAGGAGCTGAAGGAGCTTTCAACCCCATAAGAAAAAACTGCCAGCCAACCAGAGCTTCCACGTACTAAACTACAACCCAGAGACTTACGTGGACTGACCCAGGGCTCCGACTGCACATGCTGCAGTGGACAGACTTACCAGGCACCATTGGAAAGGGGAGCCCTCGGGGTTGGGGATTTAGCTCAGTGGTTAGAGCGCTTGCCTAGGAAGTGCGAGGCCCTGGGTTCGGTCCCCAGCTCCAAAAAAAAAAAAATGGAGGTTGGGAATGTAGCTCAGTGGTTAGAGCGCTTGCCTAGGAAGCGCAAGGCCCTGGGTTCGGTCCCCAGCTCCGAAGAAAAAAATTGGGGGTTGGGAATGTATCTCAGTGGTTAGAGCGCTTGCCTAGGAAGGGCAAGGCCCTGGGTTCGGTCCCCAGCTCCGAAAAAAAAATTGGGGGTTGGGGATTTAGCTCAGTGGTTACCTAGGAAGCGCAAGGCCCTGGGTTCGGTCCTCAGCTCCGAAAAAAAAATTGGGGGTTGGGGATTTAGCTCAGTGGTTAGAGCGCTTGCCTAGGAAGCGCGAGGCCCTGGGTTCGGTCCCCAGCTCCGAAAAAAAAAAAAAAGGAAAGGGGAGCCCTCGTCCTACTAAGGTCGGACGCTCCGTGTAGGGAGAGTACAGAGGGGTGCTCTAAGGAAGGGGGATGGCTGTAGAGGGGACACCATTATAGAAGGGGAGGGGAAGGATTTAGGGCTGACGGACAGGATCCCCAGAAAGGAAATAACATCTGAAATGTAAATAATAAATACCTAATTTAATAAAAATGCAAAAAAAGTTTAATCTTGCAGTTCTAAAATCTTAGTGTTCAATAAATATAGCTTTTGAGATTTTAAAACATTTATTTCCTATGAAAATTAATATTGTATATGCACATGGTATACAAGTGCTCACCACTATATTAGTTAGTTATATGGAGCCTGAGAATTGAACTCGAATATTCTAGAACTATCTTTCAGAATCATTTAAAAAAGTTTTTGAGTTATTTCTAGCTCTTATCTGAGCCTGACACTTCTTTATTGAGTATGTCCAATTGTTTTTAAAAAGATACAGAAAAGTTATTTATTCTTTGTACAAATATAGTTGCACACATTCCAGAACTGACTCAATATGAATTTGGGTCGTTATTATAAGGTATTATTAGCCTATTGTCTTCATATAAAAGTAAATTCTGTAACTATTTATTTACTGGATCTTTTGGTTTGTTTTATTGTATGAAATATCAAAATCTACATTTGCATCCCATTAGCATTAATTTCATTGACTGTCATATGGCCCAGACGTAGGGGACCATGGGAGAAATGTGAGGACTGCTGAGAAATGCACAGTCTCCTGTTTGTTAAGCTCGGCATGTACCAAAATCAGAAATGTAGAGTGACTGACATTGATATGTACAAACGAAGTAATTACATATGGTGTCCTATGCTGGGAAAATGATAAGAAAGCTCAATATCTTAGATTTTTTTTTTTTGGTTCTTTTTTTCGGAGCTGGGGACCGAACCCAGGGCCTTCCGCTCGCTAGGCCAGCGCGCTAACCACTGAGCTACATCCCCAACCCTTGTGAACGGTTTTTTTTTTTTCTTTTCTCTTTTCTTTTTTTCGGAGCTGGGGACCGAACACAGGGCCTTGCGCTTCCTAGGAATATATTAGATTTTTAATTTGTAAAGGAAACAAAGTTATGTTAGATTGCTTTGTAATGGACGTCCTTCCGAGGAGATAATTGGGCCTTAGTAATCGAAGCCCACAAATATGATACACTGCACGGCTTATTATTTGAAATAAATAATACCTGGAGTAGGCAAATCCTGGAAGAAGTTTCATCCACTACACTCCTTCTGTTTAGAGATTGGACATGCCAGAGATGAAAAGGGTTGTCTTTGGTTCCTTATTGAATTTTATTTAATTAAATGAATGTATTCAAAAAGAAATATTAAAGAATATAACCATAACTGAACAGATTTTTGTCACAGATTATTGTTGTGTTCTCAGTAGAGAGTAATTTCATTAAAGAGTCATGCAATATTGTTAGTTTATCTGTGTGATTCATCACGTTAAATCATCCAATAACCTCCAGCATGTTCAAGTTAACAACATCCATATTGTAACCTGCACCAAATTTCAACTTTATTTTCTTTTCTGCCCTATTACAATTTGTTGCCATTTTTCTAGTATTTACCATGGATTTCTATATAAACCTGCTTATGTAGTCCACTCAGAATCACTTTTAAATATTCTTCAACAAATTTCACTCATTATGAAAGTTCAGGTCTTTTACACTTTTTGTTTACAATTGCATGAAGCACGTCCCTGCACGAGGTCTCCTGCACGCTCTGCTTTCTCTTCCAGACGTGTTCCTCCTGTGCTTCCTGTCACATAGACAGGTTTCCGTTCTAGGTCTGAGTAGAACTAGAACTTTGTAAAAACTTTGTTTTTCTTGTCTAAAGTTTCAATGGAACAAACTGTTGATAGAAAATTTATTGGGGGAAAATAGATCATTTTATTATCTCGTATAAAGAGCAACTATAAAATGGTTGATGTTGAAAATAGTACTGAAAACATGGAAGTGGTAATGATCACATTTGTGACAGAGAAATAATAGTTACCTGAATGAGATCAATATTATTAAAGATAAAAAATGATATATCGTGATTAATTTTCATGATAGCACATGCAGTTAGAGCCATAGCTCTGTCCGTGTACATTCGTTGAACACTGGTCTAGTTTTAGAAAGCTCTGGTTAATTGACATTGTTGATCTTTTGGGATTGAAAGCTCCTTCAGCTCTTGTAATCCTTTCTCAAAATCTGCCAACCAGAGGTCTGTTTCAGATCACTGGTTTGCCACTAGCATTCACTTCTGTAGTTGACATGATCTGCCTGTGTCTCTCAGGAAATATCTATATCCGGTTGCTGGCAGAATGCACTTTTTAGCTACATCAATCTTATCTAGTTTTGGTGGCTGATGTATATATATACTTTTGGTGGCTCATACAGCTATGTGGTTAGGGGGAATCGTAACATTGATTCTGAGCAACTAGGTCAAGAATGTAGAGTTCAGAAATGACAATGTCAAATAGACTCCCTCCTGTTCTTATTAACGTATTGAAGTTGAGGTTTCACTGGTCCTCAAGCCTTTCTTCGCCCTGCCTATCCTCCGATATCTTATGTTTCGCCTTCAGAGAGAATCATGGTAAAACATCTGACCCTCAAGGCTAGCAATGTGAACACAGGAAAGTAAATAGTGTAGTACTGATATCAAATCATACTAGAGAACTGAATTCTATAGTTAATTTGTCCTTTGCTTTGCTGAAAATGGAATTGGAAACAGAAATTTTGAATACACATACAGGAATATTAATAAAGTCTCTTATCAAGGAATGTACAATGAGAAAGTGAAATACAATATTCATTCAATTAAGGTCTGTAGGCAAAATACTGGCCTTTGGGAAATAGAGAAATCCTGGAATATTGAACTGTGTGTCACAGGAATGAACCTGGGAATAAAATATTATCTAGAAGAATCTCCTCCATTCTATGTTCCTAAATCTTTTCTAGGCATGCTTAGCCTCTGACTAACTTTGTCCATTCAAAGCATGTAATCACTAATGAAGCAAAGAGAAGTCTCTAGCTTTACAGAGATGGAATAAATAATGGTTTCCACTGTGTCACAGGAGACATTCATGGAAAGGGCACCCTCAAATCTGGTCAATGTAAGGAAATCTGTTCAGCAGGTAGACAATAGAAATTCTCAGTGACGTCATCATTAGGCCCTCCCTGAAAAATCTCTTGTATCCTGGAGAGCCCTAGATTTACTGTGATGTCACAAGTGTCATGGTGACAGCAACCCCCTCTTGGATATTCTTTGATGATCTCTAGGGTTAACTCATTGACCTCTTATTCCCGCTAAACAGCCATTTGGGCGGGAGATAAAAGAGAAGGAAGCTAGCCTTCTGTCTTTGTATAAAAAAAGGAAGAAATAAGTGGTCCATGGGAAAGCTCGGTGTGTCTTGGGTACGGATTGAGTGGGTTCGCTGAAGAAACAGCCTTGATCTGAGCCTTCCACACATGGGAATCAGGAGCTGCGATCCTCTCAGAATCATCTGGACATCCCTGCTTGATGTGGTTCCTGGAATTCAGAGAGTTTATATAATCAATTTCTTCAATCCAAAAGACAGTTGTTGAGAAGGGCACAGTTGTTCCCCTCAGAGCTCATGGCTTTTACTCTTTTTGCCCTGAAGAAAAAGGTCCAAAGAAACAAAGCGAAGACAAGTATTGTCTCCTCAGCTCAGTGTAAATGCCTCATGCTTTGGATGCCTATAGTGCAGTTTGTGTCTGACACTGATATCTCGGAGAGAAGAGCTTCTAGTTGAGACTTCATCATCTCTGTCTTTCCACTAGTTTTACTCTGAACACTTCAAATTTACGAGTCAATATGTGTGATTACTTGGCAGCTTTTTCTTTCTTTTATAACATTAATTTTTTTTATTTTTTAGCAAATTTTATTATTTTTTTTAACTGGATGTTTCTATATTTACATTTCAAATATAATTTCCTTTCCCAGTTTACTGCCCATAAGATCCTTACCCATTCCCATTTCCTTCTTCTCTAACCAGCCTTTCTCCAGCATGACATTACCTTGAACTGAAAGATGTACAAGGGAGGACAAGGGTTTCTCTTTCCAATGTTTCCCAAAAAGGCCATAGTCGGCCACATGTGCATTTGGAGCCATAGCTCAGTCCATGTCCTTTCTTTGTATATTGGTATAGTATGAGAAACTCTGGTTCACTGGAATTGCTGTTCTAATGGGGTTGAAATTACCTTCAGCTCTTCTAATCCTTTTTCAAAATCTACCAACAAGAGTTCCGTTTTCAGTTCACTGGTTTGCTACTAGCATTCACTTCTGTATTTGACATGCTGTATCTGTGTCTCTCAGGAAATATCTTTTTCCGGTTCCTGGCAGAATGCACTTCTTACCTTCATCAATCTTATCTAGTTTGGTTGGCTGATGTATACTGTCCCACGCGCGACCTCGCCAGCAAGAAAACACACGTGGACATAGGAATCCTAGCTGCGACCAAACTTTATTGATATCTTAAGGAGGAAGCCCCGCGCACCAGCATGGCACGCTTATATACACCCTAGTGCGGCACATCCACACCTGATTGGTCGCCTACTCATGATCTCATCAGGCACGCCCTGGAGTGGGCAAAGACCTGGCACGAAGGCACTCTTCCACATGCGCACACAGTTAACTTCCTGAAAGAAAGTTGGCTGGCACTGTGAAGGCCAGCGCCATCTTGTCTAGCTCGGCCTTCCACGTGGGACGCAGAGGAAGCAAGCGCCATCTAGTGGTGGCGAATGTTATTGCGGCCCTCTACAGTATACATATGATTTTGGTGGCTCCTACACCTATGTGGTTAAGTGGAATGTTAACATGGATTCTGCCCAACTATGTCAAGAATGTAGAATTCACAAATGACAATTTCAAATAGACTCCCTCCTGTTTTTGTGAACCTATTGAAGTAGACATTTTACTTCTCCTCAAGCCACGTTTCTCCCTGCACATCATCCAGTATCTTAGGATTGGCCTGAACAAAGAATCATGGTAAAACATCCTAAACCCCCAACTCTGGCCGTGGGAACACTGGAAGCTACATAGTATAGTACTGATATCATATGGGATAAGAAACCTAACTCAATAGTCCATGTTGTCCTTTGCTTTCCTGATGTCTGGTAATTTTTCGATAAAATAAGGATTTGGGAGTTTATCATTTGAAGTAGCTACACAGTATTTACACTGTTATACTCACTCTATAGCTGGACCCACTTGTGACCAAAATCATTGCAGAAAATGGAATTGGAAAACAAAATTTTTGAGTACACATTGAGGAATGTTTACAAAGTCCCTTATCAAGGAACTTACAATAAGAAATTGAAATACAATATTCAATCTATTCAAGGTCTGTAGGGAAAATACTGACCTTTGAAAAACAGAGAAACCCTCGAAAATTGAACTGTATGTCACAAGAATGAACCTGTGACATATAGAATAAAAATATTATCTAGAAGAATCTCCTACACTCCATGTTCCTAAATCTTTTCTACCCATGCCAAGATCCTAACTCGACCAGCAAGGAAGACAGGACCAACGAAGATCTTCTTCAAGCAGTTTTATTCAGGAACCTTGATACAATCTTCTGCCCCCTTGGAAACCCTGGAGCACATTTAAATAGCTACTGCTGGCCAATCCCAGCAAGCTACGTGTGTCATGAAGATCGGCTCTCACTATGCGGAAGCTGGGAGGCCAGGCAGGCATAGCCAAATAAGGACTTCCTTGCTACAAGGACCACACACCATTGGGAGGGTGGAAGGCAGAAACCAGTACCATCTTTGAGGTGCACCATGTCGCAACTGCCTATAGTTCCCCTTTTTTGTTTAATTAATCAAGCAGGCAAAGCACCCCTGAGCGTGGCGGCCCATCCAACCGTCTTAGGATCATCTGTTCATTAAACCAGTCTTAGGACACCTCGTCTCCCACAAGGTCCCATGCCTTAGGTAGAAGGGAGATTGCCCATCACTGGGCAGGGTCACTCATACATACTCAGGCGTGAGGTACAACAAGGTTTTCTGAAAGACCGTAAGCCAGGCTTGAGGGGACTGTCCTGATTGAATGGCTGCAAATACCTGTACCACCATAACCTCTTCCCGCCTCTGAACAAACCTCATTCTACAGAGACACCACAGGCGCACTAGGGAGACTAGGAGCAAGAGTCCAGCTAGGGTTCCCATACCCGCCCACTCCCTCAGATGATTCATAGTAGCAGCAATCCAAGATGACAATCCCATAGCCAGTCTAGCATCTGCACATGTGGAGTTCACGGTCAGGATGGCTACATGTAGCTGATCCATTAAGAAATAAAATTCTCCTGTCCAATTACCTAGAAGATAACTTGACTACTTTTTAGACAAATTAGAGGAGTGGATTTAAAAGTCATGATGTATCGGCATGAGTCTCGGGAACACCGATAATATCCCCCAGAGGGGTTCCATTTGGACCAGCATTTGGGTCATACCGAGAAGTGTGAGCAGCAGCAGGATCTTCATTCTTGTTGTACCTCCTGGTCAATATTTCAGGGACCCACAACGGATCTTGCTGGTCCTGAGGAAACACACAAACAGACACTCTTGCCCATGCCAACACAGGATCTGGCCCAGGCCACAAGCCAGTGATCATGTCTTTTCATTTCACATACCTTTCTATGTGCCCGCCCGTCACTGATGTCGGTCAGTGGCAGAAAGGCCATCATCATCCAAAATTAAAAAAAAAAATTAAGTGTAAAAAGGGCTAAGGATATTTGATCCCTTTGGGTTCTACCATGGCCTATTCCCCCTTTTTGTTTAATTACGCATTCCTTCAGGTACGATGTGCTTGCTCAACAAAACCTTGACGTTGGGGATTATAAGGCAAGCCATGGCTCAAATGCACATCCATCTGTTTATAAAAGGATTTGAAAGATTTGGCAGTGTATGCTGGGCCATTATCAGTTTTTAAATGTTGAGGATTTCCCCAAGCAGCACAGGCTTATAGGCAGTGTCCAATAACATTGCGTGCATTTTCTTCACTCATAGGGGTAGCATGAAATACTCCTCAACAACTATCCACAGAAACATGAATGTATTTTAGAGTCCCAAATCCAGATATGTGAGTTACATCCATTTGCCAAATCTTTAGGGGCAAGAGGCCTCTAGGATTAACCCCGACACTAGGTCCATAGTGAAAAGTGATACACTGTTGACATCCTAAATCTATCTGTCGAGCATCTGCTCAAGACAGATGAACCTTCTGCTCTAAGGTCTTAGTAGGCACATGATATTGTTGATGAGATTATCGTGCTTGATCCAATGATGAGCTTAAGAAGATGAACTCCATTCGGGTACATCTATCCACAAGATCATTTCACTCACTGAGAGGAGCAGGCAAACCTTTATGAGCTCTAATATTTTGGACAAAAAACTTGTGACCTCTTTTCCAGATCAATTCCTGAAGTTCCATCAGCAGCTGGCATACCGTGATGCTAATTTTAATAGGGCCAACCACTTCTAATATCTTAACTGCATTAACAAATACGTTGAATCAGAGAGCAAATTAACGGCAAAGGAACAATTTTGAGTTCAATTATTTGTGGAGAGCCGGGTTGATATTGACACAAAATTGGCTCTTGATTGTTAATCACATAAGCTCCACAGCCATTTTTGGATCCATCTGTAAAATATATATGGCGCCCCCTGTATAGGAAAACTGGACGTAACCATAGAAAGATCACGGGATGTTCTTTAAAGAAGGACAGCAAAGAGTGTTCTGGATAATGATTATGTATCTCTCCATGGAATCCACAGTGTAATATAACCCAAGCATCCACAGTGCCACACAAGATCTTCATCTGCTGACCTGTATAGAGCACTATGATCGAGGTTGGGGAAACACCAAAAAATTGTATGCACTGCTGGATCCCATTCAGGGCTAAACATGCAACTGCTGTAGGATAATACTCTACTGATCTAGCTGGAGAAGCCTTGGGATAAACACAAAGCAGAGGGCCATCATGCCACAACAATCCTGTGGGCTGCATGTAGGTGTCTGGAATGCATAGCACAATGTCTGCACCCTCCTTCCATCGATGTAAAATTGTGCCTTGTAATACTTTTTCAACCTTCTTTAAAGCTTCCCTTGCTTCATAAGTCAATTGTCTAGGAGAACCCAAGGCAGAATCCCCAACTAAAGTATTATACAATGGTTTTAATTAATAATTTGGTAATTTTAAATAACATCTGACCCAATTAATATCTCCTAGTAATTTTTGAAAATCATTAAGAGTCTTAAGATTATCTTTCCTCAATTCAACCTTCTGGGGGATAATGGTAAAGACTTACTTTTGCTCTTAAATGATTTACAGACTGCCCTTTTGTACCTTTTCCGGGGCAATAATCAATCCCCTACCTTCTAGCAATTTAACTAAATTTCCATATGCTAAATCTAAAATCTCTTCATTCATTGAAGTTAAAAGGATATCAACAGTAAAATGGAGGCATTTCAGCGCAGGAAACCTCTGTCTTATTGGGGCAATGGCGATGCCCCCAAAAAGTTGACACATAGATGGGCTATTGGCCATACCCTGTGGTAAAACTACCCATTCATATTGTTGCTCAGGTTCTTCATGATTGCATGATGGAACAGAAAAAGCAAATCTTTCACTATCCTTTGGACAAAGAGGTATGGAGAAAAAGCAATCTTTTATACCAATCACTACAACAGGACAACAGTCTGGCAGAGAGCATAAAAGAGGAAGCCCTCATTGCACTGAGCCCATGATTTGCATCTGTTGATTAATAACTCATAAATCATGCAACAGTCGCCATTTCCCTGACTTCTTTTTAATCACACATATTGGGGTATTCCATGGTAATACTGGTGTTTTTTTATGCTTTTTAGCCAGCTTTAGCTGTGGCAAGCTTCTCAGAAGAAAGCAGGCTCTGAGGAACCCACACCGGCTCCTGTTTTCAAGGAAATGGGAACCCTTCCTCAGCGACCCCAAGGAAAACCCAGGTCCTGATTCCTTTCTCTCTGTTGGGTAGTTATAAGGCTAGTCCTACCCTGCAGGTATTTCCCTATTCCTTTACTGGGAAAGTAGCCCACATGTTTCATAATCTTTAGTGAAGTTTCAGAATACTCAGTGGTGAATTTGTAACCCATTTCTTTCAGCAAATCTCTCCCCGAAAGGGAAATGGGCAAATCCAACACATAGTGTTGCATAACTCCTGAATGCCCTTCCTGATCTCTCCAACTCAGTTGTCTTGCACTCCGACAGGAGCTCTTGCATAACCGAGACCTTGTAATGTTTGAGATGAGGCCTGTACTGGTCATCCAGAGAGCTATCTTTCTTAGCTATTATACTTCCATCGGCCCCTGTATCCAACAGTCCTAGGATCCTTTTACCATCTACCCTTAGCTTCATTACTGGGCGTTGGTTTAAACCCAAGGCCAAAAATGTAAGGTCGGAACCTGTGGAAACAAAGCCATTCTCTCCCCTCTCTCTAGAATGGGCTACAACTCTTTCATGAAGGCTAGGAAAAGTAATAGTTGGGCTATTCTGTCCCCAGGGCAAGTGGCAGTAATCCCTTTCGGTGATTCTACCATGATCTGACTACCCCTGTATAATCTGGGTCAATAACTCTGGATGGATGTGTAGTCCTTTTAAAGCTGTAGATGATCTCCCTGTAAGTAACCCTAATGTGCCAGGTTCAAGGTCCTTTAAAATCAGTTTCTGTCAACTGGATGCCCATCCAAGGAGTTAGTTCAAGTCTGGCGGTGGAGCAGAGGTCCAGTCCTGCAGAGCCTTTAGTGACTCTCCTTTCCCCTCAGATGGCAAAGGGACAGCCATCTCTTGTGACACTGTTCTACATCCTGATTCTCGACTGCCCCATATATTTGTGGGCCCTGGGGTCGTGGACCCGGCTGTCCATTTTTTTTACCTGTTCCACCAAAACCCGAGCTAAGAGGCTGCCCATTGATGTCTTTTACCAAGTAGCACTCATGAGCTCAATGGTTCCCCTTTTTGCACTTGGGGCACAGCCCTTGTTGCCTTGGGCGTTGGCCACTTCCTGTACTGAATAGACTTCTCCTTTCTGGACATTGCCTTTTTAGGTGCCCTTGCTGACCACACTTAAAACACGCTCCTGAGCTTCCTCCTTTTCTCTGCGTCATCTGCATAAGTGCAGCCGCGAGTCCAGCATTAGTCACAGGTCCCCCTATTTCTCTACAGACCTTCATCCAAGGCTCAAGTCCCTTATTCTTGTAAGGAGTGATAGCGGCTCGACATTCCTTTGTGACTGTTCATAGGCCAACTCTTTAATCAAGGGCCTATCAGTATCGGGGTAGCCTAAGACTCTCCCCGCTGCTTCCACTAATCAGGCTACAAAGTCAGAGAATGGCTCCATAGGTCCTTGAAGGATCTTGATGAGGTTTCCACTCCCTTCTCCCTTATTACATAAGGATTTCCATGTCTTTGTTGTAACTTCATTAATCTGCTGGTAAACCTGTCCTGGATACCCTGTCTGAGCATTGGCAAAGCGTCCCTGACCCAGCAGCGTATCTCTATCCCAGGCAGCCTGGCCATCCCCCGCTGCCAAGTTAGCGGCAGCCTGTTCATTGGCAAACTCAATAAGAAAAGCTCTCCAGTCCAAATACTGTCCCAGACTAAGACAGGCCCGAGCAAGTTTAATCCAATCACTAGGATTCATGAAAAGTCTGTGTAAGACCTCAACCTGAGGTATGGTAAATGAGGCCATAATTCCATACATCCTACTGATTCCATCAGGGATTTAATCACCTTAAAGTCTAAAGGCTCATGATACCATTGTTGAATAGCATCCACATAAACAGGATAGGCCAGATGAAGTTCTGTGCGGACTGGCTTCCACACTTCTGGGCAGAATGTTCTACCCGTTTGTCACGTGCCCAGTGTCTCACCAGCAAGAACGACGCGAGGCAACAGGATTCTTCTGCAAACAAGCCTTTACTGTACAGCTCTCTTGAACAGGGACAGGGGGACCTCAAGCAGCAAGAGGGCTCGCCTTATATAGACAGGAGCTGAGGCTATGCTAAGTGTCCTTCAGGGATTGGCAGAGCATTTATTACCTCATTAGCATGGTGCTGCTCCCTCATTAGCATATTATCAGCCAACTGATGCCAGGTGCAAAGCCTGCGCATGCTCAGTACAGTTGTTCACCACAAGAGGGCGCCCTGCACCCAAAACTCTATTTCCTCTCTCTACAACATTTCAGGGAGGAGGAGCTGAGAGGAACCGCCCAGGAAGTTCCTCTACCATTTTAGGCTTTTTCCTTTTCTTCTTCTGTCTATTCCTTAGAGACTGTTTCCTCATTTGATCTATCAACTCTTGTAACTCTTCTTCTGACTCTGTTTCGTCTGTTTCTTCCTCTGTATCTGGCTTTTCTGAGTCTGTCTCCTTTGTGCTTCCCTGCTTTTCTGAACTCTTCTTTTGAAGCATTTCTTGGGCAACTTGCCCCTTCAATATAGTTGCCTGACAACATTTTTGATCCTCAAGACAACTACACACTAAGCGCCACACTGGATGGACCCCAGGTCTTAGAGTCCCCTGTTTCAATGCAAAATCAAGGTCTTTCCCTAATTTTTCCCAACTTGCCACAGTAAGATTACCAGAGACTGCGAACCAGGGGGCATGACATCGCATTCACTCAAAAATATCTCTATGATGCTCTTTTTTATTTTTAGTTTCTTACGCTCAAACAGCTCTTGAAGAGCCAGAAAAATTGGATGAGATTGTGAGGTCCTCATGACAAAACCTTTTACGCTGCTAAGGCTAGATTCACCGAGCGTCTTCCTACTTTCGGTTTGCTGCTGTCGCGAACATTCTTGTTAACTACCTTGAGAATTTATAGCCACTTATTTCCCATGGTCCTTATGCTCCCACATTACCTTGGGAATGTACCAGCGCTGCCCTGACTGCAAGAAGTTCTGATTTTAGGAGGTCCCTATATGGGCCACCACTTGCCGAGCGCAACCACGACCAGCAAGGAAGCCACGAATAGTGAAGATCTTCTTCAAGCAGTTTTACTCAGGAACCTTGATACAATCTTCTGACCCCACGGAACCCTCGCACCACACTTAAAAAGCTAGTGCTGGCCAATCCTATCAAGCCATGTGGGTCATGCAGATATGCTGTCACTATGCGGAAGCCAGCAGACCAGGCAGGCATAGCCAAATAAGGACTAGTTTACTGCAAGGAGAGCTCACCATTGGGAGAGTGGAAGGCAGAAACCAGCACCAACTTTGAGGCCTGGCACATTGCAGCTTCCTACAGTCACTTTTAAAGGAATTTACAATAAGAAATGGAAATACAATATTCATTAAGTTAAAGGTCTATAGGGAAATTATTAGACTTTGGGAAACAGAGAAAACCTAGAAAATTGAACTGTATGTCACAGGAATAAGCCTGTGACATACAGAATAAAAATATTCTCTAGAAGAATCTCCTAAACTCCATGTTCCTAAATCTTTACTACCCATGCCAAGCCCCTGAATAACTTTCCTAATTCAGAGCACGTAACCACTAGTGAAGCAGAGAGAAGTATCTAGCTTTAGAGAGATGGAGTACATAAAGGTTTCCACTGTGTCACAGGAGACAATCCTGGAAATCGTTTACTATTTGGCCTCTAATTCAGAGAAATTTGGGTTTGATAACATAGAGTATGAAGAATTGGAAATGGGTAAAAGGATGCTGGCCTTCTCTCTTGGTATAAAAACAAAGAAGAAATACATGGTCCTTGGGAAAGCTCAGTGAGTCCTTGGTAGGGTTGAGTGGTATCGCTGAACAGATAGCATTGGTCTGAGCCTTCCACATAAGGGAATAAGGAGCTGGGAGGCTCTCAGAAGCATCTGGACTTCCCTGTTCTTATGGTTCCTGGAAGTCAGAGAGTTTATACCATTCATTTCTTTACTCCAAAAGCCAAGTTTTGTGAAGGGCACAGTTATTTTCCTGAGAGGTCATGACATTTACTCTTTTTTTTCAAGAAGAAAAGGTCCTAAGGAAGGAGGGAAAAACAAGTATTGTGTCCCTAACTCAAGATAAACTCCTCCATGCTTTGGATTCCTATAGTGCAGTTTGTTTCTGACACTGATATTTGGGAGAGAGAAGTGCTTCTAGGTGAGACTTCATCATCTCAGTCTTTCCACTAGTATTACTCTGACTACGACATCAGCTTTCAGAGTCAATATTTGTGATGACTTTGCAGCTTTATTTTCTTTTATATCATTCTTTTTTTATGCTTAAGCAAATTTTTTGCTTTTTAACTGGATGTTTCTATATATACATTTAAAATATTATTTCCTTTCCCAGTTTCCTTCCCGTAAGATTCCTACCTGTTCCATTTCCTTCTGCTCTAACCAGCCTTTCTGTCACATGACATTGCCTTGAACTGGGAGACAAACTAGGGAGGACAAGGGTTTCTCTTTCTAATGTTGCCCAAA
Organism: Rattus norvegicus; assembly: GCF_036323735.1. Classification (NCBI taxonomy): domain Eukaryota; kingdom Metazoa; phylum Chordata; class Mammalia; order Rodentia; family Muridae; genus Rattus; species Rattus norvegicus. Next base: position 17,806,990 of record NC_086021.1, on the reverse strand, counting down.
ATGGCCATCCTCTGCAACATATTCATTTGTAGCCATAGGTCAGTCCATGTACTTTCTCTGTATATTGGTCTAGTAATAAAAAAGCTCTGGTTCATTGGCATCATTGTTCTTATGGGGTTGAAAGCACCTTCAGCTCTTCTAATCCTTTTTCAAAATTTACCAACATGAGGTCTGTTTTCAGTTCATTGATTTGCTACTAGCATTCACTTCTTCATTTGAAAGGCTGTATCTGTGTCTCTCAGTAAATAACCATATCCAGTTCCTTGCAGAATGCACTTCTTACCTTCATTAATCTTATCTAGTTTTTTTTTTGTCTGATGTACACATATATACTTTTGGTGCCTCTTACACCTATGAAGTTAATTGGAATTTTAACATGGATTCTGACCAACTATGTCAAGAATATAGAATTCAAAAATGATAATATCTAAGAGACTCCCCCTGTTTTTATGAACCTATTGAAGTAGACTTTATTTTTTCTTTTTTTTTTCTTTTTGGAGCTGGGAACCGAACCCAGAGCATTGTGCTTGCTAGGCAAGCACTATACCACTGAGCTAAATCCCCAACCCTGAAGTAGATGTTTAACTGGTCCTCAAGCCATTCTCTTCCCTGCACATCATCTGGCATATTACGTTTGGCCTGAAGAAAGAATCAGGGTAAATCATCCTAAACCCTCAAGTCGCGCCATGGGAACACTGGAAGCTAGATAGTGTAGTACTGATATCAAATGGGACAATAAACATAATTCAATAGTCCATGTTGTCATTTGCTTTCCTGATGTTTGGTAATTTTTCGATAAAATAACAATTTGGGAGATTGCCATTTGAAGTAGGTACACAAAATTTACACTATTATAGTTACACTACAACTGGGCCCCATTTGTGAACATATCATTGCAGAAAATGGTATTCGAAAACAGAATTTTTGAGTACATTGAGAATTATTTACAAAGTCTCCTAACAAGGATTTTACAATAAGAAATTGAAATAAATATTCATTCAATTATACATCTGTAAGGAAAATACTGGCTATTAGGAAACAGAGAAACCCGAGAAAATTGAACTGTATGTCACAGGAATGGGCCTGGGGATAAAAATATTTTCTAGAAGAATCTCCTACACTCCATGTTCTTAAATCTTTTTCACCCATGCCAAGCCTCACAGCATGTAACCACTAGTGAAGCAGAGAGAAATCTCCAGCTTTAGAGAGAAGGAGTATGTAAAGGTTTCCACTATGTCACAGGAGACATACCTGGAAAGTGCAAACTCGAATCTGGTCAATGTAAGGAAAGCTGTTCAGCAGGTAAGCCAGGGCGGTTCTCAGTGACATCATCATTAGGCCCTCCCTGAAAACTCTCTTGTAACCTGGAGAGCCCTAGCTTCTTCTGTGACGTCACAGTGTTGTTGTGACTGCAACTGCCTCTCAGATATTCCTTCAGTACCTTTAGGGTTTACTAATAGGCCTCTACTTCAGAGCAAATTTGGGAGTGATAACAAAGAGGATGAAGAGAACAGAAATGGGGAGGAAGAAGCTGGTCTTTTGTCTTTGTATAAAAAACAAGGAAGAAATATGTGGTCCTTTGGAAAGCTTAGTGAGTCCTTTGTAGGGGTTGAGTGGTGTCGCTGAAGACATAGCCTTGACCTGAGTCTTCCACCAGAGGGAATCAGGAGCTGGGAGACTCTCTGAAGCATCTGCACTTCTCTGTTCTTATCTGGACTTCTCTGTTCTTATGGTTCCTTGAAGACAGAGAGTTTATATCATTAATTTCTTGATACCAAAAGCCGAGTGTTGTAAAGGGCACAGTTATTTTCCTGAGACGTCATGACCTTTACTCTTTTTGTCAAGTAGAAAAGGTCCTAAAAAAGAAGGGAAAAACAAGTATTGTGTCCCTAGCTCTGAGTAAACTCCTCCATGCTTTGGATATCTATAGTGCAGTTTGTGTCTGACACTGATATCTGGGTTAGAGAAGTGCTTCTAGTTGAGACTTCATCATCTCAGTCTTTCCCCTAGTATTACTCTGAATAACACTTCAGATTTCTGTGTCAATATGTGTGTTTACTTGGCAGCTTTTTTTCTCTTATATCATTCTTTTTTTATTTTTTAGCAAAATTTATTGATTTTTTAACCGGATGTTTCTATATTTACTTTGAAAATATTATTTCCTTTCCAGTTTCCTGCCCATCAGTTTCCTACCCGTTCCTTCTTTTCAAACCAGCCTTTCTGCCATAATGCATTCCCTTGAACTGGGAGACAAAGTAGGGAATACAAGGGCTTCTCTTTCCAATGTTGACCAAAAAGGCCATCTTCTGCCACATATGCATTTGGAGCCATAGGTTAGTCCATGTACTTTCTTTGTATATAGATCTATTATGAGAAAGCGCTGGTTCACTGGCATTGTTGTTCTTCTCGGGTTGAAAGCACCTTCAGCTCTTCGAGTTGGTAAAATTTTTCAAAATTTACCAACAAGAGGTCTGTTTTCAGTTCACTGGTTTGCTACTTGCATTCGCTTCTGTATTTCACATGCTGTATCTGTGTCTCTCAGGAAGTATCTAAATCCAGGTCCTGGCAGAATGCACTTCTTCCTTTATCAATCTTACCTAGTTTTCTTGGCTGATGTGTACAAATATAGTTTTGGTGGCTCTTTCACCTATTTTGTCAAGTGGAATGTTCACATGGATTTTGCCCAACTATGTCAAGAATGTAGAATTAATAAATGACAATTTCTAAAAGACTCCCTCCTGTTTTTATGAACCTATTGAAGTAGACGTATAACTGGTGCTCAAGCTATTCTTCTTCCTGCCCATCATCTGGTATCTTACTTTTGGTTTTAAGAAAGAATCTTGTTAAAACATCCTAAACCTTCAAGTCTGGTCATGGGAACACTGGAAGATAGATAGTGTAGTCCTGATATCAAATAGGACTAGATAACCAAATCCAATAGTCCATGTTGTCCTTTGCTTTCCTGATGTCTGGTAATTTTTTGTTAAAATAAGGATTTGGGAGTTTATCATTTGAGACAGGTACACAGTATTTACACTGTTATACTCACTCTATAGCTGGGCACCTTTTGTGACCAAAATCATTGCAGAAAATGGAATTGGAATACAGAATTATTGAGTACACATTGAGGAATATTTTCAAAATACCCTATCAAGGAATTAACCATAAGGAATTGAAATACAATATTCATTCAATTAAAGGTCTGTAGGGAAAATACTGGCCTTTGGCAAACAGAGAAAACAGAAAAAATTGAACTGTATATCACAGGACTGAAACTGGGAATAAAAATATTATCTAGAATTATCTCCTACACTTCATGTTCCTAAATCTTTTCTACCCTGTCTAATTTTTCTCCATTCAGAGCATGTAACCACTAGTGAAGCAGAGAGAAGTCTCTAGCTTTAGAGAGATGGGTTTTGTATAGGTTTCTACTGTGCAACAGGAGACGTACAAGGAAAATGCAAACTTCAATCTGGTCAATGTAAGGAAAGGTGTTCAGCAGGTAGGCTATTGCAATTCTCAGTGACATCATCATTAGGCCCTCCCTGAAAAAGCTCTTGTATCCCGCATTGACCTAGCTTCTTTTGTGATGTCACGAGTGTTGTCCTGACTGCAATTGAATCACAGATATTCCTTCAGTACCTCTAGGGTTTACTAATTGGCTCCTAATGAAGAGTAAAGAGCCATTTGCGAGGGAGAAAAAAAAAGGAAGATGATATCAGAGATGGGGAGAAGGAAGCTGCCCTTCTGTCTTTGTATAAAAAAGGAAGAATTATGTGGTCTATAGGAAAGCTCGGTGAGTCCTGCGCAGGTGTCCAGTGGATTCGCTTAAGAGATATCCTTGATCTGAGACTTCCACATATTGTAATCAGGAGTTGGGAGCCTCTCAGAAGCATCTGGACTTCCCTGCTTGTTATGGTTCTGGACATCAGAGAGTTTATATCATTAATTTCTTACAAAATCCAAGAGTTAGGAAGGGCATAGTTGTTTACCGAGAGCTCATGACTCCTATCCTTTTTGTCACTGAAGAAAAAGTTTCTAAGGAAGAAGGGAAAGACAGGTATTGTGTCCTCAGTTCAGAGTGAACTCCTCCATGATTTGGATTCATTTAGTGCAGTTTGTGTCTGACCCTGTTATCTGGGAGGGAGAAGTGATCCTATTAGACACCTCATTGTCCCCGTCTTTTCACTAGTATTACTCTGACTACCATTCCCTGTCAATGACTTTTTAGATTTCTGAGACAATAGGTGTGATTAGTTGGTTGTGCTCTTTTCTTTAATTTCTTTCATTTTTTTTTATTTTTACCATATTTTATTCTTTATTATTAATTGGATATTTCTATATTTATATTCAAATGTTATTTCCTTTCACAATTTCCTGTCCATAAGATCCCTAACCATGCTCCTGCTCTTGTTCTATTATGCCCCTTACTGCCCCTTTACGTTCCATTGAACTGTGAGTCTAACCCAGGGAGAACAAATGGGTTGTCCTTCCATTGATGCTAATAAGGACATAACCAGCCATAGTTCTGTCTGTGTACCAACCTTGAATATTGGTTTAGTACGAGAAAGCACTGATTCATTGGCATTGTTGTTCATATGCAGTTAAAGCCCCTTCACCTCTTGTAGTACTTTCTCAAAATATACCAACAAGTGGTCCATTTTAAGTTTACTGGTTTGCCGCTAGCACAGCACTCACTTCTGTATTTTTTCTAAGGAAAGATCTATATCTGGATCCTGGCACAGAATGTACTTCTTAGCTTCATAAATATTATATATACACTTTGATGGCTCCTGCAGTGATGAAGTAAGGTGGAATTTAACATGGATTCTGCTCAACTAGGTCAAGAATATAGAAACCAGGTTGGGGATTTGGCTCAGTGGAAGAGTGCTTGCCTAGTAAGCGCAAGGCCCTGGGTTCGGTACCCAGCTCCGAAAAAAAGAAAAGAAAAAAAAAAGAATGTAGAATCCACAAATGAAAATGCTAAATAGACTCCCCCCTGTTCTTATGAACCTACTGAAGTTCAGGGATCCCTGGACTTCAGTCATTCTTCTCCCTGCCCATCCTCCAGAATCTATTGTTTGGCCTGAAGAATGAATCATGGTAAAGCATTCAAACCCTCAAATTTGTCCCTGGGACACTGGAAGGGTGATACTGTAGTACTGATGTCAAAAAGGTCTTGAGAAACAAATTCAATACTCCATGTGGTCGTTTGCTTTACTGATGTCTGAAAGTTTTTGAAAAACATAAGGATTTGGGAGTTTACCATTTGAAGTAGGTACACAATATTTACACTGTTATACTCACTCTGTACCTAGGCCCATTTTTGCCATAATCATTGAAAAAATTGAATAGGAAAACAATTTCTGACTACACATTCAGGAATATTTATAATGTCCCCTCTCAAGGAATGTAGAAAAAATATTAATACAATATTTCATCAATTGAAGGTCTGTAGGGAAAATACTTGCCTTTGAGAAACAGAGAAAACCTAGGATATTGAAGTGTATGTTGTGGAAAGCCGCAATAACATTCGCCACCACAAGATGGCGCTGGCTTCCACTGCGCCCCACGTGGAAAGCCGGGATAGCATTTGCCATTACAAGATGGCGCCTGCTTCCGCCGCGCCAGCCCGACTTCCTTTCAGGAAGTTAGCTGTGTGCACATGTGCAAGAGTGTCTTCATGCCAGGTCTTTGCCCACTCTGGGGCGTGCCTATAAGATCATGGATAAGCGACCAATCAGGTGTGGATGCGCCGCGCTAGGGTGTATATAAGCCGCGCATTGCTGGGGCCCTGCGTCCCCTCTTTAAGATACAATAAACACTTTGCTGCAGAAGGATTCGTGTGTCCGCGCGTGCATTCTTGCTGGCGAGATGATAGCGTGGGACATCTGGTGCTGAAACCCGGGAGAAACGCCACACCATTGCCAGGCACCGAGGGGGCCCTCTGTCCGCGGAGAGGATCCAGAACTGCAGTGTCTAAGGTAAGCTCTGAGAGATATGTTTGGTCTTGACCTCTTTCACTTCTCTCCCCCACTAGAAGATGCGGCGGAGGCTTTTGTTATCGTTTTAGCAGCCTTCATTCTTTCTCGTTTGGTTTTTGATTTTGCGGCTGCTCCTAGGCACCATCGGAGGTCGTGCCTAGAAGATGGGATATGCCGCCCAACTGTGATAGCGGGACAGAGAGTGCTAAGGGAGTTACAAGACAGCATGTCAGAAACAGTGCGGGATAAAAGATTAAAGAGCTCAAAGAGAAAAGGTGCAGGTAAGAAAACAGACCCTCCCAAAGACTTTAGATCTGAGGGAGCGAGAGTTTGGGGAAAGAACGCCCCGGGAGAGAAACAGAGAAAGGGGAAGAAAGCTCTGGAAAGGAGAAGCCTTTATCCGGTAAAGGAGTTAGAGGCTTTGGAGCTTGATAGTTCAGAAACAGACGAGCTTAGCTCCTCTGAGGAAGAGGATCTAGAAGATGAGGGAGCTCGCTATGAAGAAGAAAGATATGGGTCTAGGTGAGAGCCACTGTGAAGAAACTGAAAGTTATGGATCCTTTGTGGGCAAGGCTGATAATTTTGATTAAACTTCACAGAGTCATACTGATCAGATTTGATAGAGGTAGACCGCCTGAAAATTTATTCAGGAGAATCAAACAAAAGGACATCTCAATTCTCAACTTTTGTCTTCAGAGTCGTAGTGTTTCACTTCCACACCATTGTGAATGCTCAGATATCCCGTAATATATCTCAGTATCTTACAGGAATTTGGTTTCAACACGTTGATGGACTAGTCCAGGAATTGAGACAATCCATCGTCCATATCAACTCCACTCTAGTGGATGGTCACCATGGAAGTGGTGGGAAATCCTACCTCTCTGCTGACTCCTATTGGAATGTGGGTCCCTTTCGTGGAACACCATCTAGTTTTTTCCCTCTTTGTCTATTGTCTGTCCTTGGTGCACCAAGCTGTCCATGTATGTCAGTTTATGTCTGTGGTTTTTGTTTCTTGTTGCTTAAATGTTTTATGTTTCATGTTCAAAAGAGAAAATGGTACAAACTTCATCTGCCAGTCGTTCACACCTTGATTTGGTTTTAACTCATTTCAAAAAAGGAACAAATGAATAAAAAGCAGTTTCAATCAGCCCGTGGAGCCCTGCACCTGTAGTAAGGTGTCTACGTCAGCTGGAGAAGCTGCCCAGAGGTGAGCGTCTACAGGAGCTGATTTTAAAGGCGCCAGCACCTCCTCAGCTTCTTTGTTACAGGAGCTGATGGCTGTTTCTCTTAGAAAAATCCCTGACATATTATTTGACTTACTATTACAGCTCTCTTAATATTACAGCTAGAAAATTAAAAATGGTGCTTGGTCTAAATATTAAAGGTATGTGAAGCCAATTCAATTTTGTTTCTGATTGGTTTTAAATGTCTAAATATGCTCTACATGCCTTGGTTATCGACTATTGACTGTTAAGTTATTAGATGTGGTTAAAAAGGTATAATATTGGTAACAGAAAGTTGACATAAAACTGGTAATTTGGATAATGTCATTCTAGACAACATGTGCCATGAGCCAACCTAGGGAAACAGGTCTAAATTAAGACAATATTTTTATGGAACTCTTAGAAACCAGGCTTCTAAAATAATTTAGGACAATGTCTCTCTGTTGAGGTATTGGAGACCACACCATCGGGCATTCATTTGTAAGAATTGAGAGTCAGACTTTGTAACGGTGTTTTGGAGACTAGGTTTTAGAGGCTAGTTTGTTAGAAGTTGAGTTTTGCCTTCCAAAGTTGTGGTTTGTCCCGAAGTTATCTGTATTTTGATGCTAATTCTACGGCCCCACGAACAGCTGCCTAGTCACATACTCAGAACTCAGGTGACTTTCCAAAGTTGTGGTTGTGCTCTGTTGTTACAAGGAGAATTTAAGGATTGTGATTAAGGATTGCCAGTGTTGCACTGACTAACTCAAACTTATTTGTAATTAAGAAAAAAATCAAACAGGTAGAGATTGTTACAGGATTTATGAAGGATTGATGAGGTTTTAGAACTTGTGAGAACATTACAGCCAGTTTGCTTACTCCAACTGCCATTTCAAGACAGATTTAGAGGATTGTTTTTATGCAATTTGTTTATGTCATAGCGATTGTGAGTTTACATTGTGAGGTTGCTTATAATTTTAGAGAGCCATAAAGTGATATCATTAAAAAATTTTACAAAAGAATGGCTAACAGCCTCATATTATGTAATTTTGTCGCTTCTTCAATGTAAGAAATTGGAACTTTAAATCTTTCAGTATGTATGGAAATTTTTACAACAAATCTTTGCTCTCAGAATGAGCTTTAATATTTGGGGAGTAGCTGTTACACTACTCCAAAAAAGAATATTTGTGACTAATTTTAAGCTTCTAAGGATATGTTAATTGGCTAAGTACCTCACCTTACCAGAGGACTTAGGTCATTCTTTGTTATCCACATTGGAGATAAAGCTTCAGTTGTGTTAATACAGAATTGTAGGCTAGAGTCATGGAAGTATTTTTAAAAAAGAAACCTGGTAAAACATATCTTATTCAAAGCAAGAGTTAATTGTTATTACAAAATACTGATATTTGGCCTATTACATATACAAGATTTTCAGACAAAATTGTTAATTTTACTCTTTACATGCTTTTGTACTTCCTGTATATTTGTACATACAACCTATAAGAAATGCGCTTACTGTATTTATAGGTGGTTCATCACTTGTTTATTCTCTTGAGATTCCCCTGCTTCAACACAGACTATTAAATTATGTTCTGTAGCCACTGTTTTTAAAATGTTAAAAAATCAAGCTTTCAATTCACATGCTGATAGCCAATGTGTGGCTTGTGGTTTGCACCCAATTTCAATTACTTAATGCTTTACTAGAGACAAGTTTTCTACATGAAATCAGTGAGGGAAGATTTCAGTGTGAATTGTCTGACAACTCACTGTCCTTTCTGTGCTCTGGCTCAGACAACTAAACAAAACCATAGACCCAGCTCTTTGAAAATGGTAATGGAGTTGATATGAAAAGAGGAAGACTCCATTTGCTTACTTTCAATTCCCAGCCTCACCCTGCCAGCTCAGGGATTTCTAGTACAACTGACTCTGGACAATATTTACAGAATTTGGCATTTCTAATTAATGCTTATGTTTAGGTAAATAAAGTTTGTGAGGTGCTAGAGAGATGGCTTAGTGGTTAAGAACACTAAGTACTGTTCCTTTATAGGACATTTAAGAACTCAAACTGGATTACCTGGACCCCTTAAGGAGGGAGGACAATGATACTAGACAGTTTATATCATAGTAAAAAAAAAGGGGGAGTTATCCCTGTATGCTATACAATTATTTAATAATGCTCCTTTTATTTCAATTTTAAAATTTGGATGCCAAGGAACTCTGAGTGTTTATGGCACCCTACAACTAGGCATACTTCTGCCTAGGTGAAATAGAAAGTTTCACGTATTGGCATGATCCTGTTCAGGTATTTTATATGGGGAAGAGGGAATCTTTGTGTTTTTTCTACAGGATGCTACAAGAGTGTGCCAGCTGCCAGAGGTGGTTGGTGAGACTTGCTGATCCTGGTTGCATGAAGATTCAGCTTTTGTGTTTCGGGTCCCTGGAGTCATTCCTCTGCCCTGAAAGGAAGATGGAAGATCCCCCCTCATCTTTTGTCAACCAGTGCGTGTGTCCCGTCCCACTGTGGCCTACGCTCAGAATCTCTGTGCACTGCTGCTTTCTGGAGAAGACTGGACTCCGTTACCCTTGCTCCCCTCATTCCCCTGGTGACTCTTGATGCCTTAACTAGTGTTGTCATTTTGCAGTCTATAGCTTCACAGGAATGCCACCTGCGTGAAGCTGCTGTGGACTGGGAACACTGCCCTGGTTATGCAGATCTCAGACATGGTCCCATTGCCTGCTAGTTGTTCCAGAAAAGAATGGCTGATCCTGAACTGTCCTGGGAAAGACCTTGTTATTTTCGCTGCTATTGTAGCAGCCAATTACTGCTGCAGCCATTGTGTCTGTAGTGTCTGGAGTTACCCTCCCCCCATTCTATTGTTAGGCAAGCACAGTGGGTGAACTTTCTGGAGTAGTTGCTACCATTTGGGAATTCTAAATTTTATTATAGGAGCAGCTTGACTACGGCCCTTGGTGGTAGCATCTGAGGAGAACCAGATGAGGTGCCCACTATCGGGAGTGGCTCTCTCTGGTGCAGCCCTATACTATGTTCATGCTATGGTTGGTTTGCAAACTCAGATCTCAACAGAAACGTGACAAGGTCATTGCCACTCAAGCACTTGTGTCCATTGAACAAGGGGCCTCCCCTAAAATTTGGTTATCTATTCTCAAAAATTTGTCGACATCTGAGTTCTCTGCTCTTGCACCCAATGGATCTGTGGATCCATTGCACTGGGATGAGAGAGACTCAATGATTCTTTGATCAGCCCATCTACATCGCTGAGGTTTCCTCATTACACGTGATAGGGTGATCATGATTTCCCCACTAACTCATTTTCTGGCTGTCCTCTTTTACAGAGTTTGCCCGAGGTCGTTTAACAGTTACTGTCACACAGCACTGCGGTATCCAGAGACGGGCAACTTTCCTCATGCACAGACCAATCTAAGACACGGGGCCTGGTGGCGATAGTGTTACCCTACGACTGATAAGGCTGTGACATAGAGGAACGACCTAAGACAGGAACCACAGCAGATGGACGTAACTGCAGGGACCTAGACCAGCCTCATACTAGTAAAACAAAAAGGGGGAGATGTGGAAAGCCGCAATAACATTTGCCACCACACGATGGCGCTGGCTTCCACTGCGCCCCACGTGGAAAGCCGGGATAGCATTTGCCATTATAAGATGGCGCTGGCTTCCGCCGTGCCAGGCCGACTTCCTTTCAGGAAGTTAGCTGTGTGCGCATGTGCAAGAGTGTCTTCGTGCCAGGTCTTTGCCCACTCCGGGGCGTGCCTATGAGATCATGTGTAAGCGACCAATCAGGTGTGGATGCACCGCGCTAGGGTGTATATAAGCTGCGCCATGCTGGGGCCCCGCGTCCCCTCTTTAAGATACAATAAACGCTTTGCTGCAGAAGGATTCGTGTGTCTGTGCGTGCGTTCTTGCTGGCGAGACGATAGCGCGGGACAGTATGTCACGGGAATGGACCTGGGAATAAAATTATTATCTAAAAGAATCTCCTCTGTTCCATGTTCCTAGATCTTTTCTACCCATGCCAAGCCCCTGACTAACTTTCTCCATTCAGAGCATGTAACCACTAATGAAGCAGAGAGAAGTCTGCAGCTTTAGGACATGTCATATGTAAAGTTTTCCACTGTGTCACAGAGGACATACCTGGAAAAGGCACTCTCAAAACTGGTCAATGTAAGGAAAGCTGTTTAGAGGGAGGCCATGGCGCTTCTCAGAGACATCGTCATTAGGCCTCCCTGAAAAATCTCTTGTAACCTGGAGAGCCCTAGCTTTTCTGTGATGTCACAGTGTTGTCATGACTGCAACTGACTCTCAGATATTCCTTCAGTACCTCTAGAGTTTACTAATTGGCCTCTAATTCAGAGTAAACATCAATTTGGGAGGGAGAACAAAGAGGATGAAAAGATCAGATATGGGGAGCGGGAAGGAAGCTGGCCTTCTGTCTTGGTATAAAAAAAGGAAGAAATACATTGTCCTTGGTACAGGTCAGTGAGTACTTGGTAGGGATTTAGTGGGATTGCTAAAGGGATAGCCTTGATATGAGCCTCCTATCTATGGGAATCAGGAGCTGGGAGCCTCTCAGGAGCATCTGGACTTCTCTGTTCTTATGGATCCTAAGGAAAAAGGGAGAGACAGGTATTGTGTCCCTGGCACAGAGTAAACTCCTCCATGTTTTGGATACCTATAGTGCAGTCTGAGAAGCAGCAGTGCTATTATTTCCACTGACTACCATTTACTATTCTGAGTCAATAGGTGTGATTAACTGTAAGTTTTTTCTTCTTTTATTTCTTTCTTTTTTTATGTTTTAGAAATTTTATTGCTTTTTTTAACTTGATGTTTTTATATTTACATTTAATGTTATTTCATTTCCCATTCTCCTGCCCATAGATTCCTACCTATATCCTTCCCCTTATTCTCTAACCCCCTGACTGTGCCATCACATTCCCTTGAACTTAGAGACAAACCTAGAGAGGACCAATAGCTTCTGCTTCCATTTGTGATGAAAAAGGTCATCCTCTGCCACATGCAGTTTGAGCCATAGGTCTGTCTATGTACATTCATTAAATAATGGTCTAGTAGCAGAAAGCTCTGATTCATTGACATTGTTGATCTTATGGGATTGTAAGCTCCTTCAGCTCTTGTAATCCTTTCTCAAAATCTGCCAACAAGAGGTCTGTTTCACTTCACTGGTTCACCACTAGCATTCACTTCTGTAGTTGATATGATCTACCTGTGTCTCTCAGGAAATATCTATGTCCAGTTGCTGGCAGAATGCACTTTTTAGCTACATCAATCTTATCTACTTTTGGTGGCTGATGTATATTTATACTTTTGGTGGCTCCTACACCTATGTGGTTAGGTGGAATTGTAACATGGATTCTGAACAACTAGGTCAAGAGTGTACAGTTCAGAAATGACAATGCCAAATAAACACCCTCCTGTTCTTATGAACCTATTGAAGTTGAGGTTTCACTGATCCTCAAGCCTTTCTTCTTTCTGCCCATCCTCCGCTATCTTATGTTTGGCCTTCAGAGAGAATCATGGTAAAACATACGACCCTCAAGTCTATCAATGGGAACACAGGAAGGTAGATAGTGTAGTACTGATATCAAATAGGACTACACAGCTGAATGCCTTACTCATTTTGTCTTTTGCTTTGCTGAAAATGCAATTGGAAACAGAATTTTTGAGTACACATACAGGAATATTAATAAAAACTCTTATCAAGGAATGTACACTGAGAAAGTGAAATACAATATTCATTCAATTGAGGGTCTATAGGGAAAAGACTGGCCTTTAGGAAACAGGGAAAACCTACAAAATTGAACTTTAATTCTCTAAATGTACCTGGGAATAAAATTAACATCCAGAAGAATCTCCTACACGCCATGTTACAAGATCTTTTCTGCCCATGCCAAGCCTCTGACTAACTTTTTCCATTCAGAGCGTGTAACCACTAATAAAGCAAAGAGAAGTCTCTAGCTTTACAGTGATGGAGTACATAAAGGTTTCCACTGAATCAAAGGATACATATGAGGAATGGGCACCCTCAAATCTGGTCAATGTAAGGAAAGCTGTTCAGCAGGTACGCTATGGCAGTTCTCAGTGACATCATCATTAGGCCCTCCCTGAAAAAACTCTCGTACCTGGAGAGCCCTAGCTTCTTCTGTGATGTCAAGTGTTGGCGTGACATCAACTGCCTCTCAGATATTCCTTCAGTACCTCTAGGGTTTATGAATTGTCCTCTAATGCATTGTAAACAGCCATTTGGGAGGGAGAACAAAGAGGATGAAGTGATCAGACATGGGGAGTAGGAAGCTGGCCTTCTGTCTTGGTATAAAAAAAAAGGAAGAAATATGTTGTCAATGGGAAAGTTCCTTGAGTCTTGGGTAGGGATTGAGTAGGTTCACTGAAGAGACAGCCTTGATCTGAGCCTTCCACATATGGAATCAGGAGCTGCGATTCTCTCAAAAACATCTGGACTTCCTGCTTGTTATTTTTCTTGGAAGTCAGTTAGTTTATATAATTCATTTCTTTATTCCAAAAGCCAGGTGTTGGGAAGGGCACTATAGTTTTTCCTGAGAGCTCATAGCTTTTATCCTTTTGCCAAGAAGGAAAAGAACCTAAGAAAGAAAAGTAAGTCAAGTATTGTGTCCTCAGTTCAGAGTAAATTCCTCCATGCATTGGATTCTAATAATGCAGTTCTTGTGTGGCACTGATATCTGGGAGGGAGAAGTGATTATAGATGAGACTTCATTATATCAGTCTTTCCACTAGTATTACTCTGACTACTGTTCCCTGACAGTGACCCCTTAAAATTCTTAGTCAATAGATGTGATTAGCTGGTAAATTTCTTTTCTGTTATTTCTTTCATTTTTTAATTTTTTAATAAATTTTATTTCTTTTTTAATTTGATATTTCTAAATTTACATTTAAAATATTATTTCCTTTCCCAGTTTCCTGACTTTAAGATCCATTACCAGTCCCCTTGCCCTTCTCCTATAAACCCCCTTACTGACCCTGGACATTCACGTGAACTGGGAGACAAACCTAGGCAGGACCAAGGGTTTTCCTTCAATTTTTGCCCAACAAGGCCATCCTCTGCATCATATGCAGTTATTGCCATAGATCTGTTCATGTACAGTCTTTGAATATTGGTCTACCAGAAAGCTCTGTTTCATTGGCATTGTTGTTCTTATGGGGTTGAAAGCACCTTCACCTCTTCTAATCCTTTCTCCAAATCTAACAACAAGAAGCCAGTTTTCAGTTCACTGGTTTGCCACTAGGGTTCAAGTTGTGATTTGCCCTGAAGTTATTTGTGTTTGATGCTAATTCCACTACCCCAAGGTCAGCTGCATAGTCCTGTACTCAGAACTCAGGTTACTTCACCAGAACTACCTCCCCATTGAATTTGTAAAGTATATGTGAGTGTCAGGAACAGGATAGGAGGAGGGATATCATTTGAGGAGAAGGAAGAATGGGCGAGAGATGTTTAAGGAAGGGGAAGAGACTAGAGGAAAAAAGAGAGGAAGGAAGATGACAGAGTGAGAAGCCATGGTAGGTGAATTTAAGATTCTGTTCTGTGTATTTACATGTTGTTATTAATGTTTCTAAGGGATGGATGGTACCCAGCTTTGTATGTTTAAGAGGGAAATTATATCTAATGAAGTGGATTAAAGATTATTGTGTTGTGTGTTTTTAATGTGAGGATGTGAGTATAGGAAAGTGTGTGGCGTCAGTAAACACTCGCAGCCGAGGAGTGGGAAGGTGTTTCTGCCAAAATATCTTGCACAGAATTTCAGACACATCGATGAAAGTGTTAGCAGGGTAAAAGAAAATTTTACTTTTTTATTTTTATATTTTTACAAGAAAACATTCACTTCTGTATATAATATGTTCTAGCTGTGTCTTTCAGGAAATATCTATATCTGGTTCCTGGCAGAATGCACTTCTCAGCTTCATCAATCTTATTCTGTTTTGGTGGAGATATATATATATATATATATATATATATATATATATATATATATATATATATATATATATATATATACATACATATACTTTTGGTGCTTCCTACATCTATTAGGTTAGGTGGAAAGTTAACATGGATTCTGTGTAAGTAAGTCAAGAATGTAGAATTTACAAATGACAATGTCAAATAGACTCCCTCCTGTACTTATGAAGATTTTGAAATTGAGGTTTCACTGTTCCTCAGGCCTTTCTTCTCCCTGCACATCCTCCTGTTTCTTATATTTGGCCTTAGAAAGAATCATGGTAATACATCTAAAACCTTCAAGTCTGACCATGGGAACACAGGAGGGTAGATGGTGTAGTACAGATATCAAATATATCTAGAGATCTGAAATGTATAGTCCATGTGGTCCTTTGCTTTATTGATGACTGGTAATCTTTGGATAAAATAAGGATTAGGAGTTTATCATTTGAAGTAGGTACACAGAATTTACACTGTTATACTCACTCTATAGCTGGGCCCATTTCATTGCTAAAATCATTGCGGAAAATGGAATAGGAAAACAGAATTTTTGAGTACACATTCAGGAATATTTATAAAGTCCCCTATCAAGGAATGTGCAATAAGAAAGTTAAATACAATATTCATTCACCTAAAGGTCTGTAGGGAATATACTGGCCTTTACAAAACAGAGAAAATCTAGAAAATTGAACTTTATGTCACAGGAATGGACCTAGGAATAAAAATATTATCCAGAACAATCACCTCCACTCCAAGTTCCCAGACCATTTCTACCCATGCCAGGACCCTGACTAACTTTCTCCGTTCAGAGCATGTAACCAATAATGAAGCAGAGAGAAGTCTCTAGCTTTAGAGAGATGGAGTACGTAAAGGTTTCCACTGTGTCACAGGAGACATACCTGGAAAAGGAACTCTCGAAACTGGTCAATGTAAGGAAAGCTGTTTAGAGGGAGGCCATGGCAGTTCTCAGTTACATCATCATTAGTCCCTCCATGAAAAATCTCTTGTATCCTGGAGAGCCCTAGCTTCTTCTGTGAGGTAACAAGTGTTGTCATGTCTGCAAAAGCCTCTCGGATATTCCTTCAGTACCTATAGGGTTTACTAATTGGCCTCTAGTTCAGAGTAAACATCTATTTGGGAGTGAGATCGAAAAGGATGAAAAGCTCAGAGATGGGGAGAAAGAAGATGGCCTACTGTCTTGGTATAAAAAGGAAGAAATAGGTCGACCCAGAGAAATCTCAATGAGTCCTTGGTAGGCGTGGAGTAGGTACATTGAAGACATAGAATTAATCTGAGCCTTCCACACATGGGATCAGGAGCTCAGAGCCTGTCAGAAGCATCTGGACTTCCCTGCTTCTAGTGTTTCCTGTAAGTCAAGTAGTTTATATCGTTATTATCTTTATCCCAATAGCCAGGTGTTGTGAAGGGCACTGTTCTTCTCCTTAGAGCTCATGGCTTTTATTTTTTTGCCAAGAAGAAAAAGGTCCTAACAAGAAGTGGAAGACAAGTATTGTGTCCTCAGCTCAGAGTAAATTCCTCCATGCTTTGGATACCTATAGTGCAGTTTGTGCCTGATACTGGTATTTGGGAGAGAGACGTGTTTCTAGTTCATCATATCAGTCTTTCCACTAGTATTACTCTGACTCCCATTGCCTGATAGTGACCCTTTAGATTTCTCAGTCAATGTGTGTGTTTAGATGGTAGTTTTCTTATCTTTAACTTATTTAATTTTTTATTATTTTTTGCAATTTTTTTGCATTTTTAAATTGATTTTTCCATATTTACATTTCAAATATTTTTGACTTTCCCAGTTTCCTGTCCATAAGATACCTAAACGGTCCCCCTACCAATCTTATATAATCCCCCTTACTGCCCTTTGACATTTCCTTGAATTGGAAATAAAACCTAGTTTAGATAAGGGCATCTCATTCCACTGTTGCCCAACAAGGCCAATCTCTGCTACAGATGCATTTGGAGCCATAGGTCTTTCCATGTACAATCTTTCAATATTCATTTAGTACCGGAAAACTCTGGTTCGTTGGCGTTGTTTTGCTTATCAGATTAAAAGTTCCTTCAGCTCTTGTTATCCTTCCCCAAAATCTACCAACAAGAGATCTGTTTTCAGTTCACTGGTTTGCCACTACCATTCACTCTGTATTTGACATGCTCTAGCTGTGTCTCTCAGGAAAGACCTATATCCGTTTCTTCTAATCATGCAATTCTAAGATTCATCAATCTTATCTAGTTGTGGTGGCTGATATATCTATCTATATCTATATCTATCTTTCATATATATATACATATTCATATATATATTCATATATATATATGACGTATAGCTATGAGCTTAGATGGAATTTTAACATGGATTCTGGGAAACAAGGTCAAGAAAGTAGAATCCACAAATGACAATGCCAAATAGACTCTCTCTTGTTCTTATGAACCTAATGATGCTGAGGTTTCACTGGACCTCAAGCCTTTCCTCCTCCTGCACATCCTCCTGAATCTTATGTTTGGCCTGAAGAAAGAATCATGGTAAAACATTGAAAACCCTCAAGTCTCTTCCTTGGAACACAATAAGGTAGATAATGCAGAACTGATATCAAATGGGACTAGAGAACCATTGAATTCCATAGTCCATGTTGTCCTTTGCTTTGCTGATGTCTGGTAATTTTGGGATAAAATAAGGATTGGGGAGTTTGTCATTTCAAGTAGGTACACAGTATTTACATTGTTATACTTATTGTATAGTGGGGCCACATTTGTTGCCAAAATCATTGCAGAAAATGGAAATGGAAAACAGAATTTTTGAGTACACATTCAGCAATATTTATAAAGTCCCATATTGAGGAATGCACAATAAGAAAGTAAAATAAAATATTCATTCAATTGAAGGTCTATAGGAAAATACTGGCCTTTGGGAAACAGAAAAAAAATCTACGAAATTGAACTGTATTTCATGAGTGTACCTGGGAATAAAATTATTATCCAGAAGAATCTCCTCCACTCTATGTTACAAGATCTTTTCTACCCATTCCAAGTCCTTCACTAACTTTTTCCATGTAACCACTAATAAGGCAGAGAGAAATCCCTAGCTTTAGAGAGATGTAGCATGTAAAGATTTCCACTGTGTCACAGGAGTCTCCTGGAAAGGGCACCCTCAAATCTGGTCAATGTAAGGAAATCTGTTCAGCAGGTAGGACATGGCATTTCTCAGTGACATCATCATTACACCCTCCATGAAAAATCTCTTGTAACCTGGAGAGCCCTAGCTTCTTCTGTGATGTCACATGTGTTGTCTTGACGGCAACTGCCTCTCAGATATTCCTTCCATATATCTAGGGTTTACTAATTGGCCTCTAATTCAGAGTAAAGAGCAATTTGGGAGAGAGAACAAACAGGATGAAGAGATCAGAGATGGGGAGAAGGAAGCTGGTCTTCTGTCTAGGCATAAAAGAAAAGAAGAAATATGTGGATGTTGGGAAATCACCCTGGGAAGATGGCTTTAGTTATTTTGTTCTATGGGTTAACCAACCTCATGAAGAAGTTGCTGAACATCCTAAAGTCCTTTGGACAGATGCTCAAGTTTCTAGATACTCCTTTTTAGATTTCGATGGTCTTGGGGATTGTATGGCTGATAGTAAATGTTTCTCAGGAAGAGTGCTAGAGCCAGATTGATTTTTAGATGCTTTAGTGTCCCACGCGCGACCTCACCAGCAAGAAAACATGCGGTGACATATGAATCCTTGCGGCAGCCAAACTTTTATTAAATCTTAAGGGGAGCCCCACGCGCCGGCATGGTGTGGTTTACATACACCCAAGCACGGCGCATCCTAACCTGATTGGTCGCTTACCCATGATCTCAATAGGCATGCCCTGGAGTGGGCAAAGATCTGGCACGAAGGCTCTCTTGCACATGCGCACACAGTAAACTTCCTGAAAGGAAGTAGGCTGGCGCGGCGGAGGCCAGCGATATCTTGTCTAACTCAGCCTTCCATGTGGGGCGCAGTTGAAGCCAGTGCCATCTTGTGGTGGCAGCGGCACTCTACATCTCCCCATTATTATTTATATTTTATAACAAATCATTTATTTTATAACAAATCATGATCACCCTATCGCGTGCAATGAGGAAACTTCAGTGATGTGGAAGGGCTGATCAAAGGATCATTGAGTCTCTCTCATCCCAGTGCAATGAGTCCACAGATCCATGGGGTGCAAGAGCAGAGAACTCAGATACCGACTAATTCCTGAGCATAGATAACCAAATTCCAGGGGAGGCCCCTAGTACAATGGCCACAAGTGATATGGCTTGAGTGATAACGGCCTTGTCACGTTTCTGTTGATATCTGAGTTTGCAAACCAACCATGGTATGAACACTAATCCACAGCATAAGGCTGCACCAACAGAGCCACTCCCGATAAGTAGCGGGCACCTCATCTGGTTCACCTCAGCTGTTACCACCAAGGGCCGTAGTCAAGCCGCTCCTATAATAGAATTTAGAATTCCCAATTGTTAGTAACTACTCCAGAAAGTTTACCCACTGTGCTTGCCTAACAATAGATTGGGGGAGGATAACTCCAGACACTGCAGACACAATGTCTGCAGCAGTAATGGCTGCTACAATAGCAGCGAAAGTGTCAAGATCTTTTCCAGGACAGTTCAGGATCAGTCATTTTTCTCTGGAACAACCAGCAGACAATGGAACCATTTCTGAGATCTGTACAACCAGGGCAGAGTTCCCCAGTCCACAGCAGCTTCATGCAGGTGGCATTCCTGTGAAGCTACAGTCTGTACAATGACCAGTTAAGGCAGCAAGAGTCACCAGGGAATGAAGGGGGCAGCAATGGCTAGAGTCCAGTCTTCTCCAGCCAGCAGCAGTGCACAGAGGGTCAGAGAGCGGGCCATAGTGGAACGGGACACACGCAGTGGTAACGCTGACTGCAGCAACGCCAAAATCTCTATGATGACAAAAGGTGAAGGGGAATCTTCTATCTTCCTCTCAGGGCAGAGGGATGACACCAGGGACCCGAACCACGAGAGCTGAATCTTTATGTAACCAGGATCAGCAAGTCTCAGCAACCACTCAGGCAGCTGGCACACTCTTGCAGCATCCTGTAGAAAAAACACAAACATTCCCTCTTCCCCATATAAAATATCTGGACAGGATCATGTCAATAAGTGGATCTCTCTATTTCACCTAGGCAGAAGTATGTCTAGTTGAGGGGGGCCATAAACTTTGGCATCCAAATTTTAAAATTGAAATAAAAGGAGCATTATTTAGCATACAGGGATAACTCCCCCTTTTTATTTAAAAGATATAGTAAAGATATTATTTATTAAGGTAAGTCCTCAAGGGTTAAATTGAGGACACTGAGCACTTGTATTTATAAATTGACTTGCATACCAAATTATTGTCTCCAGCATTATTGTTTTGGATATATAAAGAATGAGATTTTTTGACTAATTGTTCCTATGTAAGGCCTATAATCTGTCTGGTATCCTGTCCTCCCTTTCTAAAGAGCCCAGGCAATCCAGTTTGAGTTCTTAAATGGTCTATTAAGGAACAGTACTTAGTGCTCTTAACCACTAAGCCATTTCTCTAGCACCTCACAAACTTTATTTACCTAAACGTAAGCATTGATTAGAAATGCCAAATCCTGTAAATATTGTCCAGATTCAGTCATACTAGAAATCCCTGAGCTGGCAGGGTGAGCCTGGGAGTTGAAAGCAAGCAAATGGAGTCTTCCTCTTTTTATATCAACTCCATTACCATTTTTAAAGAGCTTGGTCTATGGTTTTGTTTAGTTGTCTGAGCTAGAGCACTGAAAGGACAGTGAGTTGTCAGACAATTTACACTGAAATCACTCACTGATTTTAAGTAGAAAACCTGTCTCTAATATAGCATTAAGTAATTGAAATCAATTGTAAACCACAAGCCACACATTGGCTATCAGTATGTGAATTGAAAGCTTGATTTAAAAACAGTGGCTAAAGCATGGAATTTAATAATGTACTGAAGCAACAGAAACTCAAGAGAATAAACAAGTGACACAATCATATATGTAGCCTTTTCATTAGATGAACCACCTATAAATACAGTAAGCACATTTTCTATGGGTTGTATGCACAAATATACAGGAAGTACAAAAGCATGGAAATAGTAAAATTATCAATTTTGCCTGAAAAATTTATATATGTAATAGGCCAATTATCAGTATTTTGTAATAACCAATTAACTGTTGTTTGGAATAAGATATGTCTTACCAGGTTAATTTTTAAAATACTTCCACGACTCTTGTCTATAATTCTGTATTAACACAGCTGAAGCTTTATCTCCAATGTGCATAACAAAGACCCAAG
The DNA here is from genome assembly GCF_036323735.1 of Rattus norvegicus. NCBI lineage: Eukaryota > Metazoa > Chordata > Mammalia > Rodentia > Muridae > Rattus > Rattus norvegicus. The sequence goes on along the minus strand of NC_086021.1, from coordinate 17,785,419 downwards.
TCCTCTGGTAGGGTGAGATACTCAGCCAATTAACATATCCTTAGAAGCTTGAAATTAGTTTGAAATATCCTTTTCTGGAGTAGTGCAACAGCTACTCACAAAATGTTAAAGCTCACTTTGAGAGCAAAGGTTTGTAGTAAAAATTTCCATATACACTGAAAGTTTTAAGTTCTAACCTTTTACATTGAAGAAGCAACAAAATTACATAATACAAGGCTCTTAGCCATTTCTTTTTTTTTTTTGTGAACTGATGATTTAATCAATAGTTATTTATTGAGCACCTTCTGGATGCCAGATACTATCATAAGCAACAGGGAAACAGAAATCAGGGCAGCTAAATTCTCTGAATCTCATGAGTACATTATTATATTTCTATTCGTGAAGTTTTTAAGAAAGCATGTTATATACTATTACATGTAGTGTACTTATACATAACAGTCTATATACTATAATAACATGTATATATGACAATATATACATCATTTTGGTTATTTAAACTATATAGATACCATTTTACTAGTATACACACACATTCATACACACACACACACACACACACACACACACACACACACACACACACAGCTTTTGCTTTTTAGAGACCAGGGTCTCATGTACCCAAGAGAGGTTACCTGTGTGGCTGTTATGACAGATCTGGAAAATGCAATAGAATTACCAGCTGAAAAGAATGAGACAGTTATCGGTGACAGGGAGCAAACTTTCAAGGTGCATTTTGTAAGCAATATACAAATAGCCTTGACCTGACTATAGCAGAATATAGCCTTCAAGGTTTTTCTTTTGAGGCTGGGTCTTGATCCCTGGCCGTCCAGAACCCACTATGTAGACCAGGCTGACCTTGAACTCAGAGACCCACCTGTCTCTGCCTCCCAAGCACCAGAATTAAAGGTATGTGCCATCCTGACCAGCATCTTGACCTCTTTTTTTTAAATTTAGAGAATACTTTATTAGTTTTTGTAATCAAACCCACATAGATAAGACCTTACATATTTAATACAGTGTGTTACCCCTGTACAAATGGAAAAAACTTAAGTTCAACATTTCTAGACCAATATGGCTGTTAATTTCTGTACAGTGCCAACTCAACACAGTAAACGGGGATACTTTTTTCCAAAGTTGACAGCACAGCTAAAGTTTCAAAAAATTCAAATTATATATCTGTATATATATATTTATATTTATATAAAAAGACCAATAATAGCAGTGTGTTATGCATCAACAGCAGCAACAGCTTTTCCAGGTTCTGCAGTCATCTGAACAAAACTGTAGAGACATCCAGCACACTCCATTAAGAAAAAAAAAGTAAAAAAAACAAAACCCAAGAAAACAACACAGTTCTGTTACTCTTGTGGTACCTGGCACCATTTTTTTTTTAAATTAGCTTCTCAATCATCATCTGGAAAGAAAACATTCTGAGCAACATCATTAAAAACAGTTCTGATAAAGCACTGTCACTACTATGTATCATAAAGCAGGTACAAGCTATTTTACATCCACAGAGGTATGATACAGTACTATCCTACATCTATAATACTAGAGGATACAATTTAAAAGGCATTATTTGAGACTTGATTCTACTTTTCCAGCAAAGAGCCCAAAGGATGGTGTGACACAGCTTTGTAAAGAAACATACTCTAGACAGGATTTCCTTTCACTAGTGGCACGGTTCTAAGGATTCATTCTCTCCATGAATGTCAGCTAAAACCGTTATTAAAAAAATGAATTATCCCTAGAACAAAACCGTATAACCACCGGATTCACATGAAGATGACCTGGTAGAGACAAGCTGGACCTCACCTTACCAACAAGCTATCAAATCTGTTATGTTTATACAGTGAGACCTCCAAGGAAGGAGATGCCAAGTAGTGCTTCAAAGCTTTGGACCACAATCCAACACAGCATCCTTTTCAACAGAAGCAGAAGCTCATCTGAATATGCTCAAGGATGCTGACATCAACATTTAATCATCTCCTCACTCATCCAGGAAGAAGGGGAGATCAGTTACTACTATACTTTATTGTGTTCAACCAAATCACCATGTTACAAAAATAGCAAGCTGCCATAATAAAAAATAAGGCTCCTCTATCCAGCACCAGATAGCATCACTTTACTTTCAAGCCTAGAAATTGCACACTTGTATATAAACCAACCGAAGATGAGGATTGAGAGTTCATCTTGGTGGATTTTTCCTTTGATGAATATGAAGTGTCCTTCCTTATCTTTTTTGATGACTTTTAATTGAAAATTGATTTTATTTGATATTAGAATGTCTACTCCAGCTTGCTTCTTCTGACCATTTGCTTGGAAAGTTGTTTTCCAGCCTTTCACTCTGAGGTAGTGTCTGTCTTTGTCTCTGAGGTGTGTTTCCTGTAGGCAGCAGAATGCAGGGTCCTCATTGTGTATCCAGTTTGTTAATCTATGTCTTTTTATTGGGGAGTTGAGGCCATTGATGTTGAGAGATATTAGGGAATAGTGATTACTGCTTCCTGTTATATTCATATTTGGATGTGAGGTTATGTTTGTGTGCTTTTCTTCTCTTTGTTTTGTTGCCAAACGATTAGTTTCTTGCTTCTTCTAGGGTATAGCTTGCCTCATTATGTTTGGGCTTTACCCTTTATTATCCTTTGTAGTGCTGGATTTGTAGAAAGATATTGTGTAAATTTGGTTTTGTCATGGAATCTCTTGGTTTCTCCATCTATGTTAATTGAGAGTTTTGCAGGATACAGTAACCTGGGCTGGCATTTGTGTTCTCTTAGGGTCTGTATGACATCAGTCCATGATCTTCTGGCCTTCATAGTTTCTGGCGAAAAGTCTGGTGTGATTCTGATAGGTCTGCCTTTATATGTTACTTGACCTTTTTCCCTTACTGCTTTTAATATTCTTTCTTTATCTTGTGCATTTGGTGTTTTGACAATTATGTGATGGGAGGTGTTTCTTTTCTGGTCCAATCTATTTGGAGTTCTGTAGGCTTCTTGTATGCCTATGGGAATCTCTTTTTTTAGGTTAGGGAAGTTTTCTTCTATGATTTTGTTGAAGATATTTACTGGTCCTTTGAGCTGGGAGTCTTCACTCTCTTCTATACATATTATCCTTAGGTTTGATCTTCTCATTGAGTCCTGGATTTCCTGTATGTTTTGGACCAGTAGCTTTTTCTGCTTTACATTATCTTTGACAGTTGAGTCAATGATTTCTATGGAATCTTCTGCTCCCGAGATTCTCTCTTCCATCTCTTGTATTCTGTTGGTGAAGCTTGTATCTACAGCTCCTTGTCTTTTCTTTTGATTTTCTATGTCCAGGGTTGTTTCCATGTGTTCTTTCTTCTATTTCCATTTTTTATTCCTTCAATTGTTTGATTGTGTTTTCCTGGAATTCTTTCAGGGATTTTTGCGATTCCTCTCTGTAGGCTTCTACTTGTTCTCTAAGGGAGTTCTTTATGTCTTTCTCGAAGTCCTCCAGCATCATGATCAAATATGATTTTGAAACTAGATCTTGCTTTTCTGGTGTGTTTGGATATTCCGTGTTTGCTTTGGTGGGAGAATTGGGCTCCGATGATGCCATGTATTCTTGGTCTCTGTTGCTTGGGTTCCTGTGCTTGCCTCTCGCCATCAGATTATCTCTAGTGTTACTTTGTTCTGCTATTTCTGACCGTGGATAGACTGTCCTATAAGCCTGTGTGTCAGGAGTGCTGTAGACCTGTTTTCCTGTTTTCTTTCAGCCAGTTATGGGGACAGAGTGTTCTGCTTTCGGGTGTGTAGTTTTTCCTCTCTACAGGTCTTCAGCTGTTCCTGTGGGCCTGTGTCTTGAGTTCACCAGGCAGGTTTCTTGCAGGGGAAAAGTTGGTCCTATCTGCGGTTCCAAGGCTCAAGTTTGCTCGTGGGGTGCTGCCTAAGTCCTCTCCGCGGCGGCAGCAACCGGGAAGATCTGCGCCGCTCTTTCCGGGAGCCTCCATGCACCAGGGTTCCAGATGGCGTTTGGTGTTTTCCTCTGGCGTCTGGATGTGCACAGAGTGCAGTCTCTTCTGGTTTCCCAGGCGTGTCTGCCTCTCTGAAGGTTTAGCTCTCTCTCCCACGGGATTTGGGTGCAGAGAACTGTTTATCCGGTCTGTTTCCTTCAGGTTCCGGCGGTGTCTCAGGCAGGGGTCCTGCCGCTCCTGGGCCCTCCCCTACGGGAACCCAGAGGCCTTATACAGTTGCCTCTTGGGCCAGGGATGTGGGCAGGGGTGGGCAGTGTTGGTGGTCTCCTCCGCTCTGCAGCCTCAGGAGTGCCCACCGGATCAGGCGTTGAGGTCTTCTTAGTCATTTCTAATGATATTACTTTATGGGCTCTCTAAAACTATAAGCAAGCTCACGGAATGAAAACTCAAAATCAATCCTCTAAATCTATCTTGAAATGGCAGTTGGAGTAAGTAAACTGGCTGTAATGTTCTCACAAGTTCCAAAACCTCATCAATTTTTCGTAAATCTTGTAAGAGTCTCTACTTGTTTGATTTTTTTCTTAATTACAAATAAGTTTGAGTTAGTCAATGTAACACTGGCAATCCTAAATCACAATCCTTATATTCTCCTTGTAACAACAGAGCACAACCACAAGGTCACCTGAGTTCTGAGTCCATGACTAGGCAGCTGTCCTCGGGGCAGTGGAATTAGCATTAAAATACAGACATCTTCAGGGCAAACCACAACATTGGAAAGCATAACTCGACCTCCAACAAACTAGTACAAAGTTTGACTGTCAATTTGTATATGTGAACGCACGATGGTGTAGTCTCCAGTACCTCAAAAAAGAGACATTGTCCTAAATTCTTTTAGAAGCCTGGTTTCTAGAATAAGAATTCCATAAAAATATTACCTCAATTTAGACCTGTTTCCCTAGGTTGGCTCATGTCACATGTTATCTAGAATGACTACATCCAGATTACCAGCTTTATGTCAACTTTCTGTTACCAATATTATACCTTTTTAACCATATCCAATAACTTGAAAGCCAATAGTCCATAACCAAGGCAAGTAGAGCATATTTATACATTTAAAACCAATGAGAAACAAAATTGAAGTGGCTACACCTATCTTTAATATTTAGACCAAACACCATTTTTACCCTTTTAGCTATGATTTTAAGAGAAACACCTTGTCACCTGTTGAGTCAAGTAATAAGTCAGGGATTTTTCTAAGAGAAACAGCTATCAACTCTTGTATGAAGAAGCTGTTGGCGCTTTTAAGATCAGCTCATGTAGACGCTTAGCTTCTGGGCAGCTTCTCCAGATGACCTATGTTCCTAGCTACAGGTGCAGGGCTCTAAAGGCCTGATTGAAACTGTTTTTTATTCATTTTTTTTTCCTTTTTGAAACGAGTTAAAACCAAGTCAAGGTGTGCACGACCAGCAGGTAAAGTTTTTACCATTTTTTTTCTTTTGAACATGAAACATAAAACTTTTAGACAACGAGAAACAAAAAACACAGACATACACTGACAGACATGGGGACATGCTGGTGCACAAGAGACAAACAATAGACAAAGAGGGGAAAAAGCCAGATGGTATTCACGGAGACTATCCACTCGAGTGGAGTTGCTATAGGCGATGGATTGTCTTAATTCCTGGACTAGTCCACCAACGTGTTGAAACCCAATTCCTGTAAGATACTGAGATATATTATCTAAGCGGCATGACCGACATTGGCCAATGGTATGGAAGTGAAACACAGCCCTGAATATTTTTACTCACAACCCAATTATATTAACTCTATCAGGCTGTGCATGGGCACTGAGATGTCTTTTTGTTTGATTCTCCTGAATAAATTTTCAGGCGGTCTGCCTCTATCAAATCTAATCAGTATGACTCTGTAAAGCTGTCGCGTCAGCGCCCGGACGCTGCGGCGTCCCCAGAGCCGGCGCGGGAGCTTAATTACACCTTTCATAAGCACTAAGACAAAGTTTTTCTCCCAAAATACTGTGTTCCTTTTACCTCCTCCCTTCTCACCCGGGGCGTTCTTTCCCCAATCTTTCACTTCCAATTTGGAAAGGTCTGGTGCTTGAGATCGATCAGTTCATTGCAACTTATCACTACCCTCTGTTTCTGACCCTCTGTCACCTCGCCCTTCCACCAACACTCTCCGCTTTGCTGTTATAGCTGGGCAGTTCCCACGCGGCCTCTGACGCCCTTTGTTGGTAACTAGAAACTCAAAGGTCAATAGAAACAACTAGAGGGTTGCCAGAGCAACCATAGCGGCACCTTCCGCGTCTGGCAGGGGACTGAGCTGGAGCAGATCAAGGCTAAACATAGTCTCTCAGATTTTTAACCTGCATTCCACAGCTTCTGGATTTCTTCCGTGAAAAGGAGACTTCCTCTTGGCACCGGCGATGATGTAGCTTTTTGTGTCCCAGGTTCTCGGCACCAAATGTCCCGCGCGCGACTTTTCGCCAGCAAGGAGCACACAGACATTTAGAAATCCTTACTGTGACCACTTTATTAATCTTAGAAGAGGAAAAGCCACGCCAAGCTAACATGGCGCGCTTATAAAACCTTAGTGCAGTGCACCCACACCTGATTGGTTGTTACCCATGATCTCATAAGGCACGCCCCGCAGTGGGCAAAGACCTGGCATGAAGGCACTCTTGTACATGCACACAGTTAACTTCCTGAAGGGGGCCGGCTGGCACGGCGAAGGCTGGCACCATGTTACAATGGCGGAGTCTATCCTGGCCTACCACGTGGGGCACAGTGGAAGACAGCACCATCAAGTGGTGGCGAATGTTATTGCAGCCCTCTACACAAAGTGAATTGCTGTTACTTGGCAAATAAGCTTAATTTTCAGTGGTTCTAGACCGTAAATAGCATACTTTTCTATATGGACAAAACATGGGTTTCCTTTCCCAGTCTGAATTGAACATTCTTTCGCTAATCGTGTTCGTTCCAAGTGGGAAAGGCTTGTAGGAAGTTGACTTTGAAGATAAACACACAGCTAGTGTTTTGCAAAGTGAATTGTTGTTACCTGGCCAATAAGCTTAATTTTAAGGGGTTCTAGCAGGTAAAAAGCAAACTTTTCTATATAGACAAAACATGCCTTTCGCAGACTGAATCACACATTCTTAGGCGAATTCTGTTCCATCCAAGTGGGAAAAGCTTGTAGGAACTTGACTTTGAAGATAAACACACAGCAAGTGATTTGCAAAGTGAATGCCTTTACTTTGCCAATAAGCTTAGTTTTAAGTGGTTCTAGAGGGTAAAAAGCAGACTTTTCAAAATAGACAAAACGTGGATTTCCCAGTCTGAATCGAACAGTCTTAAGCGAATTCTGTTCGATCCAAGTGGGAAAAGTTTTTAGGAACTTGACTTTGAAGATAAACACAAAGCTAGTGATTTGCAAAGTGAATGGCTGTTACTTGGCGAATAAGCTTAGTTTTAAGTGGTTCTAGAGGGTAAAAAGCACACTTTTCAATATAGACAAAACATGGGTTTCCCAGTCTGAAACGAACATTCTTTGGAGAATTCTGTTGGTTCCAGCAGGAGAAGCTTGTAGGAACTTGACTTTGAAGATAAACACACAGCTAGTATTTTGCAAAGTAAATTGCTGTTACTTGGCCAATGAACTTAGTTTTAAGTGGTTCTAGTCGGTAAAATGCATACTTTTCTATACAGACAAAACATGCATTTCCCAGGCTAAATCACACATTCTTAGGCGAATGGTGTTCGTTCAAAGCGGGAAAAGATTGTAGGAAGTTGACTTTGAATATAAAAACACAGCTAGTGTTTTACAAAGTGAATTGTTCCTATTTGGCGATTAAGCTTAGTTTTAAGTAGTTCTACATGGTAAAAAGCATACTTTTCTATATAGACTATAAAAGCTTTTACCAGTTTCAATCTCTCATTCTTTGGCGAATTCTGTTCGTTCCAAGCAGGAAAAGTTTGTAGGAAGGTGACTTTGAAGATAAACACACAACTAGTGTTTTACAAAGTGAATGGCTGTTACTTGGTGAATAAGCTTAGTTATAAGTGGTTCTAGAGGGTAAAAAGTAGACTTTTCAATAAAGACAAAACATGGGTTTTCTAGTCTGAATACAACATTCTTTGGCGATTTCTGTTCGTTCCAAGCAGGAAAAGCTTGTAGGAAATGGACTTTGAAGATAAACACACTGCTAGTGTTTTTAAAGTGAATTGCTATTACTTTGCAAATAAGCTAAGTTTTAAATGGTCCTAGAGGGTAAAAAGCAAACTTTATATATAGACAAAACCTGCATTTCCCAGTCTGAATCACACATTCTTAGGCTTATTCTGTTCATTCCAAGGAGGAAATCTTGTAGGAAGTTGACTTTCAAGATAAAAACACAGCTAGTGTTTTGCAAAGAGAATTGTTGTTACTTAGCAAATAAGCTTAGTTTTAAGTAGTTCTGGATGGTAAAAAGCATACATTTCTATATAGACTGAAAAAGCTTTTCCCAGTCTCAGTCTCTCATTCTTTGGCGAATTCTATTCGTTCCAAGAGGGAAAAGCTTGTAGGAAGTTGACTTTCAAGATAAACACACAGCTAGTGTTTTGCAAATTGAATGCTGTTACTTGGCCAATGAGCTTAGTTTTAAGTGGATCTATACGGTAAAAAGCAGACTTTACAATATAGACAAAACATGGGTTTCCCAGTCTGATTCGAATATTCTTTGGTGAATTCTGTTCCTTCCTAGCAGGAAAAGCTTGTAGGAAGTTGACTTTGAAGATAAAAAAACAGCCTTTTTTTTTTCGTTTTACAAAGTGAATTGTTCTTACTTGGCGATTAAGCTTAGTTTTAAGTAGTTCCAGATGGTAAAAAGCATACTTTTCTATATAGACTAAAAATCCCTTTCCCAGTCTCAATCTCTCATTCTTTGGTGAATTCTGTTCCTTCCATGGGGGAAAAGGTTGTAGGAACTTGACTTTGAAGCTGAACACAAAGCTAGTGATTGTAAAGTGAATGGCTGTTACTTGGCGAATAAGCTTAGTTTTAAGTGGTTCTAGAGGGCAAAAATCACACTTTTCAATATAGACACAACATGGTTTTCCCAGTCTGAATCGAACATTCTTTGGAGAATTCTGTTCATTCCAGCAGGAAAAGGTTGAAGGAAGTTGACATTGAAGATAAACACACAGCTAGTATTTTGCAAAGTGAATTGCTGTTACTTGGCCAATAAGCTTAGTTTTAAGTGGTTCTAGACGGTAAAAAGCAGACTTTTCTATATGGACCAAACATGGGTTTCCAAGTCTGAATCGAACATTCTTTGGAGAATTCTGTTCATTCCAGCAGGAAAAGCTTGTAGGAAGTTGACTTTGAAGATAAACACAGAGATAATGATCTGCAAAGAGAATTGCTCTTACTTGGCCAATAAGCTTAGTTTTAAGTGGTCCTAGACAGTAAAAAGCAGACTTATCTATGTAGACAAAACTTGCATTACACAGTCTGAATCATACATTCTTAGGTGAATTCTGTTCTCTCCAAGGGGAGATGACTTTGAAGATAAACACACAGCTAGTGTTTTGCAAAATGAATTGCTGTTACTTGGCCAATAAGCTTAATTTTAAGTGGTTCTAGAGGGTAAAAAGCATACTTTTCTATATAGACAAAACATGCCTTTTGGAGTCTGACTCACACATTCTTAGGCGAATTCTGTTCCATCTAAGTGGAAAAAGCTTGTAGGAATTTGAGTTTGAAGATAAACCAAGAGCTAGTGATTTGCAAATTGAATGGTGTTACTTGGCGAATATGCTTAGTTTCAAGTGGCTCTAGAGGGTAAAAAGCAGACTTTTCAATATAGACCTAACCTGGTTTTCCCAGTCTGAATCTTTCATTCTTTGGCGAAATCTGTTCATTAGAAGCGGGAAAAACACTTTGACGTGTTTTTAAGTGTTTCTAGACGGTAAGAAGCATACCCTTCTATATGGACAAAACCTGTGTTACCCAGTCTGAATCACACATTCTTAGGCGAAATCTGTTCAGTCCAAGTGGGAAAAGCTTGTAAGAAAATGACCTTGAAGATTACACAGCTAGTGTTATGCAAAGTGAAATGCTGTTACTTGGCCAATAAGCTTAATTTTAAGTGTTTCTAGACGGTAAAAAGCATACTTCTCTATATAGATAAAACATGCATTTCCCAGTGTGAATTACACATTCTTAGGCGAATTCTGTTCATACCAAGCAGGAAAAGCTTTTCGGAAGTTGACTTTTAAGATAAACACACAGCTAGTGTTTTGCAAACTGAAATGCTGTTATTTGGCCAATAAGTTTAATTTTAAGTAGATCTAGATGGCAAGAAGCATACTCTTCTATATAGACAAAACATGCATTTCCCAGTGTGAATTGCACATTGTTAGGCAAATTCTGTTCAAACCAAGTGGTAAAAGGTTTTAGGAATTTGACTTGCAAGATAAACACAGCTAGTGTTTTGCAAATTGAATGGCTATTACTAAGCCAATAAGTTTAATTTTAAGTGGTTCTATACTCTTCTATATAGACAAAACATGCGTTTCCCAGTCTGAATCACATATTTTTAGGTGAAATCTTTTCGGAACACTGGGAAAAGCTTTTAAGAAGTTGATTTGAATATAAACACACAGCTAGTGTTATGCAAAGTGAAATGCTATTACTTGGCCAATAAGTTTAATTTTAAGTGTTTCTAGACTGTAAGAAGCATACTCTTCTATATGGACCAAACCTGCGTTTCCCAGTCTGAATCACACATTCTTAGGCGAAATCTGTTCAGTCCAAGTGGGAAAGCTTGTAAAAATTGACATTGAAGATAACACAGCTAGTGTTATGCAAAGTGAAATGAAGTTACTTGGCCAATAAGCTTAATTTTAAGTGGTCCTAGACAGTAAAAAGCATACTTTTGTATATAGACAAAACATGCATTTCCCAGTGTGAATTACACATTCTTAGGCGAATTCTGTTCATAGCATGCGGGAAAAGCTTTTAGGAAGTTGCCTTTCAAGATAAACACACAAGTAGTGTTTTGCAAAGTGAAATGCTGTGACTTGGCCAATAAGTTTAATTTTAAGTGTTTCTAGATGGTAAGAAGCATACTCTTTTATATGGACAAAACCTGCATTTCCCAACCTGAATCACACATTCTTAGGCGAAATCTGTTCGGTCCAGTGGCAAAAGCATGTAAGAAGTTGACTTTCAAATAAACACACAGCTAGTGTTTGGCAAAGTGAAATGCTGTTACTTGGCCAATAAGTTTAATTTTAAGGGGATCTAGATGGCAAGAAGCATACTCTTCTATATGGACAAAACCTGCATTTCCCAACCTGAATCACACATTCTTAGGCGAATTCTGTTCGGTCAAAGTGGGAAAAGCTTGTAAGAAGTTGACATTGAACGTAAACACACAGCTAGTAATTTACAAATGAAATGCTGTTACTTGGCCAAGAAGTTTAATTTTAAGTGTTCTAGACGGTAAGCAGCATACTCTTCTATATGGACAAAACCTGCGTTTCCCAATCTGAATCACACATTCTTAGGCGAAATCTTTACGGTCCAGTGGGAAAAGCTTTTAAGAAGTTGGTTTTAAAGATAAACACACAGCTAGTGCTTTGCAAAGTGAAATGCTGTTACTTGGCCAATAAGATTAATTTTAAGTGTTTCTAGCCGGTAAAAAGCATACCCTTCTAAATGGACAAAACCTGTGTTACCCAGTCTGAATCACACATTCATAGGCGAAATCCGTTCAGTCCAAGTGGGAAAGGCTAGTAAGAAATTGACTTTGAAGTTAACACAGCTACTGTTATGCAAAGTGAAATGCTGTTACTTGGCCAATAAGCTTAATTTTAAGTGGTTCTAGACGGTAAAAAGCATACTTCTCTATGTAGACAAAACATGCATTTCCCAGTCTGAATTACACATTCTTAGGCGAATTCTGTTCGTACCAAGCGGGAAAAGCTTTTCAGAAGATGACTTTTAAGATAAACACACAGCTAGTGTTTTGCAAACTGAAATGCTGTTACTTGGCCAAAAGTTTAATTTTAAGTAGATCTAGAAGGCAAGAAGCATACTGTTCTATATAGACAAAACATGCATTTCCCAGGGTGAATTACACATTGTTAGGCAAATTCTGTTCATACCAAGCTGTAAAAGCTTTTAGGAATTTGACTTGCAAGATAAACACAGCTAGTGTTTTGCAAATTGAATGGCTATTACTAAGCCAATAAGTTTAATTTTAAGTGGTTCTATACTGTTCTATATAGACAAAACATGTGTTTCCCATTGTGAATCACACATTATTAGGCAAATTCTGTTCGGTCAAAGAGGGAAAAGCTAGTAACAAGTTGACTTTGAACATAAACACAAGCTAGTAATTTGCAAAGTGAAATGCTATTACTTGGCCAATAAGTTTAATTATAAGTGTTTCTAGATGGTAAGAAGCATACTCTTCTATATGGACAAAATCTGCGTTTCCCAACCTGAATCACACATTCTTAGGCGAAATGTGTTCGGTCCAGTGGCAAAAGCATGTAAGAAGTTGACTTTCAAGATAAACACACAGCTAGTGTTATGAAAAGTGAAATGCTGTTACTTGGCCAATAAGTTTAATTTTAAGGGGATCTAGACGGCAAGAAGCATACTCTTCTATATAGACAAAACATGCATTTCCCAGTCTGAATCCCACATTCTTAGGCGAATTCTGTTCGGTCAAACTGGGAAAAGCTTGTAAGAAGTTGACATTGAACATAAACACACAGCTAGTAATTTGCAAATGAAATGCTGTTACTTGGCCAAAAAGTTTAATTTTAAGTGTTCTAGACGGTAAGGAGCATACTCTTCTATATGGACAAAACCTGCATTTCCCATTCTGAATCACACATTCTTAGGTAAATGGTGTTCTTTCCAAGCGGGAAAAGAGTGTAGGAAGTTGACTTGAAGATAAAAACACAGCTAGTGTTTTACAAAGTGAATTGTTCTTACTTGGAGATTAAGGTTAGTTTAAAGTGGTTCTAGACGGTAAAAAGCAGACTTATTTATATAGACTGAAAAAGCTTTTCCCAGTCTCAATCTCTCATTCTTTGGCGATTTCTGTTTGTTCCAAACGGGAAAAGCTTGTAGGAATTTGACTTTGAAGATAAACACACAAACAGTGATTTGCAAAGTGAATGGTGTTACTTGGCAAATATGCTTAGTTTTAAGTGGATTTATAGGATAAGAAGCAGACTTTTCAATATAGACAAAACATGGTTTTCCCTGCCTGAATGAATCTCTCATTCTTTGGCAAATTCTGTTCGTTCCAAGGGGAAAAGCTCATAGGAAGTTGACATTGAAGATAAAAAACACAGGTAGTGTTTTGCAAAGTGAATTGCTGTTACTAAGCCAATAAGTATAATTTTAAGTGGTTCTAGACGGTAAGAAGCATACTCTTCTATATGGATGAAACCTGCATTTCCCAGTCTGAATCACACATTCTTAGGCGAAATCTGTTCAGTCTATGTAGGAAAAGCTTGTAAGAAATTGACTGTGAAAGTAACACAGCTAGTGTTATGCAAAGTGAAAGGCTGTTACTTGTCCAATAAGGTTAATTTTAAGTGGTTCTAGACGGTAAAAAGCATACATTTCAATATAGACAAAACATGCTTTTCCCAGTGTGAATTACACATTCTTAGGCAAATTCTGTTCCTACAAAGCAGGAAAAGCTTTTCAGAAGTTGATTTTCAAGATAAACACACAGCTAGTGTTTTGCAAACTGAACTGCTGTTACTTGGCCAATTTCTTTAATTTTAAGTGGTTCTAGACGGTAAGAAGCATACTTTTCTATATGGAAAGAACCTGCATTTCCAAGTCTGAATCACACATTCTTAGACGAAATCTGTTCGGTCCAGTGGGAAAAGCTTTTTAGAAGTTGACTTTAAAGATAAACACACAGCTAGTGTTTTGCAAAGTGAAATGCTGTTACTAGGCCAATAAGTTTAATTTTTTGTGGTTCTAGACGGTAAGAAGCATACTTTTCTATATAGACAATACATGCGTTTCCCACTCTGAATCACACATTCTTAGGCAAATTCTGTTCAGTCAAAGCAGGAAAAGCTTGTAATAAGTTGACTATGAACAGGAATAGACAGCTAGTAATTTGCAAAGTGAAATGCTGTTCCTTGGCTAATAAGTTTAATTTTAAGTGGTTTTGGACGGTGAGAAGCATACTTTTCTATATAGACAAAACATGCATGTCCCAGTGTGAATTACACATTCTTAGGCGAATTCTGTTTGTACCAAGCGTGAAAAGCTTTTAGGAAGTTGACTTTTAAGATAAAAACAGAGCTAGTGTTTTGCAAAGTGAATTGCTGTTACTAAGCCAATAAGTATAATTTTAAGTGGTTCTAGACGGTAAGAAGCATACTCTTCTATATGGACAAAACCTGCATTTCCCAGTCTGAATCACACATTCTTAAGCAAATGGTGTTCGTTCCAAGCCAGAAAAGTGTGTAGGAAGTTGACTTTGAAGATAAAAACACAGCTACTGTTTTTCAAAGTGCATTGTTCTTACTTGGAGATTAAGCTTCCTTTTAAGTGGTTCTAGATGGTAAAAAGCATACTTTTCTATATAGACTAAAAAAGCTTTTCCCACTCTCAATATCTCATTCTTTGGCGATTTCTGTTCGTTCCAATCGGGAAAAGATGGTAGGAATTTGACTTTGAAGATGAACACACAACCAGTGATTTGCAATGTGAATGCTGTTACTTGGCAAATATGCTTAGTTTTAAGTGGCTCTATAGGGTAAAAAAGCAGACTTTTCAATATAGACAAAACATGGTTTTCCCTGCCTGAATCTCTCATTCTTTGGAGAATTCTCTTCATTCCAAGTGGGAAAAGCTCGTAGGAAGTTGACTTTGAAGATAAAAACACAGCTAGTGTTTTGCAAAGTTAATTGCTGTTACTTGGCCAATAGGCTTAGTTTTAAGTGGTCCTAGAAGGTAAAAAGCATAATTTTCTATATAGACAAAACCACTGTTTCCCAGTCTTAATCACACATTCTTAGGTGAATCGTGTTCGTTCCAAAAGGTAAAGTTTGTGGAAAGTTGACTTTGAAGATAAAAAACACAGCTAGTGTTTTACAATGTGAATTTTTCTTACTTGGCAATTAAGCTTAGTTTTAATTAGTTCTAGTCGTTAAAAAGCATACTTTTCTATATAGACCAAAAAAGCTTTTCCCCATCTCAATCTCTCATTCTTTGGCGAATTCTGTTCATTCCAAGTGGGAAAAGCTGGTAGGAACTTGACTTTGAAGAGAAACACACAGCTAGTGTTTTTCAAAGTGAATTGTTGTTACTTGGGTAATGAGCTTACTTTTAAGTGGTCCGAGAAGGTAAAAAGAATACTTTACTATATTGAGAAAACTTGCAATTCCAAGTCTGAATCACACATTCTTAGACGAATCGTGTTCGTTCCAAGCGGGAAAATATGTAGGAAGTTGACTTTGAATATAAAACACGCTAGTGTTTTACAAAGTGAATTGTTCTAACTTGGCGATTAAGCTTAGTTTTAAATGGTTGTAGATGGTAAAAAGCATACTTTTCTATATAGACTAAAAAAGCTTTTCCCAGTCTCATTCTCTCATTCTTTGGTGAATTCTGTTCGTTCCAAACGGGAAAAGCTTGTAGGAACTTGACTTTGAAGATAAACACACACCTAGTGTTTTGCAAGGTGAATTGCTGTTACTAGGCTAATAAGTTTAATTTTAAGTGGTTCTAGACGGTAAAAAGCATACTTTTCTATATAGACTAAAGAAGCTTTTCCCAGTCTCAATCTCTCATTCTTTGGCGATTTCTGTTCGTTCCAAACGGGAAAAGCTTGTGAGAATTTGACTTTGAAGATAAACACACAACCAGTGATATGCAAAGTGAATGGTGTTACTCGGCAAATATGCTTAGTTTTAAGTGCATTTATAGGGTAAAAAGCAGACTTTTCAATATAGACAAAACACGGTTTTCCCTGCCTGAATCTCTCATTCTTTGGTAAATTCTGTTCATTCCAAGGGGGAAAAGCTCATAGGAAGTTGACATTGAAGATAAAAACACAGGTAGTGTTTTGCAAAATGAATTGCTGTTACTAAGCCAATAAGTTTAATTTTAAGTGGTTCTAGACGGTAAGAAGCATACTCTCCTATATGGACAAAACCTGCGTTTTCCAGTCTGAATCACACATTCTTAGGCGAAATCTGTTCAGTCCAAGTGGGAAAAGCTTGTAAGAAATTGACTGTGAAGGTAACACAGCTAGTGTTATGCAAAGTGAAATGCTGTTACTTGTCCAATAAGGTTAATTTTAAGTGGTTCTAGACGGTAAAAAGCATACATTTCAATATAGAAAAAACATGCTTTTCCCAGTGTGAATTACACATTCTTAGGCAAAATCTGTTCAGTCCAAGTGGGAAAAGCTTGTAAGAAATTGACTTTGAAGATAACACAGCTACTGTTATGCAAAGTGAAATGCTGTTACTTGGCCAATAAGCTTAATTTGAAGTGGTACTAAACGGTAAAAAGCATACTTCTCTATATAGACAAAACATGCATTTCCCAGTGTGAATTACACATTCTTAGGCGAATTCTGTTCCTACCAAGGGGGAAAAGCTTTTCGGAAGTTGACTTTTAAGATAAACACACAGCTAGTTTTTTGCAAAGTGAAATGCTGTTCCTTGGCCAATGAGTTTAATTTTAAGTGGTTCTAGAGGGTATGAAGCATACTTTTCTATATAGACAAAACCTGCCTTTCCCGGTCTGAATCACACATTCTTCGGCAAATTCTGTTCGGTCAAAGCGGGAAAAGCTTGTAAGAAGTTGACGTTGAACATAAACACACAGCTAGTAATTTGCAAAGTGAAATGCTGTTACTTGGCCAATAAGTTTAATTTTAAGTGTTTCTAGACGGTAAGAAGCATACACTTCTATATGGACAAAACCTGCCTTTCCCAGTGTGAGTCACACATTCTTAGGCAAATTCTGTTCGGTCAAAGCGGGAAAAGCTTGTAAGAAGTTGACTTTGAACATAAACACACAGCTAGTAATTTGAAAAGTGAAATCCTGTTACTTCGCCAATAAGTTTAATTTTAAGTGTTTCTAGACGGAAAGAAGCTTACTCTTCAATTTGGACAGAACCTGAGTTTCCCAGTCTGAATCACACATTCTTAGGCAAAATCTGTTCAGTCCATGTGGGAAAAGCTTGTAAGAAATTGACTTTGAAGATAACACAGCTAGTGTTATGCAAAGTGAAATGCTGTTACTTGGCCAATAAGCTTAATTTTAAGTGGTTCTAGACGGTAAGAAGCATACTTTTCTATATAAACAAAACATGCATTTCCTAGTGTGAATTATACATTTTTAGGCGAATTCTGTTCTTACCAAGCAGAAAAAGCTTTTCGGAAGTTGACTTTCAAGATAAAAACAGAGCTAGTGTTTTGCAAATTGAATGGCTATTACTAAGCCAATAAGTTTAATTTTAAGTGGTTCTAGACGGTAAGAAGCATACTCTTCTATATGGACAAAACCTGCATTTCCCAGTCTGAATCACACATTCTTAAGCAAATGGTGTTCGTTCCAAGCCAGAAAAGTGTGTAGGAAGTTGACTTTGAAGATAAAAACACAGCTACTGTTTTTCAAAGTGCATTGTTCTTACTTGGAGATTAAGCTTCCTTTTAAGTGGTTCTAGATGGTAAAAAGCATACTTTTCTATATAGACTAAAAAAGCTTTTCCCACTCTCAATCTCTCATTCTTTGGCGATTTCTGTTCGTTCCAATCGGGAAAAGATGGTAGGAATTTGACTTTGAAGATGAACACACAACCAGTGATTTGCAATGTGAATGCTGTTACTTGGCAAATATGCTTAGTTTTAAGTGGCTCTATAGGGTAAAAAAGCAGACTTTTCAATATAGACAAAACATGGTTTTCCCTGCCTGAATCTCTCATTCTTTGGAGAATTCTCTTCATTCCAAGTGGGAAAAGCTCGTAGGAAGTTGACTTTGAAGATAAAAACACAGCTAGTGTTTTGCAAAGTTAATTGCTGTTACTTGGCCAATAGGCTTAGTTTTAAGTGGTCCTAGAAGGTAAAAAGCATAATTTTCTATATAGACAAAACCACTGTTTCCCAGTCTTAATCACACATTCTTAGGTGAATCGTGTTCGTTCCAAAAGGTAAAGTTTGTGGAAAGTTGACTTTGAAGATAAAAAACACAGCTAGTGTTTTACAATGTGAATTTTTCTTACTTGGCAATTAAGCTTAGTTTTAATTAGTTCTAGTCGTTAAAAAGCATACTTTTCTATATAGACCAAAAAAGCTTTTCCCCATCTCAATCTCTCATTCTTTGGCGAATTCTGTTCATTCCAAGTGGGAAAAGCTGGTAGGAACTTGACTTTGAAGAGAAACACACAGCTAGTGTTTTTCAAAGTGAATTGTTGTTACTTGGGTAATGAGCTTACTTTTAAGTGGTCCGAGAAGGTAAAAAGAATACTTTACTATATTGAGAAAACTTGCAATTCCAAGTCTGAATCACACATTCTTAGACGAATCGTGTTCGTTCCAAGCGGGAAAATTTGTAGGAAGTTGACTTTGAATGTAAAATACGCTAGTGTTTTACAAAGTGAATTGTTCTAACTTGGCGATTAAGCTTAGTTTTAAATGGTTGTAGATGGTAAAAAGCATACTTTTCTATATAGACTAAAAAAGCTTTTCCCAGTCTCAATCTCTCATTCTTTGGTGAATTCTGTTCGTTCCAAACGGGAAAAGCTTGTAGGAACTTGACTTTGAAGATAAACACACACCTAGTGTTTTGCAAGGTGAATTGCTGTTACTAGGCTAATAAGTTTAATTTTAAGTGGTTCTAGACGGTAAAAAGCATACTTTTCTATATAGACTAAAGAAGCTTTTCCCAGTCTCAATCTCTCATTCTTTGGCGATTTCTGTTCGTTCCAAACGGGAAAAGCTTGTGAGAATTTGACTTTGAAGATAAACACACAACCAGTGATATGCAAAGTGAATGGTGTTACTCGGCAAATATGCTTAGTTTTAAGTGCATTTATAGGGTAAAAAGCAGACTTTTCAATATAGACAAAACACGGTTTTCCCTGCCTGAATCTCTCATTCTTTGGTAAATTCTGTTCATTCCAAGGGGGAAAAGCTCATAGGAAGTTGACATTGAAGATAAAAACACAGGTAGTGTTTTGCAAAATGAATTGCTGTTACTAAGCCAATAAGTTTAATTTTAAGTGGTTCTAGACGGTAAGAAGCATACTCTCCTATATGGACAAAACCTGCGTTTTCCAGTCTGAATCACACATTCTTAGGCGAAATCTGTTCAGTCCAAGTGGGAAAAGCTTGTAAGAAATTGACTGTGAAGGTAACACAGCTAGTGTTATGCAAAGTGAAATGCTGTTACTTGTCCAATAAGGTTAATTTTAAGTGGTTCTAGACGGTAAAAAGCATACATTTCAATATAGAAAAAACATGCTTTTCCCAGTGTGAATTACACATTCTTAGGCAAATTCTGTTCCTACAAAGCAGGAAAAGCTTTGTGGAAGTTGACTTTCAAGATAAAAACAGAGCTAGTGTTTTGCAAAGTGAATTGCTGTTACTTGGCCAATTTGTTTAATTTTAAGTGGTTCTAGATGGTAAGAAGCATACTCTTCTATATGGAAAGAACCTGCATTTCCCAGTCAGAATCACACATTCTTAGACGAAATCTGTTCGGTCCCGTGGGAAAAGCTTTTTAGAAGTTGACTTTAAAGATAAACGCACAGCTAGTGTTTTGCAAAGTGAAATGCTGTTACTAGGCCAATAAGTTTAATTTTTTGTGGTTCTAGACGGTAAGAAGCATACTTTTCTATATAGACAATACATGCATTTCCCAGTCTGAATCACACATTCTTAGGCAAAATCTGTTCAGTCAAAGCAGGAAAAGCTTGTAATAAGTTGACTTTGAACAGGAACAGACAGCTAGTAATTTGCAAAGTGAAATGCTGTTACTTGGCTAATAAGTTTAATTGTATGTGTTCTAGACGGTAAGAAGCATAATTTTCTATATAGACAAAACATGCTTTCCCAGCCTGAATCACACATTCTTAGGTGAATTCTGTTCGGTCAAAGCAGGGAAAGCTTGTAAGAAGTTCACTTTCAAGATAAACACACAGCTAGTGTTTTGCAAAGTGAAATGCTGTTACTTGGCCAATAAGTTTAATTTTAAGTGTTTCTAGACGTTAGGAAGCATACCCTTCTATATGGACAAAACCTGCGTTACCCAGTCTGAATCACACATACTTAGGCGAAATCTGTTCAGTCCAAGTGGGAAAAGCTTGTAAGAAATTGACTTTGAAGATAACACAGCTAGTGTTATGCAAAGTGAACTACTGTTACTTGGCCAATAAGCTTAATTTTAAGTGGTACTAGGAGGTAAAAAGGCAACTTTTCTACATAGACAAAACGTGGGTTTCCCAGGGTGAATTACACATTGTTAGGCAAATTCTGTTCATACCAAGCTGTAAAAGCTTTTAGGAATTTGACTTGCAAGATAAACACAGCTAGTGTTTTGCAAATTGAATGGCTATTACTAAGCCAATAAGTTTAATTTTAAGTGGTTCTATACTCTTCTATATAGATAAAACCTGCGTTTCCCAGTCTGAATCACACATTCTTAGGCGAAATCTGTTCGGTCCAGTGGCAAAAGCATGTAAGAAGTTGACTTTCAAGATCAACACACAGGTAGTGTTTTGCAAAGTGAAATGCTGTTACTTGGCCAATAAGTTTAATTTTAAGTGTTCTAGACGGTAAGAAGCATAGTCTTCTATATAGACAAAACATGCATTTCCCATTCTGAATCACACATTCTTAGGTGAATTCTGTTCGTTCCAAGCAGGAAAAGCTTGTAGGAAGTTCACTTTTAAGATAAACACACAGCTAGTGATTTGCAAAGTGAACTGCTGTTACTTGTCGAATAAGCCTAGTTTTAACTGGTTCTAGACCCTAAAAAGCATACTATTCTATATAGACAAAACATGCCTTTCCCAGTTCGAATCACATATTCTTACGTGAATTCTCTTCATTCCACGTGGGAAAAGCTTGTAGCAAGTTGACTTTGAAGATAAACACACAGCTAGTGATTTGCAAAGTGAATTGCTGTTACTTGGCCAATAAGCTTAATTTTAAGTGATTCTAGACAGTAAAAAGCATACTTTTCTCTATAGACAAAACATTCATTTCCCAGTCTGAATCACACATTCTTATGCGAATTCTGTTCGATCCTAGCAGGAAAAGCTTGCAGGAACTTGACTTTGTAGATAAACACACAGCTAGTGATTTGCAAAGTGACTTGCTGTTACTTGGCCAAAAAGCTTAATTTTAAGTGGTTCTAGAACGTAAAAAGCATACTTTTCTATATAGACAAAACATGTGTTTCCCGGTTTGAATCACACATTCTTAGGCGAATTCTCTGCTGTCCAAGTGGGAAAAGCTTGTAGGAAGTTGACTTTGAAGATAAACACGCAGCTAGTCTTTTGCAAAGTGAATTCCCATTACTTGTCCAATAAGCTTAGTTTTAAGTGATCCTAGAATGTAAAAAGCAGACTTTTCATTATAGACAAAACATGCATTTCCCAGTCTGAGTCACACATTCTTCTCGGAATCGTGTTCGTTCCAAGAGGGAAAAGTTTGTAGGAAGTTGACTTTGAAGATAAACACACAGCTAGTGTTTTGCAAAGTGAATTGCTGGTACTTGGCCAATAAGCTTAATTTTACGTGGTTCTAGTCGGTAAAAAGCATACTTTTCTACATGGACAAAACGTGCGTTTCCCAGTCTGAATCACACATTCTTAAGTGAATTCTATTCGTTCAAAGCCGGAAAAGCTTATAGGAAGTTGACTTTCAGGATAAATAAACAGCTAGTGTTTTGCAAAGTGAATTGCTGTTACTTGGCCAATAAGCTTAGTTTTAAGTGGTCCTAGGAGGTAAAAAGGCAACTTTTCTACATAGACAAAACGTGGGTTTCCCAGTCTGAATCACACACTCTTAGGCAAATCCTGTTCGTTCCAAGCAGGAAAAGTTTGTAGGAAGATGACTTGGAAGATAAAAGCACAGCTAATGTTTTACCAAGTGAATTGTTCTGACTTGGAGATTAAGCTTAGTTTTGAGTGGTTCTAGATGGTAAAAAGCTTACTTTTCTATATGGACAAAACATGCGTTTCCCAGTCTGAATCTCTCATTCTTTGGCGATTTCTGATCGTTCCAAGCGGGAAAAGCTTGTAGGAAGTTGACTTTGAAGATAAACACACAGCTAGTGATTTGCAAAGTGAATTGCTGTTACTTGTCGAATAAGCTTAGGTTTAAGTGATTGTAGACCATAAAAAGCATACTTTTCTCTATAGACAAAACATTCGTTTCCCAGTCTGAATCACACATTCTTATGCGAATTCTGTTCGATCCTAGCAGGAAAAGCTTGCAGGAACTTGACTTTGAAGAGAAACACACAGCTAGTGTTTTTCAAAGTGAATTGTTGTTACTTGGGTAATGAGCTTACTTTTAAGTGGTCCGAGAAGGTAAAAAGAATACTTTACTATATTGAGAAAACTTGCAATTCCAAGTCTGAATCACACATTCTTAGACGAATCGTGTTCGTTCCAAGCGGGAAAATTTGTAGGAAGTTGACTTTGAATATAAAACACGCTAGTGTTTTACAAAGTGAATTGTTCTAACTTGGCGATTAAGCTTAGTTTTAAATGGTTGTAGATGGTAAAAAGCATACTTTTCTATATAGACTAAAAAAGCTTTTCCCAGTCTCAATCTCTCATTCTTTGGTGAATTCTGTTCGTTCCAAACGGGAAAAGCTTGTAGGAACTTGACTTTGAAGATAAACACACACCTAGTGTTTTGCAAAGTGAATTGCTGTTACTAGGCTAATAAGTTTAATTTTAAGTGGTTCTAGACGGTAAAAAGCATACTTTTCTATATAGACTAAAGAAGCTTTTCCCAGTCTCAATCTCTCATTCTTTGGCGATTTCTGTTCGTTCCAAACGGGAAAAGCTTGTGAGAATTTGACTTTGAAGATAAACACACAACCAGTGATATGCAAAGTGAATGGTGTTACTCGGCAAATATGCTTAGTTTTAAGTGCATTTATAGGGTAAAAAGCAGACTTTTCAATATAGACAAAACACGGTTTTCCCTGCCTGAATCTCTCATTCTTTGGTAAATTCTGTTCATTCCAAGGAGGAAAAGCTCATAGGAAGTTGACATTGAAGATAAAAACACAGGTAGTGTTTTGCAAAATGAATTGCTGTTACTAAGCCAATAAGTTTAATTTTAAGTGGTTCTAGACGGTAAGAAGCATACTCTCCTATATGGACAAAACCTGCGTTTTCCAGTCTGAATCACACATTCTTAGGCGAAATCTGTTCAGTCCAAGTGGGAAAAGCTTGTAAGAAATTGACTGTGAAGGTAACACAGCTAGTGTTATGCAAAGTGAAATGCTGTTACTTGTCCAATAAGGTTAATTTTAAGTGGTTCTAGACGGTAAAAAGCATACATTTCAATATAGAAAAAACATGCTTTTCCCAGTGTGAATTACACATTCTTAGGCAAATTCTGTTCCTACAAAGCAGGAAAAGCTTTGTGGAAGTTGACTTTCAAGATAAAAACAGAGCTAGTGTTTTGCAAAGTGAATTGCTGTTACTTGGCCAATTTGTTTAATTTTAAGTGGTTCTAGATGGTAAGAAGCATACTCTTCTATATGGAAAGAACCTGCATTTCCCAGTCAGAATCACACATTCTTAGACGAAATCTGTTCGGTCCCGTGGGAAAAGCTTTTTAGAAGTTGACTTTAAAGATAAACGCACAGCTAGTGTTTTGCAAAGTGAAATGCTGTTACTAGGCCAATAAGTTTAATTTTTTGTGGTTCTAGACGGTAAGAAGCATACTTTTCTATATAGACAATACATGCATTTCCCAGTCTGAATCACACATTCTTAGGCAAAATCTGTTCAGTCAAAGCAGGAAAAGCTTGTAATAAGTTGACTTTGAACAGGAACAGACAGCTAGTAATTTGCAAAGTGAAATGCTGTTACTTGGCTAATAAGTTTAATTGTATGTGTTCTAGACGGTAAGAAGCATAATTTTCTATATAGACAAAACATGCTTTCCCAGCCTGAATCACACATTCTTAGGTGAATTCTGTTCGGTCAAAGCAGGGAAAGCTTGTAAGAAGTTCACTTTCAAGATAAACACACAGCTAGTGTTTTGCAAAGTGAAATGCTGTTACTTGGCCAATAAGTTTAATTTTAAGTGTTTCTAGACGTTAGGAAGCATACCCTTCTATATGGACAAAACCTGCGTTACCCAGTCTGAATCACACATACTTAGGCGAAATCTGTTCAGTCCAAGTGGGAAAAGCTTGTAAGAAATTGACTTTGAAGATAACACAGCTAGTGTTATGCAAAGTGAACTGCTGTTACTTGGCCAATAAGCTTAATTTTAAGTGGTACTAGGAGGAAATAGGCAACTTTTCTACATAGACAAAACGTGGGTTTCCCAGGGTGAATTACACATTGTTAGGCAAATTCTGTTCATACCAAGCTGTAAAAGCTTTTAGGAATTTGACTTGCAAGATAAACACAGCTAGTGTTTTGCAAATTGAATGGCTATTACTAAGCCAATAAGTTTAATTTTAAGTGGATCTATACTCTTCTATATAGATAAAACCTGCGTTTCCCAGTCTGAATCACACATTCTTAGGCGAAATCTGTTCGGTCCAGTGGCAAAAGCATGTAAGAAGTTGACTTTCAAGATCAACACACAGGTAGTGTTTTGCAAAGTGAAATGCTGTTACTTGGCCAATAAGTTTAATTTTAAGTGTTCTAGACGGTAAGAAGCATAGTCTTCTATATAGACAAAACATGCATTTCCCATTCTGAATCACACATTCTTAGGTGAATTCTGTTCGTTCCAAGCAGGAAAAGCTTGTAGGAAGTTCACTTTTAAGATAAACACACAGCTAGTGATTTGCAAAGTGAACTGCTGTTACTTGTCGAATAAGCCTAGTTTTAACTGGTTCTAGACCCTAAAAAGCATACTATTCTATATAGACAAAACATGCCTTTCCCAGTTCGAATCACATATTCTTACGTGAATTCTCTTCATTCCACGTGGGAAAAGCTTGTAGCAAGTTGACTTTGAAGATAAACACACAGCTAGTGATTTGCAAAGTGAATTGCTGTTACTTGGCCAATAAGCTTAATTTTAAGTGATTCTAGACGGTAAAAAGCATACTTTTCTCTATAGACAAAACATTCATTTCCCAGTCTGAATCACACATTCTTATGCGAATTCTGTTCGATCCTAGCAGGAAAAGCTTGCAGGAACTTGACTTTGAAGATAAACACACAGCTAGTGATTTGCAAAGTGACTTGCTGTTACTTGGCCAAAAAGCTTAATTTTAAGTGGTTCTAGAACGTAAAAAGCATACTTTTCTATATAGACAAAACATGTGTTTCCCGGTTTGAATCACACATTCTTAGGCGAATTCTCTGCTGTCCAAGTGGGAAAAGCTTGTAGGAAGTTGACTTTGAAGATAAACACGCAGCTAGTCTTTTGCAAAGTGAATTCCCATTACTTGTCCAATAAGCTTAGTTTTAAGTGATCCTAGAATGTAAAAAGCAGACTTTTCATTATAGACAAAACATGCATTTCCCAGTCTGAGTCACACATTCTTCTCGGAATCGTGTTCGTTCCAAGAGGGAAAAGTTTGTAGGAAGTTGACTTTGAAGATAAACACACAGCTAGTGTTTTGCAAAGTGAATTGCTGGTACTTGGCCAATAAGCTTAATTTTACGTGGTTCTAGTCGGTAAAAAGCATACTTTTCTACATGGACAAAACGTGCGTTTCCCAGTCTGAATCACACATTCTTAAGTGAATTCTATTCGTTCAAAGCCGGAAAAGCTTATAGGAAGTTGACTTTCAGGATAAATAAACAGCTAGTGTTTTGCAAAGTGAATTGCTGTTACTTGGCCAATAAGCTTAGTTTTAAGTGGTCCTAGGTGGTAAAAAGGCAACTTTTCTACATAGACAAAACGTGGGTTTCCCAGTCTGAATCACACACTCTTAGGCAAATCCTGTTCGTTCCAAGCAGGAAAAGTTTGTAGGAAGATGACTTTGAAGATAAAAGCACAGCTAATGTTTTACCAAGTGAATTGTTCTGACTTGGAGATTAAGCTTAGTTTTGAGTGGTTCTAGATGGTAAAAAGCTTACTTTTCTATATGGACAAAACATGCGTTTCCCAGTCTGAATCTCTCATTCTTTGGCGATTTCTGATCGTTCCAAGCGGGAAAAGCTTGTAGGAAGTTGACTTTGAAGATAAACACACAGCTAGTGATTTGCAAAGTGAATTGCTGTTACTTGTCGAATAAGCTTAGGTTTAAGTGATTGTAGACCATAAAAAGCATACTTTTCTCTATAGACAAAACATTCGTTTCCCAGTCTGAATCACACATTCTTATGCGAATTCTGTTCGATCCTAGCAGGAAAAGCTTGCAGGAACTTGACTTTGAGGAGAAACACACAGCTAGTGTTTTTCAAAGTGAATTGTTGTTACTTGGGTAATGAGCTTACTTTTAAGTGGTCCGAGAAGGTAAAAAGAATACTTTACTATATTGAGAAAACTTGCAATTCCAAGTCTGAATCACACATTCTTAGACGAATCATGTTCGTTCCAAGCGGGAAAATTTGTAGGAAGTTGACTTTGAATGTAAAATACGCTAGTGTTTTACAAAGTGAATTGTTCTAACTTGGCGATTAAGCTTAGTTTTAAATGGTTGTAGATGGTAAAAAGCATACTTTTCTATATAGACTAAAAAAGCTTTTCCCAGTCTCAATCTCTCATTCTTTGGTGAATTCTGTTCGTTCCAAACGGGAAAAGCTTGTAGGAACTTGACTTTGAAGATAAACACACACCTAGTGTTTTGCAAGGTGAATTGCTGTTACTAGGCTAATAAGTTTAATTTTAAGTGGTTCTAGACGGTAAAAAGCATACTTTTCTATATAGACTAAAGAAGCTTTTCCCAGTCTCAATCTCTCATTCTTTGGCGATTTCTGTTCGTTCCAAACGGGAAAAGCTTGTGAGAATTTGACTTTGAAGATAAACACACAACCAGTGATATGCAAAGTGAATGGTGTTACTCGGCAAATATGCTTAGTTTTAAGTGCATTTATAGGGTAAAAAGCAGACTTTTCAATATAGACAAAACACGGTTTTCCCTGCCTGAATCTCTCATTCTTTGGTAAATTCTGTTCATTCCAAGGGGGAAAAGCTCATAGGAAGTTGACATTGAAGATAAAAACACAGGTAGTGTTTTGCAAAATGAATTGCTGTTACTAAGCCAATAAGTTTAATTTTAAGTGGTTCTAGACGGTAAGAAGCATACTCTCCTATATGGACAAAACCTGCGTTTTCCAGTCTGAATCACACATTCTTAGGCGAAATCTGTTCAGTCCAAGTGGGAAAAGCTTGTAAGAAATTGACTGTGAAGGTAACACAGCTAGTGTTATGCAAAGTGAAATGCTGTTACTTGTCCAATAAGGTTAATTTTAAGTGGTTCTAGACGGTAAAAAGCATACATTTCAATATAGAAAAAACATGCTTTTCCCAGTGTGAATTACACATTCTTAGGCAAATTCTGTTCCTACAAAGCAGGAAAAGCTTTGTGGAAGTTGACTTTCAAGATAAAAACAGAGCTAGTGTTTTGCAAAGTGAATTGCTGTTACTTGGCCAATTTGTTTAATTTTAAGTGGTTCTAGATGGTAAGAAGCATACTCTTCTATATGGAAAGAACCTGCATTTCCCAGTCAGAATCACACATTCTTAGACGAAATCTGTTCGGTCCCGTGGGAAAAGCTTTTTAGAAGTTGACTTTAAAGATAAACGCACAGCTAGTGTTTTGCAAAGTGAAATGCTGTTACTAGGCCAATAAGTTTAATTTTTTGTGGTTCTAGACGGTAAGAAGCATACTTTTCTATATAGACAATACATGCATTTCCCAGTCTGAATCACACATTCTTAGGCAAAATCTGTTCAGTCAAAGCAGGAAAAGCTTGTAATAAGTTGACTTTGAACAGGAACAGACAGCTAGTAATTTGCAAAGTGAAATGCTGTTACTTGGCTAATAAGTTTAATTGTATGTGTTCTAGACGGTAAGAAGCATAATTTTCTATATAGACAAAACATGCTTTCCCAGCCTGAATCACACATTCTTAGGTGAATTCTGTTCGGTCAAAGCAGGGAAAGCTTGTAAGAAGTTCACTTTCAAGATAAACACACAGCTAGTGTTTTGCAAAGTGAAATGCTGTTACTTGGCCAATAAGTTTAATTTTAAGTGTTTCTAGACGTTAGGAAGCATACCCTTCTATATGGACAAAACCTGCGTTACCCAGTCTGAATCACACATACTTAGGCGAAATCTGTTCAGTCCAAGTGGGAAAAGCTTGTAAGAAATTGACTTTGAAGATAACACAGCTAGTGTTATGCAAAGTGAACTGCTGTTACTTGGCCAATAAGCTTAATTTTAAGTGGTACTAGGAGGAAATAGGCAACTTTTCTACATAGACAAAACGTGGGTTTCCCAGGGTGAATTACACATTGTTAGGCAAATTCTGTTCATACCAAGCTGTAAAAGCTTTTAGGAATTTGACTTGCAAGATAAACACAGCTAGTGTTTTGCAAATTGAATGGCTATTACTAAGCCAATAAGTTTAATTTTAAGTGGATCTATACTCTTCTATATAGATAAAACCTGCGTTTCCCAGTCTGAATCACACATTCTTAGGCGAAATCTGTTCGGTCCAGTGGCAAAAGCATGTAAGAAGTTGACTTTCAAGATCAACACACAGGTAGTGTTTTGCAAAGTGAAATGCTGTTACTTGGCCAATAAGTTTAATTTTAAGTGTTCTAGACGGTAAGAAGCATAGTCTTCTATATAGACAAAACATGCATTTCCCATTCTGAATCACACATTCTTAGGTGAATTCTGTTCGTTCCAAGCAGGAAAAGCTTGTAGGAAGTTCACTTTTAAGATAAACACACAGCTAGTGATTTGCAAAGTGAACTGCTGTTACTTGTCGAATAAGCCTAGTTTTAACTGGTTCTAGACCCTAAAAAGCATACTATTCTATATAGACAAAACATGCCTTTCCCAGTTCGAATCACATATTCTTACGTGAATTCTCTTCATTCCACGTGGGAAAAGCTTGTAGCAAGTTGACTTTGAAGATAAACACACAGCTAGTGATTTGCAAAGTGAATTGCTGTTACTTGGCCAATAAGCTTAATTTTAAGTGATTCTAGACGGTAAAAAGCATACTTTTCTCTATAGACAAAACATTCATTTCCCAGTCTGAATCACACATTCTTATGCGAATTCTGTTCGATCCTAGCAGGAAAAGCTTGCAGGAACTTGACTTTGAAGATAAACACACAGCTAGTGATTTGCAAAGTGACTTGCTGTTACTTGGCCAAAAAGCTTAATTTTAAGTGGTTCTAGAACGTAAAAAGCATACTTTTCTATATAGACAAAACATGTGTTTCCCGGTTTGAATCACACATTCTTAGGCGAATTCTCTGCTGTCCAAGTGGGAAAAGCTTGTAGGAAGTTGACTTTGAAGATAAACACGCAGCTAGTCTTTTGCAAAGTGAATTCCCATTACTTGTCCAATAAGCTTAGTTTTAAGTGATCCTAGAATGTAAAAAGCAGACTTTTCATTATAGACAAAACATGCATTTCCCAGTCTGAGTCACACATTCTTCTCAGAATCGTGTTCGTTCCAAGAGGGAAAAGTTTGTAGGAAGTTGACTTTGAAGATAAACACACAGCTAGTGTTTTGCAAAGTGAATTGCTGGTACTTGGCCAATAAGCTTAATTTTACGTGGTTCTAGTCGGTAAAAAGCATACTTTTCTACATGGACAAAACGTGCGTTTCCCAGTCTGAATCACACATTCTTAAGTGAATTCTATTCGTTCAAAGCCGGAAAAGCTTATAGGAAGTTGACTTTCAGGATAAATAAACAGCTAGTGTTTTGCAAAGTGAATTGCTGTTACTTGGCCAATAAGCTTAGTTTTAAGTGGTCCTAGGAGGTAAAAAGGCAACTTTTCTACGTAGACAAAACGTGGGTTTCCCAGTCTGAATCACACACTCTTAGGCAAATCCTGTTCGTTCCAAGCAGGAAAAGTTTGTAGGAAGATGACTTTGAAGATAAAAGCACAGCTAATGTTTTACCAAGTGAATTGTTCTGACTTGGAGATTAAGCTTAGTTTTGAGTGGTTCTAGATGGTAAAAAGCTTACTTTTCTATATGGACAAAACATTCGTTTCCCAGTCTGAATCTCTCATTCTTTGGCGATTTCTGATCGTTCCAAGCGGGAAAAGCTTGTAGGAAGTTGACTTTGAAGATAAACACACAGCTAGTGATTTGCAAAGTGAATTGCTGTTACTTGTCGAATAAGCTTAGGTTTAAGTGATTGTAGACCATAAAAAGCATACTTTTCTCTATAGACAAAACATTCGTTTCCCAGTCTGAATCACACATTCTTATGCGAATTCTGTTCGATCCTAGCAGGAAAAGCTTGCAGGAACTTGACTTTGAAGAGAAACACACAGCTAGTGTTTTTCAAAGTGAATTGTTGTTACTTGGGTAATGAGCTTACTTTTAAGTGGTCCGAGAAGGTAAAAAGAATACTTTACTATATTGAGAAAACTTGCAATTCCAAGTCTGAATCACACATTCTTAGACGAATCGTGTTCGTTCCAAGCGGGAAAATTTGTAGGAAGTTGACTTTGAATATAAAACACGCTAGTGTTTTACAAAGTGAATTGTTCTAACTTGGCGATTAAGCTTAGTTTTAAATGGTTGTAGATGGTAAAAAGCATACTTTTCTATATAGACTAAAAAAGCTTTTCCCAGTCTCAATCTCTCATTCTTTGGTGAATTCTGTTCGTTCCAAACGGGAAAAGCTTGTAGGAACTTGACTTTGAAGATAAACACACACCTAGTGTTTTGCAAAGTGAATTGCTGTTACTAGGCTAATAAGTTTAATTCTAAGTGGTTCTAGACGGTAAAAAGCATACTTTTCTATATAGACTAAAGAAGCTTTTCCCAGTCTCAATCTCTCATTCTTTGGCGATTTCTGTTCGTTCCAAACGGGAAAAGCTTGTGAGAATTTGACCTTGAAGATAAACACACAACCAGTGATATGCAAAGTGAATGGTGTTACTCGGCAAATATGCTTAGTTTTCAGTGCATTTATAGGGTAAAAAGCAGACTTTTCAATATAGACAAAACACGGTTTTCCCTGCCTGAATCTCTCATTCTTTGGTAAATTCTGTTCATTCCAAGGGGGAAAAGCTCATAGGAAGTTGACATTGAAGATAAAAACACAGGTAGTGTTTTGCAAAATGAATTGCTGTTACTAAGCCAATAAGTTTAATTTTAAGTGGTTCTAGACGGTAAGAAGCATACTCTCCTATATGGACAAAACCTGCGTTTTCCAGTCTGAATCACACATTCTTAGGCGAAATCTGTTCAGTCCAAGTGGGAAAAGCTTGTAAGAAATTGACTGTGAAGGTAACACAGCTAGTGTTATGCAAAGTGAAATGCTGTTACTTGTCCAATAAGGTTAATTTTAAGTGGTTCTAGACGGTAAAAAGCATACATTTCAATATAGAAAAAACATGCTTTTCCCAGTGTGAATTACACATTCTTAGGCAAATTCTGTTCCTACAAAGCAGGAAAAGCTTTGTGGAAGTTGACTTTCAAGATAAAAACAGAGCTAGTGTTTTGCAAAGTGAATTGCTGTCACTTGGCCAATTTGTTTAATTTTAAGTGGTTCTAGATGGTAAGAAGCATACTCTTCTATATGGAAAGAACCTGCATTTCCCAGTCAGAATCACACATTCTTAGACGAAATCTGTTCGGTCCCGTGGGAAAAGCTTTTTAGAAGTTGACTTTAAAGATAAACACACAGCTAGTGTTTTGCAAAGTGAAATGCTGTTACTAGGCCAATAAGTTTAATTTTTTGTGGTTCTAGACGGTAAGAAGCATACTTTTCTATATAGACAATACATGCATTTCCCAGTCTGAATCACACATTCTTAGGCAAAATCTGTTCAGTCAAAGCAGGAAAAGCTTGTAATAAGTTGACTTTGAACAGGAACAGACAGCTAGTAATTTGCAAAGTGAAATGCTGTTACTTGGCTAATAAGTTTAATTGTAAGTGTTCTAGACGGTAAGAAGCATAATTTTCTATATAGACAAAACATGCTTTCCCAGCCTGAATCACACATTCTTAGGTGAATTCTGTTCGGTCAAAGCAGGGAAAGCTTGTAAGAAGTTCACTTTCAAGATAAACACACAGCTAGTGTTTTGCAAAGTGAAATGCTGTTACTTGGCCAATAAGTTTAATTTTAAGTGTTTCTAGACGTTAGGAAGCATACCCTTCTATATGGACAAAACCTGCGTTACCCAGTCTGAATCACACATACTTAGGCGAAATCTGTTCAGTCCAAGTGGGAAAAGCTTGTAAGAAATTGACTTTGAAGATAACACAGCTAGTGTTATGCAAAGTGAACTGCTGTTACTTGGCCAATAAGCTTAATTTTAAGTGGTACTAGGAGGTAAAAAGGCAACTTTTCTACATAGACAAAACGTGGGTTTCCCAGGGTGAATTACACATTGTTAGGCAAATTCTGTTCATACCAAGCTGTAAAAGCTTTTAGGAATTTGACTTGCAAGATAAACACAGCTAGTGTTTTGCAAATTGAATGGCTATTACTAAGCCAATAAGTTTAATTTTAAGTGGTTCTATACTCTTCTATATAGATAAAACCTGCGTTTCCCAGTCTGAATCACACATTCTTAGGCGAAATCTGTTCGGTCCAGTGGCAAAAGCATGTAAGAAGTTGACTTTCAAGATCAACACACAGGTAGTGTTTTGCAAAGTGAAATGCTGTTACTTGGCCAATAAGTTTAATTTTAAGTGGTTCTAGACGGTAAGAAGCATAGTCTTCTATATAGACAAAACATGCATTTCCCAATCTGAATCACACATTCTTAGGCGAATTCTGTTCGGTCAAACTGGGTAAAGCTTGTAAGAAGTTGACATTGAACGTAAACACACAGCTAGTAATTTGCAAATGAAATGCTGTTACTTGGCCAAGAAGTTTAATTTTAAGTGTTCTATACGGTTAGCAGCATACTCTTCTATATGGACAAAACCTGCGTTTCCCATTCTGAATCACACATTCTTAGGTGAATTCTGTTCGTTCCAAGCAGGAAAAGCTTGTAGGAAGTTCACTTTTAAGATAAACACACAGCTAGTGATTTGCAAAGTGAACTGCTGTTACTTGTCGAATAAGCCTAGTTTTAACTGGTTCTAGACCCTAAAAAGCATACTATTCTATATAGACAAAACATGCCTTTCCCAGTTCGAATCACATATTCTTACGTGAATTCTCTTCATTCCACGTGGGAAAAGCTTGTAGCAAGTTGACTTTGAAGATAAACACACAGCTAGTGATTTGCAAAGTGAATTGCTGTTACTTGGCCAATAAGCTTAATTTTAAGTGATTCTAGACGGTAAAAAGCATACTTTTCTCTATAGACAAAACATTCATTTCCCAGTCTGAATCACACATTCTTATGCGAATTCTGTTCGATCCTAGCAGGAAAAGCTTGCAGGAACTTGACTTTGAAGATAAACACACAGCTAGTGATTTGCAAAGTGACTTGCTGTTACTTGGCCAAAAAGCTTAATTTTAAGTGGTTCTAGAACGTAAAAAGCATACTTTTCTATATAGACAAAACATGTGTTTCCCGGTTTGAATCACACATTCTTAGGCGAATTCTCTGCTGTCCAAGTGGGAAAAGCTTGTAGGAAGTTGACTTTGAAGATAAACACGCAGCTAGTCTTTTGCAAAGTGAATTCCCATTACTTGTCCAATAAGCTTAGTTTTAAGTGATCCTAGAATGTAAAAAGCAGACTTTTCATTATAGACAAAACATGCATTTCCCAGTCTGAGTCACACATTCTTCTCGGAATCGTGTTCGTTCCAAGAGGGAAAAGTTTGTAGGAAGTTGACTTTGAAGATAAACACACAGCTAGTGTTTTGCAAAGTGAATTGCTGGTACTTGGCCAATAAGCTTAATTTTACGTGGTTCTAGTCGGTAAAAAGCATACTTTTCTACATGGACAAAACGTGCGTTTCCCAGTCTGAATCACACATTCTTAAGTGAATTCTATTCGTTCAAAGCCGGAAAAGCTTATAGGAAGTTGACTTTCAGGATAAATAAACAGCTAGTGTTTTGCAAAGTGAATTGCAGTTACTTGGCCAATAAGCTTAGTTTTAAGTGGTCCTAGGTGGTAAAAAGGCAACTTTTCTACATAGACAAAACGTGGGTTTCCCAGTCTGAATCACACACTCTTAGGCAAATCCTGTTCGTTCCAAGCAGGAAAAGTTTGTAGGAAGATGACTTTGAAGATAAAAGCACAGCTAATGTTTTACCAAGTGAATTGTTCTGACTTGGAGATTAAGCTTAGTTTTGAGTGGTTCTAGATGGTAAAAAGCTTACTTTTCTATATGGACAAAACATGCGTTTCCCAGTCTGAATCTCTCATTCTTTGGCGATTTCTGATCGTTCCAAGCGGGAAAAGCTTGTAGGAAGTTGACTTTGAAGATAAACACACAGCTAGTGATTTGCAAAGTGAATTGCTGTTACTTGTCGAATAAGCTTAGGTTTAAGTGATTGTAGACCATAAAAAGCATACTTTTCTCTATAGACAAAACATTCGTTTCCCAGTCTGAATCACACATTCTTATGCGAATTCTGTTCGATCCTAGCAGGAAAAGCTTGCAGGAACTTGACTTTGAAGAGAAACACACAGCTAGTGTTTTTCAAAGTGAATTGTTGTTACTTGGGTAATGAGCTTACTTTTAAGTGGTCCGAGAAGGTAAAAAGAATACTTTACTATATTGAGAAAACTTGCAATTCCAAGTCTGAATCACACATTCTTAGACGAATCGTGTTCGTTCCAAGCGGGAAAATTTGTAGGAAGTTGACTTTGAATATAAAACACGCTAGTGTTTTACAAAGTGAATTGTTCTAACTTGGCGATTAAGCTTAGTTTTAAATGGTTGTAGATGGTAAAAAGCATACTTTTCTATATAGACTAAAAAAGCTTTTCCCAGTCTCAATCTCTCATTCTTTGGTGAATTCTGTTCGTTCCAAACGGGAAAAGCTTGTAGGAACTTGACTTTGAAGATAAACACACACCTAGTGTTTTGCAAAGTGAATTGCTGTTACTAGGCTAATAAGTTTAATTTTAAGTGGTTCTAGACGGTAAAAAGCATACTTTTCTATATAGACTAAAGAAGCTTTTCCCAGTCTCAATCTCTCATTCTTTGGCGATTTCTGTTCGTTCCAAACGGGAAAAGCTTGTGAGAATTTGACTTTGAAGATAAACACACAACCAGTGATATGCAAAGTGAATGGTGTTACTCGGCAAATATGCTTAGTTTTCAGTGCATTTATAGGGTAAAAAGCAGACTTTTCAATATAGACAAAACACGGTTTTCCCTGCCTGAATCTCTCATTCTTTGGTAAATTCTGTTCATTCCAAGGGGGAAAAGCTCATAGGAAGTTGACATTGAAGATAAAAACACAGGTAGTGTTTTGCAAAATGAATTGCTGTTACTAAGCCAATAAGTTTAATTTTAAGTGGTTCTAGACGGTAAGAAGCATACTCTCCTATATGGACAAAACCTGCGTTTTCCAGTCTGAATCACACATTCTTAGGCGAAATCTGTTCAGTCCAAGTGGGAAAAGCTTGTAAGAAATTGACTGTGAAGGTAACACAGCTAGTGTTATGCAAAGTGAAATGCTGTTACTTGTCCAATAAGGTTAATTTTAAGTGGTTCTAGACGGTAAAAAGCATACATTTCAATATAGAAAAAACATGCTTTTCCCAGTGTGAATTACACATTCTTAGGCAAATTCTGTTCCTACAAAGCAGGAAAAGCTTTGTGGAAGTTGACTTTCAAGATAAAAACAGAGCTAGTGTTTTGCAAAGTGAATTGCTGTCACTTGGCCAATTTGTTTAATTTTAAGTGGTTCTAGATGGTAAGAAGCATACTCTTCTATATGGAAAGAACCTGCATTTCCCAGTCAGAATCACACATTCTTAGACGAAATCTGTTCGGTCCCGTGGGAAAAGCTTTTTAGAAGTTGACTTTAAAGATAAACACACAGCTAGTGTTTTGCAAAGTGAAATGCTGTTACTAGGCCAATAAGTTTAATTTTTTGTGGTTCTAGACGGTAAGAAGCATACTTTTCTATATAGACAATACATGCATTTCCCAGTCTGAATCACACATTCTTAGGCAAAATCTGTTCAGTCAAAGCAGGAAAAGCTTGTAATAAGTTGACTTTGAACAGGAACAGACAGCTAGTAATTTGCAAAGTGAAATGCTGTTACTTGGCTAATAAGTTTAATTGTAAGTGTTCTAGACGGTAAGAAGCATAATTTTCTATATAGACAAAACATGCTTTCCCAGCCTGAATCACACATTCTTAGGTGAATTCTGTTCGGTCAAAGCAGGGAAAGCTTGTAAGAAGTTCACTTTCAAGATAAACACACAGCTAGTGTTTTGCAAAGTGAAATGCTGTTACTTGGCCAATAAGTTTAATTTTAAGTGTTTCTAGACGTTAGGAAGCATACCCTTCTATATGGACAAAACCTGCGTTACCCAGTCTGAATCACACATACTTAGGCGAAATCTGTTCAGTCCAAGTGGGAAAAGCTTGTAAGAAATTGACTTTGAAGATAACACAGCTAGTGTTATGCAAAGTGAACTGCTGTTACTTGGCCAATAAGCTTAATTTTAAGTGGTACTAGGAGGTAAAAAGGCAACTTTTCTACATAGACAAAACGTGGGTTTCCCAGGGTGAATTACACATTGTTAGGCAAATTCTGTTCATACCAAGCTGTAAAAGCTTTTAGGAATTTGACTTGCAAGATAAACACAGCTAGTGTTTTGCAAATTGAATGGCTATTACTAAGCCAATAAGTTTAATTTTAAGTGGTTCTATACTCTTCTATATAGATAAAACCTGCGTTTCCCAGTCTGAATCACACATTCTTAGGCGAAATCTGTTCGGTCCAGTGGCAAAAGCATGTAAGAAGTTGACTTTCAAGATCAACACACAGGTAGTGTTTTGCAAAGTGAAATGCTGTTACTTGGCCAATAAGTTTAATTTTAAGTGGTTCTAGACGGTAAGAAGCATAGTCTTCTATATAGACAAAACATGCATTTCCCAATCTGAATCACACATTCTTAGGCGAATTCTGTTCGGTCAAACTGGGTAAAGCTTGTAAGAAGTTGACATTGAACGTAAACACACAGCTAGTAATTTGCAAATGAAATGCTGTTACTTGGCCAAGAAGTTTAATTTTAAGTGTTCTAGACGGTTAGCAGCATACTCTTCTATATGGACAAAACCTGCGTTTCCCATTCTGAATCACACATTCTTAGGTGAATTCTGTTCGTTCCAAGCAGGAAAAGCTTGTAGGAAGTTCACTTTTAAGATAAACACACAGCTAGTGATTTGCAAAGTGAACTGCTGTTACTTGTCGAATAAGCCTAGTTTTAACTGGTTCTAGACCCTAAAAAGCATACTATTCTATATAGACAAAACATGCCTTTCCCAGTTCGAATCACATATTCTTACGTGAATTCTCTTCATTCCACGTGGGAAAAGCTTGTAGCAAGTTGACTTTGAAGATAAACACACAGCTAGTGATTTGCAAAGTGAATTGCTGTTACTTGGCCAATAAGCTTAATTTTAAGTGATTCTAGACGGTAAAAAGCATACTTTTCTCTATAGACAAAACATTCATTTCCCAGTCTGAATCACACATTCTTATGCGAATTCTGTTCGATCCTAGCAGGAAAAGCTTGCAGGAACTTGACTTTGAAGATAAACACACAGCTAGTGATTTGCAAAGTGACTTGCTGTTACTTGGCCAAAAAGCTTAATTTTAAGTGGTTCTAGAACGTAAAAAGCATACTTTTCTATATAGACAAAACATGTGTTTCCCGGTTTGAATCACACATTCTTAGGCGAATTCTCTGCTGTCCAAGTGGGAAAAGCTTGTAGGAAGTTGACTTTGAAGATAAACACGCAGCTAGTCTTTTGCAAAGTGAATTCCCATTACTTGTCCAATAAGCTTAGTTTTAAGTGATCCTAGAATGTAAAAAGCAGACTTTTCATTATAGACAAAACATGCATTTCCCAGTCTGAGTCACACATTCTTCTCGGAATCGTGTTCGTTCCAAGAGGGAAAAGTTTGTAGGAAGTTGACTTTGAAGATAAACACACAGCTAGTGTTTTGCAAAGTGAATTGCTGGTACTTGGCCAATAAGCTTAATTTTACGTGGTTCTAGTCGGTAAAAAGCATACTTTTCTACATGGACAAAACGTGCGTTTCCCAGTCTGAATCACACATTCTTAAGTGAATTCTATTCGTTCAAAGCCGGAAAAGCTTATAGGAAGTTGACTTTCAGGATAAATAAACAGCTAGTGTTTTGCAAAGTGAATTGCTGTTACTTGGCCAATAAGCTTAGTTTTAAGTGGTCCTAGGAGGTAAAAAGGCAACTTTTCTACATAGACAAAACGTGGGTTTCCCAGTCTGAATCACACACTCTTAGGCAAATCCTGTTCGTTCCAAGCAGGAAAAGTTTGTAGGAAGATGACTTTGAAGATAAAAGCACAGCTAATGTTTTACCAAGTGAATTGTTCTGACTTGGAGATTAAGCTTAGTTTTGAGTGGTTCTAGATGGTAAAAAGCTTACTTTTCTATATGGACAAAACATGCGTTTCCCAGTCTGAATCTCTCATTCTTTGGCGATTTCTGATCGTTCCAAGCGGGAAAAGCTTGTAGGAAGTTGACTTTGAAGATAAACACACAGCTAGTGATTTGCAAAGTGAATTGCTGTTACTTGTCGAATAAGCTTAGGTTTAAGTGATTGTAGACCATAAAAAGCATACTTTTCTCTATAGACAAAACATTCGTTTCCCAGTCTGAATCACACATTCTTATGCGAATTCTGTTCGATCCTAGCAGGAAAAGCTTGCAGGAACTTGACTTTGAAGAGAAACACACAGCTAGTGTTTTTCAAAGTGAATTGTTGTTACTTGGGTAATGAGCTTACTTTTAAGTGGTCCGAGAAGGTAAAAAGAATACTTTACTATATTGAGAAAACTTGCAATTCCAAGTCTGAATCACACATTCTTAGACGAATCGTGTTCGTTCTAAGCGGGAAAATTTGTAGGAAGTTGACTTTGAATATAAAACACGCTAGTGTTTTACAAAGTGAATTGTTCTAACTTGGCGATTAAGCTTAGTTTTAAATGGTTGTAGATGGTAAAAAGCATACTTTTCTATATAGACTAAAAAAGCTTTTCCCAGTCTCAATCTCTCATTCTTTGGTGAATTCTGTTCGTTCCAAACGGGAAAAGCTTGTAGGAACTTGACTTTGAAGATAAACACACACCTAGTGTTTTGCAAAGTGAATTGCTGTTACTAGGCTAATAAGTTTAATTTTAAGTGGTTCTAGACGGTAAAAAGCATACTTTTCTATATAGACTAAAGAAGCTTTTCCCAGTCTCAATCTCTCATTCTTTGGCGATTTCTGTTCGTTCCAAACGGGAAAAGCTTGTGAGAATTTGACCTTGAAGATAAACACACAACCAGTGATATGCAAAGTGAATGGTGTTACTCGGCAAATATGCTTAGTTTTCAGTGCATTTATAGGGTAAAAAGCAGACTTTTCAATATAGACAAAACACGGTTTTCCCTGCCTGAATCTCTCATTCTTTGGTAAATTCTGTTCATTCCAAGGGGGAAAAGCTCATAGGAAGTTGACATTGAAGATAAAAACACAGGTAGTGTTTTGCAAAATGAATTGCTGTTACTAAGCCAATAAGTTTAATTTTAAGTGGTTCTAGACGGTAAGAAGCATACTCTCCTATATGGACAAAACCTGCGTTTTCCAGTCTGAATCACACATTCTTAGGCGAAATCTGTTCAGTCCAAGTGGGAAAAGCTTGTTAGAAATTGACTGTGAAGGTAACACAGCTAGTGTTATGCAAAGTGAAATGCTGTTACTTGTCCAATAAGGTTAATTTTAAGTGGTTCTAGACGGTAAAAAGCATACATTTCAATATAGAAAAAACATGCTTTTCCCAGTGTGAATTACACATTCTTAGGCAAATTCTGTTCCTACAAAGCAGGAAAAGCTTTGTGGAAGTTGACTTTCAAGATAAAAACAGAGCTAGTGTTTTGCAAAGTGAATTGCTGTCACTTGGCCAATTTGTTTAATTTTAAGTGGTTCTAGATGGTAAGAAGCATACTCTTCTATATGGAAAGAACCTGCATTTCCCAGTCAGAATCACACATTCTTAGACGAAATCTGTTCGGTCCCGTGGGAAAAGCTTTTTAGAATTTGACTTTAAAGATAAACACACAGCTAGTGTTTTGCAAAGTGAAATGCTGTTACTAGGCCAATAAGTTTAATTTTTTGTGGTTCTAGACGGTAAGAAGCATACTTTTCTATATAGACAATACATGCATTTCCCAGTCTGAATCACACATTCTTAGGCAAAATCTGTTCAGTCAAAGCAGGAAAAGCTTGTAATAAGTTGACTTTGAACAGGAACAGACAGCTAGTAATTTGCAAAGTGAAATGCTGTTACTTGGCTAATAAGTTTAATTGTAAGTGTTCTAGACGGTAAGAAGCATAATTTTCTATATAGACAAAACATGCTTTCCCAGCCTGAATCACACATTCTTAGGTGAATTCTGTTCGGTCAAAGCAGGGAAAGCTTGTAAGAAGTTCACTTTCAAGATAAACACACAGCTAGTGTTTTGCAAAGTGAAATGCTGTTACTTGGCCAATAAGTTTAATTTTAAGTGTTTCTAGACGTTAGGAAGCATACCCTTCTATATGGACAAAACCTGCGTTACCCAGTCTGAATCACACATACTTAGGCGAAATCTGTTCAGTCCAAGTGGGAAAAGCTTGTAAGAAATTGACTTTGAAGATAACACAGCTAGTGTTATGCAAAGTGAACTGCTGTTACTTGGCCAATAAGCTTAATTTTAAGTGGTACTAGGAGGTAAAAAGGCAACTTTTCTACATAGACAAAACGTGGGTTTCCCAGGGTGAATTACACATTGTTAGGCAAATTCTGTTCATACCAAGCTGTAAAAGCTTTTAGGAATTTGACTTGCAAGATAAACACAACTAGTGTTTTGCAAATTGAATGGCTATTACTAAGCCAATAAGTTTAATTTTAAGTGGTTCTATACTCTTCTATATAGATAAAACCTGCGTTTCCCAGTCTGAATCACACATTCTTAGGCGAAATCTGTTCGGTCCAGTGGCAAAAGCATGTAAGAAGTTGACTTTCAAGATCAACACACAGGTAGTGTTTTGCAAAGTGAAATGCTGTTACTTGGCCAATAAGTTTAATTTTAAGTGGTTCTAGACGGTAAGAAGCATAGTCTTCTATATAGACAAAACATGCATTTCCCAATCTGAATCACACATTCTTAGGCGAATTCTGTTCGGTCAAACTGGGTAAAGCTTGTAAGAAGTTGACATTGAACGTAAACACACAGCTAGTAATTTGCAAATGAAATGCTGTTACTTGGCCAAGAAGTTTAATTTTAAGTGTTCTAGACGGTTAGCAGCATACTCTTCTATATGGACAAAACCTGCGTTTCCCATTCTGAATCACACATTCTTAGGTGAATTCTGTTCGTTCCAAGCAGGAAAAGCTTGTAGGAAGTTCACTTTTAAGATAAACACACAGCTAGTGATTTGCAAAGTGAACTGCTGTTACTTGTCGAATAAGCCTAGTTTTAACTGGTTCTAGACCCTAAAAAGCATACTATTCTATATAGACAAAACATGCCTTTCCCAGTTCGAATCACATATTCTTACGTGAATTCTCTTCATTCCACGTGGGAAAAGCTTGTAGCAAGTTGACTTTGAAGATAAACACACAGCTAGTGATTTGCAAAGTGAATTGCTGTTACTTGGCCAATAAGCTTAATTTTAAGTGATTCTAGACGGTAAAAAGCATACTTTTCTCTATAGACAAAACATTCATTTCCCAGTCTGAATCACACATTCTTATGCGAATTCTGTTCGATCCTAGCAGGAAAAGCTTGCAGGAACTTGACTTTGTAGATAAACACACAGCTAGTGATTTGCAAAGTGACTTGCTGTTACTTGGCCAAAAAGCTTAATTTTAAGTGGTTCTAGAACGTAAAAAGCATACTTTTCTATATAGACAAAACATGTGTTTCCCGGTTTGAATCACACATTCTTAGGCGAATTCTCTGCTGTCCAAGTGGGAAAAGCTTGTAGGAAGTTGACTTTGAAGATAAACACGCAGCTAGTCTTTTGCAAAGTGAATTCCCATTACTTGTCCAATAAGCTTAGTTTTAAGTGATCCTAGAATGTAAAAAGCAGACTTTTCATTATAGACAAAACATGCATTTCCCAGTCTGAGTCACACATTCTTCTCGGAATCGTGTTCGTTCCAAGAGGGAAAAGTTTGTAGGAAGTTGACTTTGAAGATAAACACACAGCTAGTGTTTTGCAAAGTGAATTGCTGGTACTTGGCCAATAAGCTTAATTTTACGTGGTTCTAGTCGGTAAAAAGCATACTTTTCTACATGGACAAAACGTGCGTTTCCCAGTCTGAATCACACATTCTTAAGTGAATTCTATTCGTTCAAAGCCGGAAAAGCTTATAGGAAGTTGACTTTCAGGATAAATAAACAGCTAGTGTTTTGCAAAGTGAATTGCTGTTACTTGGCCAATAAGCTTAGTTTTAAGTGGTCCTAGGAGGTAAAAAGGCAACTTTTCTACATAGACAAAACGTGGGTTTCCCAGTCTGAATCACACACTCTTAGGCAAATCCTGTTCGTTCCAAGCAGGAAAAGTTTGTAGGAAGATGACTTTGAAGATAAAAGCACAGCTAATGTTTTACCAAGTGAATTGTTCTGACTTGGAGATTAAGCTTAGTTTTGAGTGGTTCTAGATGGTAAAAAGCTTACTTTTCTATATGGACAAAACATGCGTTTCCCAGTCTGAATCTCTCATTCTTTGGCGATTTCTGATCGTTCCAAGCGGGAAAAGCTTGTAGGAAGTTGACTTTGAAGATAAACACACAGCTAGTGATTTGCAAAGTGAATTGCTGTTACTTGTCGAATAAGCTTAGGTTTAAGTGATTGTAGACCATAAAAAGCATACTTTTCTCTATAGACAAAACATTTGTTTCCCAGTCTGAATCACACATTCTTATGCGAATTCTGTTCGATCCTAGCAGGAAAAGCTTGCAGGAACTTGACTTTGAAGAGAAACACACAGCTAGTGTTTTTCAAAGTGAATTGTTGTTACTTGGGTAATGAGCTTACTTTTAAGTGGTCCGAGAAGGTAAAAAGAATACTTTACTATATTGAGAAAACTTGCAATTCCAAGTCTGAATCACACATTCTTAGACGAATCGTGTTCGTTCCAAGCGGGAAAATTTGTAGGAAGTTGACTTTGAATATAAAACACGCTAGTGTTTTACAAAGTGAATTGTTCTAACTTGGCGATTAAGCTTAGTTTTAAATGGTTGTAGATGGTAAAAAGCATACTTTTCTATATAGACTAAAAAAGCTTTTCCCAGTCTCAATCTCTCATTCTTTGGTGAATTCTGTTCGTTCCAAACGGGAAAAGCTTGTAGGAACTTGACTTTGAAGATAAACACACACCTAGTGTTTTGCAAAGTGAATTGCTGTTACTAGGCTAATAAGTTTAATTCTAAGTGGTTCTAGACGGTAAAAAGCATACTTTTCTATATAGACTAAAGAAGCTTTTCCCAGTCTCAATCTCTCATTCTTTGGCGATTTCTGTTCGTTCCAAACGGGAAAAGCTTGTGAGAATTTGACTTTGAAGATAAACACACAACCAGTGATATGCAAAGTGAATGGTGTTACTCGGCAAATATGCTTAGTTTTAAGTGCATTTATAGGGTAAAAAGCAGACTTTTCAATATAGACAAAACACGGTTTTCCCTGCCTGAATCTCTCATTCTTTGGTAAATTCTGTTCATTCCAAGGGGGAAAAGCTCATAGGAAGTTGATATTGAAGATAAAAACACAGGTAGTGTTTTGCAAAATGAATTGCTGTTACTAAGCCAATAAGTTTAATTTTAAGTGGTTCTAGACGGTAAGAAGCATACTCTCCTATATGGAAAAAACCTGCGTTTTCCAGTCTGAATCACACATTCTTAGGCGAAATCTGTTCAGTCCAAGTGGGAAAAGCTTGTAAGAAATTGACTGTGAAGGTAACACAGCTAGTGTTATGCAAAGTGAAATGCTGTTACTTGTCCAATAAGGTTAATTTTAAGTGGTTCTAGACGGTAAAAAGCATACATTTCAATATAGAAAAAACATGCTTTTCCCAGTGTGAATTACACATTCTTAGGCAAATTCTGTTCCTACAAAGCAGGAAAAGCTTTGTGGAAGTTGACTTTCAAGATAAAAACAGAGCTAGTGTTTTGCAAAGTGAATTGCTGTTACTTGGCCAATTTGTTTAATTTTAAGTGGTTCTAGATGGTAAGAAGCATACTCTTCTATATGGAAAGAACCTGCATTTCCCAGTCAGAATCACACATTCTTAGACGAAATCTGTTCGGTCCCGTGGTAAAGCTTTTTAGAAGTTGACTTTAAAGATAAACACACAGCTAGTGTTTTGCA
Source organism: Rattus norvegicus (assembly GCF_036323735.1). NCBI lineage: Eukaryota > Metazoa > Chordata > Mammalia > Rodentia > Muridae > Rattus > Rattus norvegicus. Next base: position 17,740,566 of record NC_086021.1, on the reverse strand, counting down.
AAGTGAAATGCTGTTACTAGGCCAATAAGTTTAATTTTTTGTGGTTCTAGACGGTAAGAAGCATACTTTTCTATATAGACAATACATGCATTTCCCAGTCTGAATCACACATTCTTAGGCAAAATCTGTTCAGTCAAAGCAGGAAAAGCTTGTAATAAGTTGACTTTGAACAGGAACAGACAGCTAGTAATTTGCAAAGTGAAATGCTGTTACTTGGCTAATAAGTTTAATTGTAAGTGTTCTAGACGGTAAGAAGCATAATTTTCTATATAGACAAAACATGCTTTCCCAGCCTGAATCACACATTCTTAGGTGAATTCTGTTCGGTCAAAGCAGGGAAAGCTTGTAAGAAGTTCACTTTCAAGATAAACACACAGCTAGTGTTTTGCAAAGTGAAATGCTGTTACTTGGCCAATAAGTTTAATTTTAAGTGTTTCTAGACGTTAGGAAGCATACCCTTCTATATGGACAAAACCTGCGTTACCCAGTCTGAATCACACATACTTAGGCGAAATCTGTTCAGTCCAAGTGGGAAAAGCTTGTAAGAAATTGACTTTGAAGATAACACAGCTAGTGTTATGCAAAGTGAACTGCGGTTACTTGGCCAATAAGCTTAATTTTAAGTGGTACTAGACGGTAAAAAGCATACTTTTCTATATGGACAAAACATGCGTTTCCCAGGGTGAATTACACATTGTTAGGCAAATTCTGTTCATACCAAGCTGTAAAAGCTTTTAGGAATTTGACTTGCAAGATAAACACAGCTAGTGTTTTGCAAATTGAATGGCTATTACTAAGCCAATAAGTTTAATTTTAAGTGGTTCTATACTCTTCTATATAGATAAAACCTGCGTTTCCCAGTCTGAATCACACATTCTTAGGCGAAATCTGTTCGGTCCAGTGGCAAAAGCATGTAAGAAGTTGACTTTCAAGATCAACACACAGGTAGTGTTTTGCAAAGTGAAATGCTGTTACTTGGCCAATAAGTTTAATTTTAAGTGGTTCTAGACGGTAAGAAGCATAGTCTTCTATATAGACAAAACATGCATTTCCCAATCTGAATCACACATTCTTAGGCGAATTCTGTTCGGTCAAACTGGGTAAAGCTTGTAAGAAGTTGACATTGAACGTAAACACACAGCTAGTAATTTGCAAATGAAATGCTGTTACTTGGCCAAGAAGTTTAATTTTAAGTGTTCTAGACGGTTAGCAGCATACTCTTCTATATGGACAAAACCTGCGTTTCCCATTCTGAATCACACATTCTTAGGTGAATTCTGTTCGTTCCAAGCAGGAAAAGCTTGTAGGAAGTTCACTTTTAAGATAAACACACAGCTAGTGATTTGCAAAGTGAACTGCTGTTACTTGTCGAATAAGCCTAGTTTTAACTGGTTCTAGACCCTAAAAAGCATACTATTCTATATAGACAAAACATGCCTTTCCCAGTTCGAATCACATATTCTTACGTGAATTCTCTTCATTCCACGTGGGAAAAGCTTGTAGCAAGTTGACTTTGAAGATAAACACACAGCTAGTGATTTGCAAAGTGAATTGCTGTTACTTGGCCAATAAGCTTAATTTTAAGTGATTCTAGACGGTAAAAAGCATACTTTTCTCTATAGACAAAACATTCATTTCCCAGTCTGAATCACACATTCTTATGCGAATTCTGTTCGATCCTAGCAGGAAAAGCTTGCAGGAACTTGACTTTGTAGATAAACACACAGCTAGTGATTTGCAAAGTGACTTGCTGTTACTTGGCCAAAAAGCTTAATTTTAAGTGGTTCTAGAAAGTAAAAAGCATACTTTTCTATATAGACAAAACATGTGTTTCCCGGTTTGAATCACACATTCTTAGGCGAATTCTCTGCTGTCCAAGTGGGAAAAGCTTGTAGGAAGTTGACTTTGAAGATAAACACGCAGCTAGTCTTTTGCAAAGTGAATTCCCATTACTTGTCCAATAAGCTTAGTTTTAAGTGATCCTAGAATGTAAAAAGCAGACTTTTCATTATAGACAAAACATGCATTTCCCAGTCTGAGTCACACATTCTTCTCGGAATCGTGTTCGTTCCAAGAGGGAAAAGTTTGTAGGAAGTTGACTTTGAAGATAAACACACAGCTAGTGTTTTGCAAAGTGAATTGCTGGTACTTGGCCAATAAGCTTAATTTTACGTGGTTCTAGTCGGTAAAAAGCATACTTTTCTACATGGACAAAACGTGCGTTTCCCAGTCTGAATCACACATTCTTAAGTGAATTCTATTCGTTCAAAGCCGGAAAAGCTTATAGGAAGTTGACTTTCAGGATAAATAAACAGCTAGTGTTTTGCAAAGTGAATTGCTGTTACTTGGCCAATAAGCTTAGTTTTAAGTGGTCCTAGGAGGTAAAAAGGCAACTTTTCTACATAGACAAAACGTGGGTTTCCCAGTCTGAATCACACACTCTTAGGCAAATCCTGTTCGTTCCAAGCAGGAAAAGTTTGTAGGAAGATGACTTTGAAGATAAAAGCACAGCTAATGTTTTACCAAGTGAATTGTTCTGACTTGGAGATTAAGCTTAGTTTTGAGTGGTTCTAGATGGTAAAAAGCTTACTTTTCTATATGGACAAAACATGCGTTTCCCAGTCTGAATCTCTCATTCTTTGGCGATTTCTGATCGTTCCAAGCGGGAAAAGCTTGTAGGAAGTTGACTTTGAAGATAAACACACAGCTAGTGATTTGCAAAGTGAATTGCTGTTACTTGTCGAATAAGCTTAGGTTTAAGTGATTGTAGACCATAAAAAGCATACTTTTCTCTATAGACAAAACATTCGTTTCCCAGTCTGAATCACACATTCTTATGCGAATTCTGTTCGATCCTAGCAGGAAAAGCTTGCAGGAACTTGACTTTGAAGAGAAACACACAGCTAGTGTTTTTCAAAGTGAATTGTTGTTACTTGGGTAATGAGCTTACTTTTAAGTGGTCCGAGAAGGTAAAAAGAATACTTTACTATATTGAGAAAACTTGCAATTCCAAGTCTGAATCACACATTCTTAGACGAATCGTGTTCGTTCCAAGCGGGAAAATTTGTAGGAAGTTGACTTTGAATATAAAACACGCTAGTGTTTTACAAAGTGAATTGTTCTAACTTGGCGATTAAGCTTAGTTTTAAATGGTTGTAGATGGTAAAAAGCATACTTTTCTATATAGACTAAAAAAGCTTTTCCCAGTCTCAATCTCTCATTCTTTGGTGAATTCTGTTCGTTCCAAACGGGAAAAGCTTGTAGGAACTTGACTTTGAAGATAAACACACACCTAGTGTTTTGCAAAGTGAATTGCTGTTACTAGGCTAATAAGTTTAATTCTAAGTGGTTCTAGACGGTAAAAAGCATACTTTTCTATATAGACTAAAGAAGCTTTTCCCAGTCTCAATCTCTCATTCTTTGGCGATTTCTGTTCGTTCCAAACGGGAAAAGCTTGTGAGAATTTGACTTTGAAGATAAACACACAACCAGTGATATGCAAAGTGAATGGTGTTACTCGGCAAATATGCTTAGTTTTCAGTGCATTTATAGGGTAAAAAGCAGACTTTTCAATATAGACAAAACACGGTTTTCCCTGCCTGAATCTCTCATTCTTTGGTAAATTCTGTTCATTCCAAGGGGGAAAAGCTCATAGGAAGTTGACATTGAAGATAAAAACACAGGTAGTATTTTGCAAAATGAATTGCTGTTACTAAGCCAATAAGTTTAATTTTAAGTGGTTCTAGACGGTAAGAAGCATACTCTCCTATATGGACAAAACCTGCGTTTTCCAGTCTGAATCACACATTCTTAGGCGAAATCTGTTCAGTCCAAGTGGGAAAAGCTTGTAAGAAATTGACTGTGAAGGTAACACAGCTAGTGTTATGCAAAGTGAAATGCTGTTACTTGTCCAATAAGGTTAATTTTAAGTGGTTCTAGACGGTAAAAAGCATACATTTCAATATAGAAAAAACATGCTTTTCCCAGTGTGAGTTACACATTCTTAGGCAAATTCTGTTCCTACAAAGCAGGAAAAGCTTTGTGGAAGTTGACTTTCAAGATAAAAACAGAGCTAGTGTTTTGCAAAGTGAATTGCTGTCACTTGGCCAATTTGTTTAATTTTAAGTGGTTCTAGATGGTAAGAAGCATACTCTTCTATATGGAAAGAACCTGCATTTCCCAGTCAGAATCACACATTCTTAGACGAAATCTGTTCGGTCCCGTGGGAAAAGCTTTTTAGAAGTTGACTTTAAAGATAAACACACAGCTAGTGTTTTGCAAAGTGAAATGCTGTTACTAGGCCAATAAGTTTAATTTTTTGTGGTTCTAGACGGTAAGAAGCATACTTTTCTATATAGACAATACATGCATTTCCCAGTCTGAATCACACATTCTTAGGCAAAATCTGTTCAGTCAAAGCAGGAAAAGCTTGTAATAAGTTGACTTTGAACAGGAACAGACAGCTAGTAATTTGCAAAGTGAAATGCTGTTACTTGGCTAATAAGTTTAATTGTAAGTGTTCTAGACGGTAAGAAGCATAATTTTCTATATAGACAAAACATGCTTTCCCAGCCTGAATCACACATTCTTAGGTGAATTCTGTTCGGTCAAAGCAGGGAAAGCTTGTAAGAAGTTCACTTTCAAGATAAACACACAGCTAGTGTTTTGCAAAGTGAAATGCTGTTACTTGGCCAATAAGTTTAATTTTAAGTGTTTCTAGACGTTAGGAAGCATACCCTTCTATATGGACAAAACCTGCGTTACCCAGTCTGAATCACACATACTTAGGCGAAATCTGTTCAGTCCAAGTGGGAAAAGCTTGTAAGAAATTGACTTTGAAGATAACACAGCTAGTGTTATGCAAAGTGAACTGCTGTTACTTGGCCAATAAGCTTAATTTTAAGTGGTACTAGACGGTAAAAAGCATACTTTTCTATATGGACAAAACATGCATTTCCCAGGGTGAATTACACATTGTTAGGCAAATTCTGTTCATACCAAGCTGTAAAAGCTTTTAGGAATTTGACTTGCAAGATAAACACAGCTAGTGTTTTGCAAATTGAATGGCTATTACTAAGCCAATAAGTTTAATTTTAAGTGGTTCTATACTCTTCTATATAGATAAAACCTGCGTTTCCCAGTCTGAATCACACATTCTTAGGCGAAATCTGTTCGGTCCAGTGGCAAAAGCATGTAAGAAGTTGACTTTCAAGATCAACACACAGGTAGTGTTTTGCAAAGTGAAATGCTGTTACTTGGCCAATAAGTTTAATTTTAAGTGGTTCTAGACGGTAAGAAGCATAGTCTTCTATATAGACAAAACATGCATTTCCCAATCTGAATCACACATTCTTAGGCGAATTCTGTTCGGTCAAACTGGGTAAAGCTTGTAAGAAGTTGACATTGAACGTAAACACACAGCTAGTAATTTGCAAATGAAATGCTGTTACTTGGCCAAGAAGTTTAATTTTAAGTGTTCTAGACGGTTAGCAGCATACTCTTCTATATGGACAAAACCTGCGTTTCCCATTCTGAATCACACATTCTTAGGTGAATTCTGTTCGTTCCAAGCAGGAAAAGCTTGTAGGAAGTTCACTTTTAAGATAAACACACAGCTAGTGATTTGCAAAGTGAACTGCTGTTACTTGTCGAATAAGCCTAGTTTTAACTGGTTCTAGACCCTAAAAAGCATACTATTCTATATAGACAAAACATGCCTTTCCCAGTTCGAATCACATATTCTTACGTGAATTCTCTTCATTCCACGTGGGAAAAGATTGTAGCAAGTTGACTTTGAAGATAAACACACAGCTAGTGATTTGCAAAGTGAATTGCTGTTACTTGGCCAATAAGCTTAATTTTAAGTGATTCTAGACGGTAAAAAGCATACTTTTCTCTATAGACAAAACATTCATTTCCCAGTCTGAATCACACATTCTTATGCGAAATCTGTTCGATCCTAGCAGGAAAAGCTTGCAGGAACTTGACTTTGAAGATAAACACACAGCTAGTGATTTGCAAAGTGACTTGCTGTTACTTGGCCAAAAAGCTTAATTTTAAGTGGTTCTAGAACGTAAAAAGCATACTTTTCTATATAGACAAAACATTTGTTTCCCGGTTTGAATCACACATTCTTAGGCGAATTCTCTGCTGTCCAAGTGGGAAAAGCTTGTAGGAAGTTGACTTTGAAGATAAACACGCAGCTAGTCTTTTGCAAAGTGAATTCCCATTACTTGTCCAATAAGCTTAGTTTTAAGTGATCCTAGAATGTAAAAAGCAGACTTTTCATTATAGACAAAACATGCATTTCCCAGTCTGAGTCACACATTCTTCTCGGAATCGTGTTCTTTCCAAGAGGGAAAAGTTTGTAGGAAGTTGACTTTGAAGATAAACACACAGCTAGTGTTTTGCAAAGTGAATTGCTGGTACTTGGCCAATAAGCTTAATTTTACGTGGTTCTAGTCGGTAAAAAGCATACTTTTCTACATAGACAAAACGTGCGTTTCCCAGTCTGAATCACACATTCTTAAGTGAATTCTATTCGTTCAAAGCCGGAAAAGCTTATAGGAAGTTGACTTTCAGGATAAATAAACAGCTAGTGTTTTGCAAAGTGAATTGCTGTTACTTGGCCAATAAGCTTAGTTTTAAGTGGTCCTAGGAGGTAAAAAGGCAACTTTTCTACATAGACAAAACGTGGGTTTCCCAGTCTGAATCACACACTCTTAGGCAAATCCTGTTCGTTCCAAGCAGGAAAAGTTTGTAGGAAGATGACTTTGAAGATAAAAGCACAGCTAATGTTTTACCAAGTGAATTGTTCTGACTTGGAGATTAAGCTTAGTTTTGAGTGGTTCTAGATGGTAAAAAGCTTACTTTTCTATATGGACAAAACATGCGTTTCCCAGTCTGAATCTCTCATTCTTTGGCGATTTCTGATCGTTCCAAGCGGGAAAAGCTTGTAGGAAGTTGACTTTGAAGATAAACACACAGCTAGTGATTTGCAAAGTGAATTGCTGTTACTTGTCGAATAAGCTTAGGTTTAAGTGATTGTAGACCATAAAAAGCATACTTTTCTCTATAGACAAAACATTCTTTCCCAGTCTGAATCACACATTCTTATGCGAATTCTGTTCGATCCTAGCAGGAAAAGCTTGCAGGAACTTGACTTTGAAGAGAAACACACAGCTAGTGTTTTTCAAAGTGAATTGTTGTTACTTGGGTAATGAGCTTACTTTTAAGTGGTCCGAGAAGGTAAAAAGAATACTTTACTATATTGAGAAAACTTGCAATTCCAAGTCTGAATCACACATTCTTAGACGAATCGTGTTCGTTCCAAGCGGGAAAATTTGTAGGAAGTTGACTTTGAATATAAAACACGCTAGTGTTTTACAAAGTGAATTGTTCTAACTTGGCGATTAAGCTTAGTTTTAAATGGTTGTAGATGGTAAAAAGCATACTTTTCTATATAGACTAAAAAAGCTTTTCCCAGTCTCAATCTCTCATTCTTTGGTGAATTCTGTTCGTTCCAAAGGGGAAAAGCTTGTAGGAACTTGACTTTGAAGATAAACACACACCTAGTGTTTTGCAAAGTGAATTGCTGTTACTAGGCTAATAAGTTTAATTCTAAGTGGTTCTAGACGGTAAAAAGCATACTTTTCTATATAGACTAAAGAAGCTTTTCCCAGTCTCAATCTCTCATTCTTTGGCGATTTCTGTTCGTTCCAAACGGGAAAAGCTTGTGAGAATTTGACTTTGAAGATAAACACACAACCAGTGATATGCAAAGTGAATGGTGTTACTGGGCAAATATGCTTAGTTTTCAGTGCATTTATAGGGTAAAAAGCAGACTTTTCAATATAGACAAAACACGGTTTTCCCTGCCTGAATCTCTCATTCTTTGGTAAATTCTGTTCATTCCAAGGGGGAAAAGCTCATAGGAAGTTGACATTGAAGATAAAAACACAGGTAGTATTTTGCAAAATGAATTGCTGTTACTAAGCCAATAAGTTTAATTTTATGTGGTTCTAGACGGTAAGAAGCATACTCTCCTATATGGACAAAACCTGCGTTTTCCAGTCTGAATCACACATTCTTAGGCGAAATCTGTTCAGTCCAAGTGGGAAAAGCTTGTAAGAAATTGACTGTGAAGGTAACACAGCTAGTGTTATGCAAAGTGAAATGCTGTTACTTGTCCAATAAGGTTAATTTTAAGTGGTTCTAGACGGTAAAAAGCATACATTTCAATATAGAAAAAACATGCTTTTCCCAGTGTGAATTACACATTCTTAGGCAAATTCTGTTCCTACAAAGCAGGAAAAGCTTTGTGGAAGTTGACTTTCAAGATAAAAACAGAGCTAGTGTTTTGCAAAGTGAATTGCTGTCACTTGGCCAATTTGTTTAATTTTAAGTGGTTCTAGATGGTAAGAAGCATACTCTTCTATATGGAAAGAACCTGCATTTCCCAGTCAGAATCACACATTCTTAGACGAAATCTGTTCGGTCCCGTGGGAAAAGCTTTTTAGAAGTTGACTTTAAAGATAAACGCACAGCTAGTGTTTTGCAAAGTGAAATGCTGTTACTAGGCCAATAAGTTTAATTTTTTGTGGTTCTAGACGGTAAGAAGCATACTTTTCTATATAGACAATACATGCATTTCCCAGTCTGAATCACACATTCTTAGGCAAAATCTGTTCAGTCAAAGCAGGAAAAGCTTGTAATAAGTTGACTTTGAACAGGAACAGACAGCTAGTAATTTGCAAAGTGAAATGCTGTTACTTGGCTAATAAGTTTAATTGTAAGTGTTCTAGACGGTAAGAAGCATAATTTTCTATATAGACAAAACATGCTTTCCCAGCCTGAATCACACATTCTTAGGTGAATTCTGTTCGGTCAAAGCAGGGAAAGCTTGTAAGAAGTTCACTTTCAAGATAAACACACAGCTAGTGTTTTGCAAAGTGAAATGCTGTTACTTGGCCAATAAGTTTAATTTTAAGTGTTTCTAGACGTTAGGAAGCATACCCTTCTATATGGACAAAACCTGCGTTACCCAGTCTGAATCACACATACTTAGGCGAAATCTGTTCAGTCCAAGTGGGAAAAGCTTGTAAGAAATTGACTTTGAAGATAACACAGCTAGTGTTATGCAAAGTGAACTGCTGTTACTTGGCCAATAAGCTTAATTTTAAGTGGTACTAGACGGTAAAAAGCATACTTTTCTATATGGACAAAACATGCATTTCCCAGGGTGAATTACACATTGTTAGGCAAATTCTGTTCATACCAAGCTGTAAAAGCTTTTAGGAATTTGACTTGCAAGATAAACACAGCTAGTGTTTTGCAAATTGAATGGCTATTACTAAGCCAATAAGTTTAATTTTAAGTGGTTCTATACTCTTCTATATAGATAAAACCTGCGTTTCCCAGTCTGAATCACACATTCTTAGGCGAAATCTGTTCGGTCCAGTGGCAAAAGCATGTAAGAAGTTGACTTTCAAGATCAACACACAGGTAGTGTTTTGCAAAGTGAAATGCTGTTACTTGGCCAATAAGTTTAATTTTAAGTGGTTCTAGACGGTAAGAAGCATAGTCTTCTATATAGACAAAACATGCATTTCCCAATCTGAATCACACATTCTTAGGCGAATTCTGTTCGGTCAAACTGGGTAAAGCTTGTAAGAAGTTGACATTGAACGTAAACACACAGCTAGTAATTTGCAAATGAAATGCTGTTACTTGGCCAAGAAGTTTAATTTTAAGTGTTCTAGACGGTTAGCAGCATACTCTTCTATATGGACAAAACCTGCGTTTCCCATTCTGAATCACACATTCTTAGGTGAATTCTGTTCGTTCCAAGCAGGAAAAGCTTGTAGGAAGTTCACTTTTAAGATAAACACACAGCTAGTGATTTGCAAAGTGAACTGCTGTTACTTGTCGAATAAGCCTAGTTTTAACTGGTTCTAGACCCTAAAAAGCATACTATTCTATATAGACAAAACATGCCTTTCCCAGTTCGAATCACATATTCTTACGTGAATTCTCTTCATTCCACGTGGGAAAAGATTGTAGCAAGTTGACTTTGAAGATAAACACACAGCTAGTGATTTGCAAAGTGAATTGCTGTTACTTGGCCAATAAGCTTAATTTTAAGTGATTCTAGACGGTAAAAAGCATACTTTTCTCTATAGACAAAACATTCATTTCCCAGTCTGAATCACACATTCTTATGCGAAATCTGTTCGATCCTAGCAGGAAAAGCTTGCAGGAACTTGACTTTGAAGATAAACACACAGCTAGTGATTTGCAAAGTGACTTGCTGTTACTTGGCCAAAAAGCTTAATTTTAAGTGGTTCTAGAACGTAAAAAGCATACTTTTCTATATAGACAAAACATTTGTTTCCCGGTTTGAATCACACATTCTTAGGCGAATTCTCTGCTGTCCAAGTGGGAAAAGCTTGTAGGAAGTTGACTTTGAAGATAAACACGCAGCTAGTCTTTTGCAAAGTGAATTCCCATTACTTGTCCAATAAGCTTAGTTTTAAGTGATCCTAGAATGTAAAAAGCAGACTTTTCATTATAGACAAAACATGCATTTCCCAGTCTGAGTCACACATTCTTCTCGGAATCGTGTTCTTTCCAAGAGGGAAAAGTTTGTAGGAAGTTGACTTTGAAGATAAACACACAGCTAGTGTTTTGCAAAGTGAATTGCTGGTACTTGGCCAATAAGCTTAATTTTACGTGGTTCTAGTCGGTAAAAAGCATACTTTTCTACATAGACAAAACGTGCGTTTCCCAGTCTGAATCACACATTCTTAAGTGAATTCTATTCGTTCAAAGCCGGAAAAGCTTATAGGAAGTTGACTTTCAGGATAAATAAACAGCTAGTGTTTTGCAAAGTGAATTGCTGTTACTTGGCCAATAAGCTTAGTTTTAAGTGGTCCTAGGAGGTAAAAAGGCAACTTTTCTACATAGACAAAACGTGGGTTTCCCAGTCTGAATCACACACTCTTAGGCAAATCCTGTTCGTTCCAAGCAGGAAAAGTTTGTAGGAAGATGACTTTGAAGATAAAAGCACAGCTAATGTTTTACCAAGTGAATTGTTCTGACTTGGAGATTAAGCTTAGTTTTGAGTGGTTCTAGATGGTAAAAAGCTTACTTTTCTATATGGACAAAACATGCGTTTCCCAGTCTGAATCTCTCATTCTTTGGCGATTTCTGATCGTTCCAAGCGGGAAAAGCTTGTAGGAAGTTGACTTTGAAGATAAACACACAGCTAGTGATTTGCAAAGTGAATTGCTGTTACTTGTCGAATAAGCTTAGGTTTAAGTGATTGTAGACCATAAAAAGCATACTTTTCTCTATAGACAAAACATTCTTTCCCAGTCTGAATCACACATTCTTATGCGAATTCTGTTCGATCCTAGCAGGAAAAGCTTGCAGGAACTTGACTTTGAAGAGAAACACACAGCTAGTGTTTTTCAAAGTGAATTGTTGTTACTTGGGTAATGAGCTTACTTTTAAGTGGTCCGAGAAGGTAAAAAGAATACTTTACTATATTGAGAAAACTTGCAATTCCAAGTCTGAATCACACATTCTTAGACGAATCGTGTTCGTTCCAAGCGGGAAAATTTGTAGGAAGTTGACTTTGAATATAAAACACGCTAGTGTTTTACAAAGTGAATTGTTCTAACTTGGCGATTAAGCTTAGTTTTAAATGGTTGTAGATGGTAAAAAGCATACTTTTCTATATAGACTAAAAAAGCTTTTCCCAGTCTCAATCTCTCATTCTTTGGTGAATTCTGTTCGTTCCAAAGGGGAAAAGCTTGTAGGAACTTGACTTTGAAGATAAACACACACCTAGTGTTTTGCAAAGTGAATTGCTGTTACTAGGCTAATAAGTTTAATTCTAAGTGGTTCTAGACGGTAAAAAGCATACTTTTCTATATAGACTAAAGAAGCTTTTCCCAGTCTCAATCTCTCATTCTTTGGCGATTTCTGTTCGTTCCAAACGGGAAAAGCTTGTGAGAATTTGACTTTGAAGATAAACACACAACCAGTGATATGCAAAGTGAATGGTGTTACTGGGCAAATATGCTTAGTTTTCAGTGCATTTATAGGGTAAAAAGCAGACTTTTCAATATAGACAAAACACGGTTTTCCCTGCCTGAATCTCTCATTCTTTGGTAAATTCTGTTCATTCCAAGGGGGAAAAGCTCATAGGAAGTTGACATTGAAGATAAAAACACAGGTAGTATTTTGCAAAATGAATTGCTGTTACTAAGCCAATAAGTTTAATTTTATGTGGTTCTAGACGGTAAGAAGCATACTCTCCTATATGGACAAAACCTGCGTTTTCCAGTCTGAATCACACATTCTTAGGCGAAATCTGTTCAGTCCAAGTGGGAAAAGCTTGTAAGAAATTGACTGTGAAGGTAACACAGCTAGTGTTATGCAAAGTGAAATGCTGTTACTTGTCCAATAAGGTTAATTTTAAGTGGTTCTAGACGGTAAAAAGCATACATTTCAATATAGAAAAAACATGCTTTTCCCAGTGTGAATTACACATTCTTAGGCAAATTCTGTTCCTACAAAGCAGGAAAAGCTTTGTGGAAGTTGACTTTCAAGATAAAAACAGAGCTAGTGTTTTGCAAAGTGAATTGCTGTCACTTGGCCAATTTGTTTAATTTTAAGTGGTTCTAGATGGTAAGAAGCATACTCTTCTATATGGAAAGAACCTGCATTTCCCAGTCAGAATCACACATTCTTAGACGAAATCTGTTCGGTCCCGTGGGAAAAGCTTTTTAGAAGTTGACTTTAAAGATAAACGCACAGCTAGTGTTTTGCAAAGTGAAATGCTGTTACTAGGCCAATAAGTTTAATTTTTTGTGGTTCTAGACGGTAAGAAGCATACTTTTCTATATAGACAATACATGCATTTCCCAGTCTGAATCACACATTCTTAGGCAAAATCTGTTCAGTCAAAGCAGGAAAAGCTTGTAATAAGTTGACTTTGAACAGGAACAGACAGCTAGTAATTTGCAAAGTGAAATGCTGTTACTTGGCTAATAAGTTTAATTGTAAGTGTTCTAGACGGTAAGAAGCATAATTTTCTATATAGACAAAACATGCTTTCCCAGCCTGAATCACACATTCTTAGGTGAATTCTGTTCGGTCAAAGCAGGGAAAGCTTGTAAGAAGTTCACTTTCAAGATAAACACACAGCTAGTGTTTTGCAAAGTGAAATGCTGTTACTTGGCCAATAAGTTTAATTTTAAGTGTTTCTAGACGTTAGGAAGCATACCCTTCTATATGGACAAAACCTGCGTTACCCAGTCTGAATCACACATACTTAGGCGAAATCTGTTCAGTCCAAGTGGGAAAAGCTTGTAAGAAATTGACTTTGAAGATAACACAGCTAGTGTTATGCAAAGTGAACTGCTGTTACTTGGCCAATAAGCTTAATTTTAAGTGGTACTAGACGGTAAAAAGCATACTTTTCTATATGGACAAAACATGCATTTCCCAGGGTGAATTACACATTGTTAGGCAAATTCTGTTCATACCAAGCTGTAAAAGCTTTTAGGAATTTGACTTGCAAGATAAACACAGCTAGTGTTTTGCAAATTGAATGGCTATTACTAAGCCAATAAGTTTAATTTTAAGTGGTTCTATACTCTTCTATATAGATAAAACCTGCGTTTCCCAGTCTGAATCACACATTCTTAGGCGAAATCTGTTCGGTCCAGTGGCAAAAGCATGTAAGAAGTTGACTTTCAAGATCAACACACAGGTAGTGTTTTGCAAAGTGAAATGCTGTTACTTGGCCAATAAGTTTAATTTTAAGTGGTTCTAGACGGTAAGAAGCATAGTCTTCTATATAGACAAAACATGCATTTCCCAATCTGAATCACACATTCTTAGGCGAATTCTGTTCGGTCAAACTGGGTAAAGCTTGTAAGAAGTTGACATTGAACGTAAACACACAGCTAGTAATTTGCAAATGAAATGCTGTTACTTGGCCAAGAAGTTTAATTTTAAGTGTTCTAGACGGTTAGCAGCATACTCTTCTATATGGACAAAACCTGCGTTTCCCATTCTGAATCACACATTCTTAGGTGAATTCTGTTCGTTCCAAGCAGGAAAAGCTTGTAGGAAGTTCACTTTTAAGATAAACACACAGCTAGTGATTTGCAAAGTGAACTGCTGTTACTTGTCGAATAAGCCTAGTTTTAACTGGTTCTAGACCCTAAAAAGCATACTATTCTATATAGACAAAACATGCCTTTCCCAGTTCGAATCACATATTCTTACGTGAATTCTCTTCATTCCACGTGGGAAAAGATTGTAGCAAGTTGACTTTGAAGATAAACACACAGCTAGTGATTTGCAAAGTGAATTGCTGTTACTTGGCCAATAAGCTTAATTTTAAGTGATTCTAGACGGTAAAAAGCATACTTTTCTCTATAGACAAAACATTCATTTCCCAGTCTGAATCACACATTCTTATGCGAAATCTGTTCGATCCTAGCAGGAAAAGCTTGCAGGAACTTGACTTTGAAGATAAACACACAGCTAGTGATTTGCAAAGTGACTTGCTGTTACTTGGCCAAAAAGCTTAATTTTAAGTGGTTCTAGAACGTAAAAAGCATACTTTTCTATATAGACAAAACATTTGTTTCCCGGTTTGAATCACACATTCTTAGGCGAATTCTCTGCTGTCCAAGTGGGAAAAGCTTGTAGGAAGTTGACTTTGAAGATAAACACGCAGCTAGTCTTTTGCAAAGTGAATTCCCATTACTTGTCCAATAAGCTTAGTTTTAAGTGATCCTAGAATGTAAAAAGCAGACTTTTCATTATAGACAAAACATGCATTTCCCAGTCTGAGTCACACATTCTTCTCGGAATCGTGTTCTTTCCAAGAGGGAAAAGTTTGTAGGAAGTTGACTTTGAAGATAAACACACAGCTAGTGTTTTGCAAAGTGAATTGCTGGTACTTGGCCAATAAGCTTAATTTTACGTGGTTCTAGTCGGTAAAAAGCATACTTTTCTACATAGACAAAACGTGCGTTTCCCAGTCTGAATCACACATTCTTAAGTGAATTCTATTCGTTCAAAGCCGGAAAAGCTTATAGGAAGTTGACTTTCAGGATAAATAAACAGCTAGTGTTTTGCAAAGTGAATTGCTGTTACTTGGCCAATAAGCTTAGTTTTAAGTGGTCCTAGGAGGTAAAAAGGCAACTTTTCTACATAGACAAAACGTGGGTTTCCCAGTCTGAATCACACACTCTTAGGCAAATCCTGTTCGTTCCAAGCAGGAAAAGTTTGTAGGAAGATGACTTTGAAGATAAAAGCACAGCTAATGTTTTACCAAGTGAATTGTTCTGACTTGGAGATTAAGCTTAGTTTTGAGTGGTTCTAGATGGTAAAAAGCTTACTTTTCTATATGGACAAAACATGCGTTTCCCAGTCTGAATCTCTCATTCTTTGGCGATTTCTGATCGTTCCAAGCGGGAAAAGCTTGTAGGAAGTTGACTTTGAAGATAAACACACAGCTAGTGATTTGCAAAGTGAATTGCTGTTACTTGTCGAATAAGCTTAGGTTTAAGTGATTGTAGACCATAAAAAGCATACTTTTCTCTATAGACAAAACATTCTTTCCCAGTCTGAATCACACATTCTTATGCGAATTCTGTTCGATCCTAGCAGGAAAAGCTTGCAGGAACTTGACTTTGAAGAGAAACACACAGCTAGTGTTTTTCAAAGTGAATTGTTGTTACTTGGGTAATGAGCTTACTTTTAAGTGGTCCGAGAAGGTAAAAAGAATACTTTACTATATTGAGAAAACTTGCAATTCCAAGTCTGAATCACACATTCTTAGACGAATCGTGTTCGTTCCAAGCGGGAAAATTTGTAGGAAGTTGACTTTGAATATAAAACACGCTAGTGTTTTACAAAGTGAATTGTTCTAACTTGGCGATTAAGCTTAGTTTTAAATGGTTGTAGATGGTAAAAAGCATACTTTTCTATATAGACTAAAAAAGCTTTTCCCAGTCTCAATCTCTCATTCTTTGGTGAATTCTGTTCGTTCCAAAGGGGAAAAGCTTGTAGGAACTTGACTTTGAAGATAAACACACACCTAGTGTTTTGCAAAGTGAATTGCTGTTACTAGGCTAATAAGTTTAATTCTAAGTGGTTCTAGACGGTAAAAAGCATACTTTTCTATATAGACTAAAGAAGCTTTTCCCAGTCTCAATCTCTCATTCTTTGGCGATTTCTGTTCGTTCCAAACGGGAAAAGCTTGTGAGAATTTGACTTTGAAGATAAACACACAACCAGTGATATGCAAAGTGAATGGTGTTACTGGGCAAATATGCTTAGTTTTCAGTGCATTTATAGGGTAAAAAGCAGACTTTTCAATATAGACAAAACACGGTTTTCCCTGCCTGAATCTCTCATTCTTTGGTAAATTCTGTTCATTCCAAGGGGGAAAAGCTCATAGGAAGTTGACATTGAAGATAAAAACACAGGTAGTATTTTGCAAAATGAATTGCTGTTACTAAGCCAATAAGTTTAATTTTATGTGGTTCTAGACGGTAAGAAGCATACTCTCCTATATGGACAAAACCTGCGTTTTCCAGTCTGAATCACACATTCTTAGGCGAAATCTGTTCAGTCCAAGTGGGAAAAGCTTGTAAGAAATTGACTGTGAAGGTAACACAGCTAGTGTTATGCAAAGTGAAATGCTGTTACTTGTCCAATAAGGTTAATTTTAAGTGGTTCTAGACGGTAAAAAGCATACATTTCAATATAGAAAAAACATGCTTTTCCCAGTGTGAATTACACATTCTTAGGCAAATTCTGTTCCTACAAAGCAGGAAAAGCTTTGTGGAAGTTGACTTTCAAGATAAAAACAGAGCTAGTGTTTTGCAAAGTGAATTGCTGTCACTTGGCCAATTTGTTTAATTTTAAGTGGTTCTAGATGGTAAGAAGCATACTCTTCTATATGGAAAGAACCTGCATTTCCCAGTCAGAATCACACATTCTTAGACGAAATCTGTTCGGTCCCGTGGGAAAAGCTTTTTAGAAGTTGACTTTAAAGATAAACGCACAGCTAGTGTTTTGCAAAGTGAAATGCTGTTACTAGGCCAATAAGTTTAATTTTTTGTGGTTCTAGACGGTAAGAAGCATACTTTTCTATATAGACAATACATGCATTTCCCAGTCTGAATCACACATTCTTAGGCAAAATCTGTTCAGTCAAAGCAGGAAAAGCTTGTAATAAGTTGACTTTGAACAGGAACAGACAGCTAGTAATTTGCAAAGTGAAATGCTGTTACTTGGCTAATAAGTTTAATTGTAAGTGTTCTAGACGGTAAGAAGCATAATTTTCTATATAGACAAAACATGCTTTCCCAGCCTGAATCACACATTCTTAGGTGAATTCTGTTCGGTCAAAGCAGGGAAAGCTTGTAAGAAGTTCACTTTCAAGATAAACACACAGCTAGTGTTTTGCAAAGTGAAATGCTGTTACTTGGCCAATAAGTTTAATTTTAAGTGTTTCTAGACGTTAGGAAGCATACCCTTCTATATGGACAAAACCTGCGTTACCCAGTCTGAATCACACATACTTAGGCGAAATCTGTTCAGTCCAAGTGGGAAAAGCTTGTAAGAAATTGACTTTGAAGATAACACAGCTAGTGTTATGCAAAGTGAACTGCTGTTACTTGGCCAATAAGCTTAATTTTAAGTGGTACTAGGAGGTAAAAAGGCAACTTTTCTACATAGACAAAACATGCATTTCCCAGGGTGAATTACACATTGTTAGGCAAATTCTGTTCATACCAAGCTGTAAAAGCTTTTAGGAATTTGACTTGCAAGATAAACACAGCTAGTGTTTTGCAAATTGAATGGCTATTACTAAGCCAATAAGTTTAATTTTAAGTGGTTCTATACTCTTCTATATAGATAAAACCTGCGTTTCCCAGTCTGAATCACACATTCTTAGGCGAAATCTGTTCGGTCCAGTGGCAAAAGCATGTAAGAAGTTGACTTTCAAGATCAACACACAGGTAGTGTTTTGCAAAGTGAAATGCTGTTACTTGGCCAATAAGTTTAATTTTAAGTGGTTCTAGACGGTAAGAAGCATAGTCTTCTATATAGACAAAACATGCATTTCCCAATCTGAATCACACATTCTTAGGCGAATTCTGTTCGGTCAAACTGGGTAAAGCTTGTAAGAAGTTGACATTGAACGTAAACACACAGCTAGTAATTTGCAAATGAAATGCTGTTACTTGGCCAAGAAGTTTAATTTTAAGTGTTCTAGACGGTTAGCAGCATACTCTTCTATATGGACAAAACCTGCGTTTCCCATTCTGAATCACACATTCTTAGGTGAATACTGTTCGTTCCAAGCAGGAAAAGCTTGTAGGAAGTTCACTTTTAAGATAAACACACAGCTAGTGATTTGCAAAGTGAACTGCTGTTACTTGTCGAATAAGCCTAGTTTTAACTGGTTCTAGACCCTAAAAAGCATACTATTCTATATAGACAAAACATGCCTTTCCCAGTTCGAATCACATATTCTTACGTGAATTCTCTTCATTCCACGTGGGAAAAGATTGTAGCAAGTTGACTTTGAAGATAAACACACAGCTAGTGATTTGCAAAGTGAATTGCTGTTACTTGGCCAATAAGCTTAATTTTAAGTGATTCTAGACGGTAAAAAGCATACTTTTCTCTATAGACAAAACATTCATTTCCCAGTCTGAATCACACATTCTTATGCGAATTCTGTTCGATCCTAGCAGGAAAAGCTTGCAGGAACTTGACTTTGTAGATAAACACACAGCTAGTGATTTGCAAAGTGACTTGCTGTTACTTGGCCAAAAAGCTTAATTTTAAGTGGTTCTAGAACGTAAAAAGCATACTTTTCTATATAGACAAAACATGTGTTTCCCGGTTTGAATCACACATTCTTAGGCGAATTCTCTGCTGTCCAAGTGGGAAAAGCTTGTAGGAAGTTGACTTTGAAGATAAACACGCAGCTAGTCTTTTGCAAAGTGAATTCCCATTACTTGTCCAATAAGCTTAGTTTTAAGTGATCCTAGAATGTAAAAAGCAGACTTTTCATTATAGACAAAACATGCATTTCCCAGTCTGAGTCACACATTCTTCTCGGAATCGTGTTCGTTCCAAGAGGGAAAAGTTTGTAGGAAGTTGACTTTGAAGATAAACACACAGCTAGTGTTTTGCAAAGTGAATTGCTGGTACTTGGCCAATAAGCTTAATTTTACGTGGTTCTAGTCGGTAAAAAGCATACTTTTCTACATGGACAAAACGTGCGTTTCCCAGTCTGAATCACACATTCTTAAGTGAATTCTATTCGTTCAAAGCCGGAAAAGCTTATAGGAAGTTGACTTTCAGGATAAATAAACAGCTAGTGTTTTGCAAAGTGAATTGCTGTTACTTGGCCAATAAGCTTAGTTTTAAGTGGTCCTAGGAGGTAAAAAGGCAACTTTTCTACATAGACAAAACGTGGGTTTCCCAGTCTGAATCACACACTCTTAGGCAAATCCTGTTCGTTCCAAGCAGGAAAAGTTTGTAGGAAGATGACTTTGAAGATAAAAGCACAGCTAATGTTTTACCAAGTGAATTGTTCTGACTTGGAGATTAAGCTTAGTTTTGAGTGGTTCTAGATGGTAAAAAGCTTACTTTTCTATATGGACAAAACATGCGTTTCCCAGTCTGAATCTCTCATTCTTTGGCGATTTCTGATCGTTCCAAGCGGGAAAAGCTTGTAGGAAGTTGACTTTGAAGATAAACACACAGCTAGTGATTTGCAAAGTGAATTGCTGTTACTTGTCGAATAAGCTTAGGTTTAAGTGATTGTAGACCATAAAAAGCATACTTTTCTCTATAGACAAAACATTTGTTTCCCAGTCTGAATCACACATTCTTATGCGAATTCTGTTCGATCCTAGCAGGAAAAGCTTGCAGGAACTTGACTTTGAAGAGAAACACACAGCTAGTGTTTTTCAAAGTGAATTGTTGTTACTTGGGTAATGAGCTTACATTTAAGTGGTCCGAGAAGGTAAAAAGAATACTTTACTATATTGAGAAAACTTGCAATTCCAAGTCTGAATCACACATTCTTAGACGAATCGTGTTCGTTCCAAGCGGGAAAATTTGTAGGAAGTTGACTTTGAATATAAAACACGCTAGTGTTTTACAAAGTGAATTGTTCTAACTTGGCGATTAAGCTTAGTTTTAAATGGTTGTAGATGGTAAAAAGCATACTTTTCTATATAGACTAAAAAAGCTTTTCCCAGTCTCAATCTCTCATTCTTTGGTGAATTCTGTTCGTTCCAAACGGGAAAAGCTTGTAGGAACTTGACTTTGAAGATAAACACACACCTAGTGTTTTGCAAAGTGAATTGCTGTTACTAGGCTAATAAGTTTAATTCTAAGTGGTTCTAGACGGTAAAAAGCATACTTTTCTATATAGACTAAAGAAGCTTTTCCCAGTCTCAATCTCTCATTCTTTGGCGATTTCTGTTCGTTCCAAACGGGAAAAGCTTGTGAGAATTTGACTTTGAAGATAAACACACAACCAGTGATATGCAAAGTGAATGGTGTTACTCGGCAAATATGCTTAGTTTTAAGTGCATTTATAGGGTAAAAAGCAGACTTTTCAATATAGACAAAACACGGTTTTCCCTGCCTGAATCTCTCATTCTTTGGTAAATTCTGTTCATTCCAAGGGGGAAAAGCTCATAGGAAGTTGATATTGAAGATAAAAACACAGGTAGTGTTTTGCAAAATGAATTGCTGTTACTAAGCCAATAAGTTTAATTTTAAGTGGTTCTAGACGGTAAGAAGCATACTCTCCTATATGGACAAAACCTGCGTTTTCCAGTCTGAATCACACATTCTTAGGCGAAATCTGTTCAGTCCAAGTGGGAAAAGCTTGTAAGAAATTGACTGTGAAGGTAACACAGCTAGTGTTATGCAAAGTGAAATGCTGTTACTTGTCCAATAAGGTTAATTTTAAGTGGTTCTAGACGGTAAAAAGCATACATTTCAATATAGAAAAAACATGCTTTTCCCAGTGTGAATTACACATTCTTAGGCAAATTCTGTTCCTACAAAGCAGGAAAAGCTTTGTGGAAGTTGACTTTCAAGATAAAAACAGAGCTAGTGTTTTGCAAAGTGAATTGCTGTTACTTGGCCAATTTGTTTAATTTTAAGTGGTTCTAGATGGTAAGAAGCATACTCTTCTATATGGAAAGAACCTGCATTTCCCAGTCAGAATCACACATTCTTAGACGAAATCTGTTCGGTCCCGTGGTAAAGCTTTTTAGAAGTTGACTTTAAAGATAAACACACAGCTAGTGTTTTGCAAAGTGAAATGCTGTTACTAGGCCAATAAGTTTAATTTTTTGTGGTTCTAGACGGTAAGAAGCATACTTTTCTATATAGACAATACATGCATTTCCCAGTCTGAATCACACATTCTTAGGCAAAATCTGTTCAGTCAAAGCAGGAAAAGCTTGTAATAAGTTGACTTTGAACAGGAACAGACAGCTAGTAATTTGCAAAGTGAAATGCTGTTACTTGGCTAATAAGTTTAATTGTAAGTGTTCTAGACGGTAAGAAGCATAATTTTCTATATAGACAAAACATGCTTTCCCAGCCTGAATCACACATTCTTAGGTGAATTCTGTTCGGTCAAAGCAGGGAAAGCTTGTAAGAAGTTCACTTTCAAGATAAACACACAGCTAGTGTTTTGCAAAGTGAAATGCTGTTACTTGGCCAATAAGTTTAATTTTAAGTGTTTCTAGACGTTAGGAAGCATACCCTTCTATATGGACAAAACCTGCGTTACCCAGTCTGAATCACACATACTTAGGCAAAATCTGTTCAGTCCAAGTGGGAAAAGCTTGTAAGAAATTGACTTTGAAGATAACACAGCTAGTGTTATGCAAAGTGAACTGCTGTTACTTGGCCAATAAGCTTAATTTTAAGTGGTACTAGACGGTAAAAAGCATACTTTTCTATATGGACAAAACATGCATTTCCCAGGGTGAATTACACATTGTTAGGCAAATTCTGTTCATACCAAGCTGTAAAAGCTTTTAGGAATTTGACTTGCAAGATAAACACAGCTAGTGTTTTGCAAATTGAATGGCTATTACTAAGCCAATAAGTTTAATTTTAAGTGGTTCTATACTCTTCTATATAGATAAAACCTGCGTTTCCCAGTCTGAATCACACATTCTTAGGCGAAATCTGTTCGGTCCAGTGGCAAAAGCATGTAAGAAGTTGACTTTCAAGATCAACACACAGGTAGTGTTTTGCAAAGTGAAATGCTGTTACTTGGCCAATAAGTTTAATTTTAAGTGGTTCTAGACGGTAAGAAGCATAGTCTTCTATATAGACAAAACATGCATTTCCCAATCTGAATCACACATTCTTAGGCGAATTCTGTTCGGTCAAACTGGGTAAAGCTTGTAAGAAGTTGACATTGAACGTAAACACACAGCTAGTAATTTGCAAATGAAATGCTGTTACTTGGCCAAGAAGTTTAATTTTAAGTGTTCTAGACGGTTAGCAGCATACTCTTCTATATGGACAAAACCTGCGTTTCCCATTCTGAATCACACATTCTTAGGTGAATTCTGTTCGTTCCAAGCAGGAAAAGCTTGTAGGAAGTTCACTTTTAAGATAAACACACAGCTAGTGATTTGCAAAGTGAACTGCTGTTACTTGTCGAATAAGCCTAGTTTTAACTGGTTCTAGACCCTAAAAAGCATACTATTCTATATAGACAAAACATGCCTTTCCCAGTTCGAATCACATATTCTTACGTGAATTCTCTTCATTCCACGTGGGAAAAGCTTGTAGCAAGTTGACTTTGAAGATAAACACACAGCTAGTGATTTGCAAAGTGAATTGCTGTTACTTGGCCAATAAGCTTAATTTTAAGTTATTCTAGACGGTAAAAAGCATACTTTTCTCTATAGACAAAACATTCATTTCCCAGTCTGAATCACACATTCTTATGCGAATTCTGTTCGATCCTAGCAGGAAAAGCTTGCAGGAACTTGACTTTGTAGATAAACACACAGCTAGTGATTTGCAAAGTGACTTGCTGTTACTTGGCCAAAAAGCTTAATTTTAAGTGGTTCTAGAACGTAAAAAGCATACTTTTCTATATAGACAAAACATGTGTTTCCCGGTTTGAATCACACATTCTTAGGCGAATTCTCTGCTGTCCAAGTGGGAAAAGCTTGTAGGAAGTTGACTTTGAAGATAAACACGCAGCTAGTCTTTTGCAAAGTGAATTCCCATTACTTGTCCAATAAGCTTAGTTTTAAGTGATCCTAGAATGTAAAAAGCAGACTTTTCATTATAGACAAAACATGCATTTCCCAGTCTGAGTCACACATTCTTCTCGGAATCGTGTTCGTTCCAAGAGGGAAAAGTTTGTAGGAAGTTGACTTTGAAGATAAACACACAGCTAGTGTTTTGCAAAGTGAATTGCTGGTACTTGGCCAATAAGCTTAATTTTACGTGGTTCTAGTCGGTAAAAAGCATACTTTTCTACATGGACAAAACGTGCGTTTCCCAGTCTGAATCACACATTCTTAAGTGAATTCTATTCGTTCAAAGCCGGAAAAGCTTATAGGAAGTTGACTTTCAGGATAAATAAACAGCTAGTGTTTTGCAAAGTGAATTGCTGTTACTTGGCCAATAAGCTTAGTTTTAAGTGGTCCTAGGAGGTAAAAAGGCAACTTTTCTACATAGACAAAACGTGGGTTTCCCAGTCTGAATCACACACTCTTAGGCAAATCCTGTTCGTTCCAAGCAGGAAAAGTTTGTAGGAAGATGACTTTGAAGATAAACACACACCTAGTGTTTTGCAAAGTGAATTGCTGTTACTAGGCTAATAAGTTTAATTCTAAGTGGTTCTAGACGGTAAAAAGCATACTTTTCTATATAGACTAAAGAAGCTTTTCCCAGTCTCAATCTCTCATTCTTTGGCGATTTCTGTTCGTTCCAAACGGGAAAAGCTTGTGAGAATTTGACTTTGAAGATAAACACACAACCAGTGATATGCAAAGTGAATGGTGTTACTGGGCAAATATGCTTAGTTTTAAGTGCATTTATAGGGTAAAAAGCAGAATTTTCAATATAGACAAAACACGGTTTTCCCTGCCTGAATCTCTCATTCTTTGGTAAATTCTGTTCATTCCAAGGGGGAAAAGCTCATAGGAAGTTGACATTGAAGATAAAAACACAGGTAGTATTTTGCAAAATGAATTGCTGTTACTAAGCCAATAAGTTTAATTTTATGTGGTTCTAGACGGTAAGAAGCATACTCTCCTATATGGACAAAACCTGCGTTTTCCAGTCTGAATCACACATTCTTAGGCGAAATCTGTTCAGTCCAAGTGGGAAAAGCTTGTAAGAAATTGACTGTGAAGGTAACACAGCTAGTGTTATGCAAAGTGAAATGCTGTTACTTGTCCAATAAGGTTAATTTTAAGTGGTTCTAGACGGTAAAAAGCATACATTTCAATATAGAAAAAACATGCTTTTCCCAGTGTGAATTACACATTCTTAGGCAAATTCTGTTCCTACAAAGCAGGAAAAGCTTTGTGGAAGTTGACTTTCAAGATAAAAACAGAGCTAGTGTTTTGCAAAGTGAATTGCTGTTACTTGGCCAATTTGTTTAATTTTAAGTGGTTCTAGATGGTAAGAAGCATACTCTTCTATATGGAAAGAACCTGCATTTCCCAGTCAGAATCACACATTCTTAGACGAAATCTGTTCGGTCCCGTGGGAAAAGCTTTTTAGAAGTTGACTTTAAAGATAAACACACAGCTAGTGTTTTGCAAAGTGAAATGCTGTTACTAGGCCAATAAGTTTAATTTTTTGTGGTTCTAGACGGTAAGAAGCATACTTTTCTATATAGACAATACATGCATTTCCCAGTCTGAATCACACATTCTTAGGCAAAATCTGTTCAGTCAAAGCAGGAAAAGCTTGTAATAAGTTGACTTTGAACAGGAACAGACAGCTAGTAATTTGCAAAGTGAAATGCTGTTACTTGGCTAATAAGTTTAATTGTAAGTGTTCTAGACGGTAAGAAGCATAATTTTCTATATAGACAAAACATGCTTTCCCAGCCTGAATCACACATTCTTAGGTGAATTCTGTTCGGTCAAAGCAGGGAAAGCTTGTAAGAAGTTCACTTTCAAGATAAACACACAGCTAGTGTTTTGCAAAGTGAAATGCTGTTACTTGGCCAATAAGTTTAATTTTAAGTGTTTCTAGACGTTAGGAAGCATACCCTTCTATATGGACAAAACCTGCGTTACCCAGTCTGAATCACACATACTTAGGCGAAATCTGTTCAGTCCAAGTGGGAAAAGCTTGTAAGAAATTGACTTTGAAGATAACACAGCTAGTGTTATGCAATGTGAACTGCTGTTACTTGGCCAATAAGCTTAATTTTAAGTGGTACTAGACGGTAAAAAGCATACTTTTCTATATGGACAAAACATGCATTTCCCAGGGTGAATTACACATTGTTAGGCAAATTCTGTTCATACCAAGCTGTAAAAGCTTTTAGGAATTTGACTTGCAAGATAAACACAGCTAGTGTTTTGCAAATTGAATGGCTATTACTAAGCCAATAAGTTTAATTTTAAGTGGTTCTATACTCTTCTATATAGATAAAACCTGCGTTTCCCAGTCTGAATCACACATTCTTAGGCGAAATCTGTTCGGTCCAGTGGCAAAAGCATGTAAGAAGTTGACTTTCAAGATCAACACACAGGTAGTGTTTTGCAAAGTGAAATGCTGTTACTTGGCCAATAAGTTTAATTTTAAGTGGTTCTAGACGGTAAGAAGCATAGTCTTCTATATAGACAAAACATGCATTTCCCAATCTGAATCACACATTCTTAGGCGAATTCTGTTCGGTCAAACTGGGTAAAGCTTGTAAGAAGTTGACATTGAACGTAAACACACAGCTAGTAATTTGCAAATGAAATGCTGTTACTTGGCCAAGAAGTTTAATTTTAAGTGTTCTAGACGGTTAGCAGCATACTCTTCTATATGGACAAAACCTGCGTTTCCCATTCTGAATCACACATTCTTAGGTGAATTCTGTTCGTTCCAAGCAGGAAAAGCTTGTAGGAAGTTCACTTTTAAGATAAACACACAGCTAGTGATTTGCAAAGTGAACTGCTGTTACTTGTCGAATAAGCCTAGTTTTAACTGGTTCTAGACCCTAAAAAGCATACTATTCTATATAGACAAAACATGCCTTTCCCAGTTCGAATCACATATTCTTACGTGAATTCTCTTCATTCCACGTGGGAAAAGATTGTAGCAAGTTGACTTTGAAGATAAACACACAGCTAGTGATTTGCAAAGTGAATTGCTGTTACTTGGCCAATAAGCTTAATTTTAAGTGATTCTAGACGGTAAAAAGCATACTTTTCTCTATAGACAAAACATTCATTTCCCAGTCTGAATCACACATTCTTATGCGAATTCTGTTCGATCCTAGCAGGAAAAGCTTGCAGGAACTTGACTTTGTAGATAAACACACAGCTAGTGATTTGCAAAGTGACTTGCTGTTACTTGGCCAAAAAGCTTAATTTTAAGTGGTTCTAGAACGTAAAAAGCATACTTTTCTATATAGACAAAACATGTGTTTCCCGGTTTGAATCACACATTCTTAGGCGAATTCTCTGCTGTCCAAGTGGGAAAAGCTTGTAGGAAGTTGACTTTGAAGATAAACACGCAGCTAGTCTTTTGCAAAGTGAATTCCCATTACTTGTCCAATAAGCTTAGTTTTAAGTGATCCTAGAATGTAAAAAGCAGACTTTTCATTATAGACAAAACATGCATTTCCCAGTCTGAGTCACACATTCTTCTCGGAATCGTGTTCGTTCCAAGAGGGAAAAGTTTGTAGGAAGTTGACTTTGAAGATAAACACACAGCTAGTGTTTTGCAAAGTGAATTGCTGGTACTTGGCCAATAAGCTTAATTTTACGTGGTTCTAGTCGGTAAAAAGCATACTTTTCTACATGGACAAAACGTGCGTTTCCCAGTCTGAATCACACATTCTTAAGTGAATTCTATTCGTTCAAAGCCGGAAAAGCTTATAGGAAGTTGACTTTCAGGATAAATAAACAGCTAGTGTTTTGCAAAGTGAATTGCTGTTACTTGGCCAATAAGCTTAGTTTTAAGTGGTCCTAGGAGGTAAAAAGGCAACTTTTCTACATAGACAAAACGTGGGTTTCCCAGTCTGAATCACACACTCTTAGGCAAATCCTGTTCGTTCCAAGCAGGAAAAGTTTGTAGGAAGATGACTTGGAAGATAAAAGCACAGCTAATGTTTTACCAAGTGAATTGTTCTGACTTGGAGATTAAGCTTAGTTTTGAGTGGTTCTAGATGGTAAAAAGCTTACTTTTCTATATGGACAAAACATGCGTTTCCCAGTCTGAATCTCTCATTCTTTGGCGATTTCTGATCGTTCCAAGCGGGAAAAGCTTGTAGGAAGTTGACTTTGAAGATAAACACACAGCTAGTGATTTGCAAAGTGAATTGCTGTTACTTGTCGAATAAGCTTAGGTTTAAGTGATTGTAGACCATAAAAAGCATACTTTTCTCTATAGACAAAACATTCGTTTCCCAGTCTGAATCACACATTCTTATGCGAATTCTGTTCGATCCTAGCAGGAAAAGCTTGCAGGAACTTGACTTTGAAGAGAAACACACAGCTAGTGTTTTTCAAAGTGAATTGTTGTTACTTGGGTAATGAGCTTACTTTTAAGTGGTCCGAGAAGGTAAAAAGAATACTTTACTATATTGAGAAAACTTGCAATTCCAAGTCTGAATCACACATTCTTAGACGAATCGTGTTCGTTCCAAGCGGGAAAATTTGTAGGAAGTTGACTTTGAATATAAAACACGCTAGTGTTTTACAAAGTGAATTGTTCTAACTTGGCGATTAAGCTTAGTTTTAAATGGTTGTAGATGGTAAAAAGCATACTTTTCTATATAGACTAAAAAAGCTTTTCCCAGTCTCAATCTCTCATTCTTTGGTGAATTCTGTTCGTTCCAAACGGGAAAAGCTTGTAGGAACTTGACTTTGAAGATAAACACACACCTAGTGTTTTGCAAAGTGAATTGCTGTTACTAGGCTAATAAGTTTAATTCTAAGTGGTTCTAGACGGTAAAAAGCATACTTTTCTATATAGACTAAAGAAGCTTTTCCCAGTCTCAATCTCTCATTCTTTGGCGATTTCTGTTCGTTCCAAACGGGAAAAGCTTGTGAGAATTTGACTTTGAAGATAAACACACAACCAGTGATATGCAAAGTGAATGGTGTTACTCGGCAAATATGCTTAGTTTTAAGTGCATTTATAGGGTAAAAAGCAGACTTTTCAATATAGACAAAACACGGTTTTCCCTGCCTGAATCTCTCATTCTTTGGTAAATTCTGTTCATTCCAAGGGGGAAAAGCTCATAGGAAGTTGACATTGAAGATAAAAACACAGGTAGTGTTTTGCAAAATGAATTGCTGTTACTAAGCCAATAAGTTTAATTTTAAGAGGTTCTAGACGGTAAGAAGCATACTCTCCTATATGGACAAAACCTGCGTTTTCCAGTCTGAATCACACATTCTTAGGCGAAATCTGTTCAGTCCAAGTGGGAAAAGCTTGTAAGAAATTGACTGTGAAGGTAACACAGCTAGTGTTATGCAAAGTGAAATGCTGTTACTTGTCCAATAAGGTTAATTTTAAGTGGTTCTAGACGGTAAAAAGCATACATTTCAATATAGAAAAAACATGCTTTTCCCAGTGTGAATTACACATTCTTAGGCAAATTCTGTTCCTACAAAGCAGGAAAAGCTTTGTGGAAGTTGACTTTCAAGATAAAAACAGAGCTAGTGTTTTGCAAAGTGAATTGCTGTTACTTGGCCAATTTGTTTAATTTTAAGTGGTTCTAGATGGTAAGAAGCATACTTTTCTATATGGAAAGAACCTGCATTTCCCAGTCAGAATCACACATTCTTAGACGAAATCTGTTCGGTCCCGTGGGAATAGCTTTTTAGAAGTTGACTTTAAAGATAAACACACAGCTAGTGTTTTGCAAAGTGAAATGCTGTTACTAGGCCAATAAGTTTAATTTTTTGTGGTTCTAGACGGTAAGAAGCATACTTTTCTATATAGACAATACATGCATTTCTCAGTCTGAATCACACATTCTTAGGCAAAATCTGTTCAGTCAAAGCAGGAAAAGCTTGTAATAAGTTGACTTTGAACAGGAACAGACAGCTAGTAATTTGCAAAGTGAAATGCTGTTACTTGGCTAATAAGTTTAATTGTAAGTGTTCTAGACGGTAAGAAGCATAATTTTCTATATAGACAAAACATGCTTTCCCAGCCTGAATCACACATTCTTAGGTGAATTCTGTTCGGTCAAAGCAGGGAAAGCTTGTAAGAAGTTCACTTTCAAGATAAACACACAGCTAGTGTTTTGCAAAGTGAAATGCTGTTACTTGGCCAATAAGTTTAATTTTAAGTGTTTCTAGACGTTAGGAAGCATACCCTTCTATATGGACAAAACCTGCGTTACCCAGTCTGAATCACACATACTTAGGCGAAATCTGTTCAGTCCAAGTGGGAAAAGCTTGTAAGAAATTGACTTTGAAGATAACACAGCTAGTGTTATGCAAAGTGAACTGCTGTTACTTGGCCAATAAGCTTAATTTTAAGTGGTACTAGATGGTAAAAAGCATACTTTTCTATATGGACAAAACATGCATTTCCCAGGGTGAATTACACATTGTTAGGCAAATTCTGTTCATACCAAGCTGTAAAAGCTTTTAGGAATTTGACTTGCAAGATAAACACAGCTAGTGTTTTGCAAATTGAATGGCTATTACTAAGCCAATAAGTTTAATTTTAAGTGGTTCTATACTCTTCTATATAGATAAAACCTGCGTTTCCCAGTCTGAATCACACATTCTTAGGCGAAATCTGTTCGGTCCAGTGGCAAAAGCATGTAAGAAGTTGACTTTCAAGATCAACACACAGGTAGTGTTTTGCAAAGTGAAATGCTGTTACTTGGCCAATAAGTTTAATTTTAAGTGGTTCTAGACGGTAAGAAGCATAGTCTTCTATATAGACAAAACATGCATTTCCCAATCTGAATCACACATTCTTAGGCGAATTCTGTTCGGTCAAACTGGGTAAAGCTTGTAAGAAGTTGACATTGAACGTAAACACACAGCTAGTAATTTGCAAATGAAATGCTGTTACTTGGCCAAGAAGTTTAATTTTAAGTGTTCTATACGGTTAGCAGCATACTCTTCTATATGGACAAAACCTGCGTTTCCCATTCTGAATCACACATTCTTAGGTGAATTCTGTTCGTTCCAAGCAGGAAAAGCTTGTAGGAAGTTCACTTTTAAGATAAACACACAGCTAGTGATTTGCAAAGTGAACTGCTGTTACTTGTCGAATAAGCCTAGTTTTAACTGGTTCTAGACCCTAAAAAGCATACTATTCTATATAGACAAAACATGCCTTTCCCAGTTCGAATCACATATTCTTACGTGAATTCTCTTCATTCCACGTGGGAAAAGCTTGTAGCAAGTTGACTTTGAAGATAAACACACAGCTAGTGATTTGCAAAGTGAATTGCTGTTACTTGGCCAATAAGCTTAATTTTAAGTGATTCTAGACGGTAAAAAGCATACTTTTCTCTATAGACAAAACATTCATTTCCCAGTCTGAATCACACATTCTTATGCGAATTCTGTTCGATCCTAGCAGGAAAAGCTTGCAGGAACTTGACTTTGAAGATAAACACACAGCTAGTGATTTGCAAAGTGACTTGCTGTTACTTGGCCAAAAAGCTTAATTTTAAGTGGTTCTAGAACGTAAAAAGCATACTTTTCTATATAGACAAAACATGTGTTTCCCGGTTTGAATCACACATTCTTAGGCGAATTCTCTGCTGTCCAAGTGGGAAAAGCTTGTAGGAAGTTGACTTTGAAGATAAACACGCAGCTAGTCTTTTGCAAAGTGAATTCCCATTACTTGTCCAATAAGCTTAGTTTTAAGTGATCCTAGAATGTAAAAAGCAGACTTTTCATTATAGACAAAACATGCATTTCCCAGTCTGAGTCACACATTCTTCTCAGAATCGTGTTCGTTCCAAGAGGGAAAAGTTTGTAGGAAGTTGACTTTGAAGATAAACACACAGCTAGTGTTTTGCAAAGTGAATTGCTGGTACTTGGCCAATAAGCTTAATTTTACGTGGTTCTAGTCGGTAAAAAGCATACTTTTCTACATGGACAAAACGTGCGTTTCCCAGTCTGAATCACACATTCTTAAGTGAATTCTATTCGTTCAAAGCCGGAAAAGCTTATAGGAAGTTGACTTTCAGGATAAATAAACAGCTAGTGTTTTGCAAAGTGAATTGCTGTTACTTGGCCAATAAGCTTAGTTTTAAGTGGTCCTAGGAGGTAAAAAGGCAACTTTTCTACATAGACAAAACGTGGGTTTCCCAGTCTGAATCACACACTCTTAGGCAAATCCTGTTCGTTCCAAGCAGGAAAAGTTTGTAGGAAGATGACTTTGAAGATAAAAGCACAGCTAATGTTTTACCAAGTGAATTGTTCTGACTTGGAGATTAAGCTTAGTTTTGAGTGGTTCTAGATGGTAAAAAGCTTACTTTTCTATATGGACAAAACATGCGTTTCCCAGTCTGAATCTCTCATTCTTTGGCGATTTCTGATCGTTCCAAGCGGGAAAAGCTTGTAGGAAGTTGACTTTGAAGATAAACACACAGCTAGTGATTTGCAAAGTGAATTGCTGTTACTTGTCGAATAAGCTTAGGTTTAAGTGATTGTAGACCATAAAAAGCATACTTTTCTCTATAGACAAAACATTCGTTTCCCAGTCTGAATCACACATTCTTATGCGAATTCTGTTCGATCCTAGCAGGAAAAGCTTGCAGGAACTTGACTTTGAAGAGAAACACACAGCTAGTGTTTTTCAAAGTGAATTGTTGTTACTTGGGTAATGAGCTTACTTTTAAGTGGTCCGAGAAGGTAAAAAGAATACTTTACTATATTGAGAAAACTTGCAATTCCAAGTCTGAATCACACATTCTTAGACGAATCGTGTTCGTTCCAAGCGGGAAAATTTGTAGGAAGTTGACTTTGAATATAAAACACGCTAGTGTTTTACAAAGTGAATTGTTCTAACTTGGCGATTAAGCTTAGTTTTAAATGGTTGTAGATGGTAAAAAGCATACTTTTCTATATAGACTAAAAAAGCTTTTCCCAGTCTCAATCTCTCATTCTTTGGTGAATTCTGTTCGTTCCAAACGGGAAAAGCTTGTAGGAACTTGACTTTGAAGATAAACACACACCTAGTGTTTTGCAAAGTGAATTGCTGTTACTAGGCTAATAAGTTTAATTTTAAGTGGTTCTAGACGGTAAAAAGCATACTTTTCTATATAGACTAAAGAAGCTTTTCCCAGTCTCAATCTCTCATTCTTTGGCGATTTCTGTTCGTTCCAAACGGGAAAAGCTTGTGAGAATTTGACTTTGAAGATAAACACACAACCAGTGATATGCAAAGTGAATGGTGTTACTCGGCAAATATGCTTAGTTTTCAGTGCATTTATAGGGTAAAAAGCAGACTTTTCAATATAGACAAAACACGGTTTTCCCTGCCTGAATCTCTCATTCTTTGGTAAATTCTGTTCATTCCAAGGGGGAAAAGCTCATAGGAAGTTGACATTGAAGATAAAAACACAGGTAGTGTTTTGCAAAATGAATTGCTGTTACTAAGCCAATAAGTTTAATTTTAAGTGGTTCTAGACGGTAAGAAGCATACTCTCCTATATGGACAAAACCTGCGTTTTCCAGTCTGAATCACACATTCTTAGGCGAAATCTGTTCAGTCCAAGTGGGAAAAGCTTGTAAGAAATTGACTGTGAAGGTAACACAGCTAGTGTTATGCAAAGTGAAATGCTGTTACTTGTCCAATAAGGTTAATTTTAAGTGGTTCTAGACGGTAAAAAGCATACATTTCAATATAGAAAAAACATGCTTTTCCCAGTGTGAATTACACATTCTTAGGCAAATTCTGTTCCTACAAAGCAGGAAAAGCTTTGTGGAAGTTGACTTTCAAGATAAAAACAGAGCTAGTGTTTTGCAAAGTGAATTGCTGTCACTTGGCCAATTTGTTTAATTTTAAGTGGTTCTAGATGGTAAGAAGCATACTCTTCTATATGGAAAGAACCTGCATTTCCCAGTCAGAATCACACATTCTTAGACGAAATCTGTTCGGTCCCGTGGGAAAAGCTTTTTAGAAGTTGACTTTAAAGATAAACACACAGCTAGTGTTTTGCAAAGTGAAATGCTGTTACTAGGCCAATAAGTTTAATTTTTTGTGGTTCTAGACGGTAAGAAGCATACTTTTCTATATAGACAATACATGCATTTCCCAGTCTGAATCACACATTCTTAGGCAAAATCTGTTCAGTCAAAGCAGGAAAAGCTTGTAATAAGTTGACTTTGAACAGGAACAGACAGCTAGTAATTTGCAAAGTGAAATGCTGTTACTTGGCTAATAAGTTTAATTGTAAGTGTTCTAGACGGTAAGAAGCATAATTTTCTATATAGACAAAACATGCTTTCCCAGCCTGAATCACACATTCTTAGGTGAATTCTGTTCGGTCAAAGCAGGGAAAGCTTGTAAGAAGTTCACTTTCAAGATAAACACACAGCTAGTGTTTTGCAAAGTGAAATGCTGTTACTTGGCCAATAAGTTTAATTTTAAGTGTTTCTAGACGTTAGGAAGCATACCCTTCTATATGGACAAAACCTGCGTTACCCAGTCTGAATCACACATACTTAGGCGAAATCTGTTCAGTCCAAGTGGGAAAAGCTTGTAAGAAATTGACTTTGAAGATAACACAGCTAGTGTTATGCAAAGTGAACTGCTGTTACTTGGCCAATAAGCTTAATTTTAAGTGGTACTAGGAGGTAAAAAGGCAACTTTTCTACATAGACAAAACGTGGGTTTCCCAGGGTGAATTACACATTGTTAGGCAAATTCTGTTCATACCAAGCTGTAAAAGCTTTTAGGAATTTGACTTGCAAGATAAACACAGCTAGTGTTTTGCAAATTGAATGGCTATTACTAAGCCAATAAGTTTAATTTTAAGTGGTTCTATACTCTTCTATATAGATAAAACCTGCGTTTCCCAGTCTGAATCACACATTCTTAGGCGAAATCTGTTCGGTCCAGTGGCAAAAGCATGTAAGAAGTTGACTTTCAAGATCAACACACAGGTAGTGTTTTGCAAAGTGAAATGCTGTTACTTGGCCAATAAGTTTAATTTTAAGTGGTTCTAGACGGTAAGAAGCATAGTCTTCTATATAGACAAAACATGCATTTCCCAATCTGAATCACACATTCTTAGGCGAATTCTGTTCGGTCAAACTGGGTAAAGCTTGTAAGAAGTTGACATTGAACGTAAACACACAGCTAGTAATTTGCAAATGAAATGCTGTTACTTGGCCAAGAAGTTTAATTTTAAGTGTTCTAGACGGTTAGCAGCATACTCTTCTATATGGACAAAACCTGCGTTTCCCATTCTGAATCACACATTCTTAGGTGAATTCTGTTCGTTCCAAGCAGGAAAAGCTTGTAGGAAGTTCACTTTTAAGATAAACACACAGCTAGTGATTTGCAAAGTGAACTGCTGTTACTTGTCGAATAAGCCTAGTTTTAACTGGTTCTAGACCCTAAAAAGCATACTATTCTATATAGACAAAACATGCCTTTCCCAGTTCGAATCACATATTCTTACGTGAATTCTCTTCATTCCACGTGGGAAAAGCTTGTAGCAAGTTGACTTTGAAGATAAACACACAGCTAGTGATTTGCAAAGTGAATTGCTGTTACTTGGCCAATAAGCTTAATTTTAAGTGATTCTAGACGGTAAAAAGCATACTTTTCTCTATAGACAAAACATTCATTTCCCAGTCTGAATCACACATTCTTATGCGAATTCTGTTCGATCCTAGCAGGAAAAGCTTGCAGGAACTTGACTTTGAAGATAAACACACAGCTAGTGATTTGCAAAGTGACTTGCTGTTACTTGGCCAAAAAGCTTAATTTTAAGTGGTTCTAGAACGTAAAAAGCATACTTTTCTATATAGACAAAACATGTGTTTCCCGGTTTGAATCACACATTCTTAGGCGAATTCTCTGCTGTCCAAGTGGGAAAAGCTTGTAGGAAGTTGACTTTGAAGATAAACACGCAGCTAGTCTTTTGCAAAGTGAATTCCCATTACTTGTCCAATAAGCTTAGTTTTAAGTGATCCTAGAATGTAAAAAGCAGACTTTTCATTATAGACAAAACATGCATTTCCCAGTCTGAGTCACACATTCTTCTCGGAATCGTGTTCGTTCCAAGAGGGAAAAGTTTGTAGGAAGTTGACTTTGAAGATAAACACACAGCTAGTGTTTTGCAAAGTGAATTGCTGGTACTTGGCCAATAAGCTTAATTTTACGTGGTTCTAGTCGGTAAAAAGCATACTTTTCTACATGGACAAAACGTGCGTTTCCCAGTCTGAATCACACATTCTTAAGTGAATTCTATTCGTTCAAAGCCGGAAAAGCTTATAGGAAGTTGACTTTCAGGATAAATAAACAGCTAGTGTTTTGCAAAGTGAATTGCTGTTACTTGGCCAATAAGCTTAGTTTTAAGTGGTCCTAGGAGGTAAAAAGGCAACTTTTCTACATAGACAAAACGTGGGTTTCCCAGTCTGAATCACACACTCTTAGGCAAATCCTGTTCGTTCCAAGCAGGAAAAGTTTGTAGGAAGATGACTTTGAAGATAAAAGCACAGCTAATGTTTTACCAAGTGAATTGTTCTGACTTGGAGATTAAGCTTAGTTTTGAGTGGTTCTAGATGGTAAAAAGCTTACTTTTCTATATGGACAAAACATGCGTTTCCCAGTCTGAATCTCTCATTCTTTGGCGATTTCTGATCGTTCCAAGCGGGAAAAGCTTGTAGGAAGTTGACTTTGAAGATAAACACACAGCTAGTGATTTGCAAAGTGAATTGCTGTTACTTGTCGAATAAGCTTAGGTTTAAGTGATTGTAGACCATAAAAAGCATACTTTTCTCTATAGACAAAACATTCGTTTCCCAGTCTGAATCACACATTCTTATGCGAATTCTGTTCGATCCTAGCAGGAAAAGCTTGCAGGAACTTGACTTTGAAGAGAAACACACAGCTAGTGTTTTTCAAAGTGAATTGTTGTTACTTGGGTAATGAGCTTACTTTTAAGTGGTCCGAGAAGGTAAAAAGAATACTTTACTATATTGAGAAAACTTGCAATTCCAAGTCTGAATCACACATTCTTAGACGAATCGTGTTCGTTCCAAGCGGGAAAATTTGTAGGAAGTTGACTTTGAATATAAAACACGCTAGTGTTTTACAAAGTGAATTGTTCTAACTTGGCGATTAAGCTTAGTTTTAAATGGTTGTAGATGGTAAAAAGCATACTTTTCTATATAGACTAAAAAAGCTTTTCCCAGTCTCAATCTCTCATTCTTTGGTGAATTCTGTTCGTTCCAAACGGGAAAAGCTTGTAGGAACTTGACTTTGAAGATAAACACACACCTAGTGTTTTGCAAAGTGAATTGCTGTTACTAGGCTAATAAGTTTAATTCTAAGTGGTTCTAGACGGTAAAAAGCATACTTTTCTATATAGACTAAAGAAGCTTTTCCCAGTCTCAATCTCTCATTCTTTGGCGATTTCTGTTCGTTCCAAACGGGAAAAGCTTGTGAGAATTTGACTTTGAAGATAAACACACAACCAGTGATATGCAAAGTGAATGGTGTTACTCGGCAAATATGCTTAGTTTTAAGTGCATTTATAGGGTAAAAAGCAGACTTTTCAATATAGACAAAACACGGTTTTCCCTGCCTGAATCTCTCATTCTTTGGTAAATTCTGTTCATTCCAAGGGGGAAAAGCTCATAGGAAGTTGACATTGAAGATAAAAACACAGGTAGTGTTTTGCAAAATGAATTGCTGTTACTAAGCCAATAAGTTTAATTTTAAGAGGTTCTAGACGGTAAGAAGCATACTCTCCTATATGGACAAAACCTGCGTTTTCCAGTCTGAATCACACATTCTTAGGCGAAATCTGTTCAGTCCAAGTGGGAAAAGCTTGTAAGAAATTGACTGTGAAGGTAACACAGCTAGTGTTATGCAAAGTGAAATGCTGTTACTTGTCCAATAAGGTTAATTTTAAGTGGTTCTAGACGGTAAAAAGCATACATTTCAATATAGAAAAAACATGCTTTTCCCAGTGTGAATTACACATTCTTAGGCAAATTCTGTTCCTACAAAGCAGGAAAAGCTTTGTGGAAGTTGACTTTCAAGATAAAAACAGAGCTAGTGTTTTGCAAAGTGAATTGCTGTTACTTGGCCAATTTGTTTAATTTTAAGTGGTTCTAGATGGTAAGAAGCATACTTTTCTATATGGAAAGAACCTGCATTTCCCAGTCAGAATCACACATTCTTAGACGAAATCTGTTCGGTCCCGTGGGAATAGCTTTTTAGAAGTTGACTTTAAAGATAAACACACAGCTAGTGTTTTGCAAAGTGAAATGCTGTTACTAGGCCAATAAGTTTAATTTTTTGTGGTTCTAGACGGTAAGAAGCATACTTTTCTATATAGACAATACATGCATTTCTCAGTCTGAATCACACATTCTTAGGCAAAATCTGTTCAGTCAAAGCAGGAAAAGCTTGTAATAAGTTGACTTTGAACAGGAACAGACAGCTAGTAATTTGCAAAGTGAAATGCTGTTACTTGGCTAATAAGTTTAATTGTAAGTGTTCTAGACGGTAAGAAGCATAATTTTCTATATAGACAAAACATGCTTTCCCAGCCTGAATCACACATTCTTAGGTGAATTCTGTTCGGTCAAAGCAGGGAAAGCTTGTAAGAAGTTCACTTTCAAGATAAACAC
Organism: Rattus norvegicus; assembly: GCF_036323735.1. NCBI lineage: Eukaryota > Metazoa > Chordata > Mammalia > Rodentia > Muridae > Rattus > Rattus norvegicus. Next base: position 17,702,458 of record NC_086021.1, on the reverse strand, counting down.
ACAGCTAGTGTTTTGCAAAGTGAAATGCTGTTACTTGGCCAATAAGTTTAATTTTAAGTGTTTCTAGACGTTAGGAAGCATACCCTTCTATATGGACAAAACCTGCGTTACCCAGTCTGAATCACACATACTTAGGCGAAATCTGTTCAGTCCAAGTGGGAAAAGCTTGTAAGAAATTGACTTTGAAGATAACACAGCTAGTGTTATGCAAAGTGAACTGCTGTTACTTGGCCAATAAGCTTAATTTTAAGTGGTACTAGATGGTAAAAAGCATACTTTTCTATATGGACAAAACATGCATTTCCCAGGGTGAATTACACATTGTTAGGCAAATTCTGTTCATACCAAGCTGTAAAAGCTTTTAGGAATTTGACTTGCAAGATAAACACAGCTAGTGTTTTGCAAATTGAATGGCTATTACTAAGCCAATAAGTTTAATTTTAAGTGGTTCTATACTCTTCTATATAGATAAAACCTGCGTTTCCCAGTCTGAATCACACATTCTTAGGCGAAATCTGTTCGGTCCAGTGGCAAAAGCATGTAAGAAGTTGACTTTCAAGATCAACACACAGGTAGTGTTTTGCAAAGTGAAATGCTGTTACTTGGCCAATAAGTTTAATTTTAAGTGGTTCTAGACGGTAAGAAGCATAGTCTTCTATATAGACAAAACATGCATTTCCCAATCTGAATCACACATTCTTAGGCGAATTCTGTTCGGTCAAACTGGGTAAAGCTTGTAAGAAGTTGACATTGAACGTAAACACACAGCTAGTAATTTGCAAATGAAATGCTGTTACTTGGCCAAGAAGTTTAATTTTAAGTGTTCTATACGGTTAGCAGCATACTCTTCTATATGGACAAAACCTGCGTTTCCCATTCTGAATCACACATTCTTAGGTGAATTCTGTTCGTTCCAAGCAGGAAAAGCTTGTAGGAAGTTCACTTTTAAGATAAACACACAGCTAGTGATTTGCAAAGTGAACTGCTGTTACTTGTCGAATAAGCCTAGTTTTAACTGGTTCTAGACCCTAAAAAGCATACTATTCTATATAGACAAAACATGCCTTTCCCAGTTCGAATCACATATTCTTACGTGAATTCTCTTCATTCCACGTGGGAAAAGCTTGTAGCAAGTTGACTTTGAAGATAAACACACAGCTAGTGATTTGCAAAGTGAATTGCTGTTACTTGGCCAATAAGCTTAATTTTAAGTGATTCTAGACGGTAAAAAGCATACTTTTCTCTATAGACAAAACATTCATTTCCCAGTCTGAATCACACATTCTTATGCGAATTCTGTTCGATCCTAGCAGGAAAAGCTTGCAGGAACTTGACTTTGAAGATAAACACACAGCTAGTGATTTGCAAAGTGACTTGCTGTTACTTGGCCAAAAAGCTTAATTTTAAGTGGTTCTAGAACGTAAAAAGCATACTTTTCTATATAGACAAAACATGTGTTTCCCGGTTTGAATCACACATTCTTAGGCGAATTCTCTGCTGTCCAAGTGGGAAAAGCTTGTAGGAAGTTGACTTTGAAGATAAACACGCAGCTAGTCTTTTGCAAAGTGAATTCCCATTACTTGTCCAATAAGCTTAGTTTTAAGTGATCCTAGAATGTAAAAAGCAGACTTTTCATTATAGACAAAACATGCATTTCCCAGTCTGAGTCACACATTCTTCTCAGAATCGTGTTCGTTCCAAGAGGGAAAAGTTTGTAGGAAGTTGACTTTGAAGATAAACACACAGCTAGTGTTTTGCAAAGTGAATTGCTGGTACTTGGCCAATAAGCTTAATTTTACGTGGTTCTAGTCGGTAAAAAGCATACTTTTCTACATGGACAAAACGTGCGTTTCCCAGTCTGAATCACACATTCTTAAGTGAATTCTATTCGTTCAAAGCCGGAAAAGCTTATAGGAAGTTGACTTTCAGGATAAATAAACAGCTAGTGTTTTGCAAAGTGAATTGCTGTTACTTGGCCAATAAGCTTAGTTTTAAGTGGTCCTAGGAGGTAAAAAGGCAACTTTTCTACATAGACAAAACGTGGGTTTCCCAGTCTGAATCACACACTCTTAGGCAAATCCTGTTCGTTCCAAGCAGGAAAAGTTTGTAGGAAGATGACTTTGAAGATAAAAGCACAGCTAATGTTTTACCAAGTGAATTGTTCTGACTTGGAGATTAAGCTTAGTTTTGAGTGGTTCTAGATGGTAAAAAGCTTACTTTTCTATATGGACAAAACATGCGTTTCCCAGTCTGAATCTCTCATTCTTTGGCGATTTCTGATCGTTCCAAGCGGGAAAAGCTTGTAGGAAGTTGACTTTGAAGATAAACACACAGCTAGTGATTTGCAAAGTGAATTGCTGTTACTTGTCGAATAAGCTTAGGTTTAAGTGATTGTAGACCATAAAAAGCATACTTTTCTCTATAGACAAAACATTCGTTTCCCAGTCTGAATCACACATTCTTATGCGAATTCTGTTCGATCCTAGCAGGAAAAGCTTGCAGGAACTTGACTTTGAAGAGAAACACACAGCTAGTGTTTTTCAAAGTGAATTGTTGTTACTTGGGTAATGAGCTTACTTTTAAGTGGTCCGAGAAGGTAAAAAGAATACTTTACTATATTGAGAAAACTTGCAATTCCAAGTCTGAATCACACATTCTTAGACGAATCGTGTTCGTTCCAAGCGGGAAAATTTGTAGGAAGTTGACTTTGAATATAAAACACGCTAGTGTTTTACAAAGTGAATTGTTCTAACTTGGCGATTAAGCTTAGTTTTAAATGGTTGTAGATGGTAAAAAGCATACTTTTCTATATAGACTAAAAAAGCTTTTCCCAGTCTCAATCTCTCATTCTTTGGTGAATTCTGTTCGTTCCAAACGGGAAAAGCTTGTAGGAACTTGACTTTGAAGATAAACACACACCTAGTGTTTTGCAAAGTGAATTGCTGTTACTAGGCTAATAAGTTTAATTTTAAGTGGTTCTAGACGGTAAAAAGCATACTTTTCTATATAGACTAAAGAAGCTTTTCCCAGTCTCAATCTCTCATTCTTTGGCGATTTCTGTTCGTTCCAAACGGGAAAAGCTTGTGAGAATTTGACTTTGAAGATAAACACACAACCAGTGATATGCAAAGTGAATGGTGTTACTCGGCAAATATGCTTAGTTTTCAGTGCATTTATAGGGTAAAAAGCAGACTTTTCAATATAGACAAAACACGGTTTTCCCTGCCTGAATCTCTCATTCTTTGGTAAATTCTGTTCATTCCAAGGGGGAAAAGCTCATAGGAAGTTGACATTGAAGATAAAAACACAGGTAGTGTTTTGCAAAATGAATTGCTGTTACTAAGCCAATAAGTTTAATTTTAAGTGGTTCTAGACGGTAAGAAGCATACTCTCCTATATGGACAAAACCTGCGTTTTCCAGTCTGAATCACACATTCTTAGGCGAAATCTGTTCAGTCCAAGTGGGAAAAGCTTGTAAGAAATTGACTGTGAAGGTAACACAGCTAGTGTTATGCAAAGTGAAATGCTGTTACTTGTCCAATAAGGTTAATTTTAAGTGGTTCTAGACGGTAAAAAGCATACATTTCAATATAGAAAAAACATGCTTTTCCCAGTGTGAATTACACATTCTTAGGCAAATTCTGTTCCTACAAAGCAGGAAAAGCTTTGTGGAAGTTGACTTTCAAGATAAAAACAGAGCTAGTGTTTTGCAAAGTGAATTGCTGTCACTTGGCCAATTTGTTTAATTTTAAGTGGTTCTAGATGGTAAGAAGCATACTCTTCTATATGGAAAGAACCTGCATTTCCCAGTCAGAATCACACATTCTTAGACGAAATCTGTTCGGTCCCGTGGGAAAAGCTTTTTAGAAGTTGACTTTAAAGATAAACACACAGCTAGTGTTTTGCAAAGTGAAATGCTGTTACTAGGCCAATAAGTTTAATTTTTTGTGGTTCTAGACGGTAAGAAGCATACTTTTCTATATAGACAATACATGCATTTCCCAGTCTGAATCACACATTCTTAGGCAAAATCTGTTCAGTCAAAGCAGGAAAAGCTTGTAATAAGTTGACTTTGAACAGGAACAGACAGCTAGTAATTTGCAAAGTGAAATGCTGTTACTTGGCTAATAAGTTTAATTGTAAGTGTTCTAGACGGTAAGAAGCATAATTTTCTATATAGACAAAACATGCTTTCCCAGCCTGAATCACACATTCTTAGGTGAATTCTGTTCGGTCAAAGCAGGGAAAGCTTGTAAGAAGTTCACTTTCAAGATAAACACACAGCTAGTGTTTTGCAAAGTGAAATGCTGTTACTTGGCCAATAAGTTTAATTTTAAGTGTTTCTAGACGTTAGGAAGCATACCCTTCTATATGGACAAAACCTGCGTTACCCAGTCTGAATCACACATACTTAGGCGAAATCTGTTCAGTCCAAGTGGGAAAAGCTTGTAAGAAATTGACTTTGAAGATAACACAGCTAGTGTTATGCAAAGTGAACTGCTGTTACTTGGCCAATAAGCTTAATTTTAAGTGGTACTAGGAGGTAAAAAGGCAACTTTTCTACATAGACAAAACGTGGGTTTCCCAGGGTGAATTACACATTGTTAGGCAAATTCTGTTCATACCAAGCTGTAAAAGCTTTTAGGAATTTGACTTGCAAGATAAACACAGCTAGTGTTTTGCAAATTGAATGGCTATTACTAAGCCAATAAGTTTAATTTTAAGTGGTTCTATACTCTTCTATATAGATAAAACCTGCGTTTCCCAGTCTGAATCACACATTCTTAGGCGAAATCTGTTCGGTCCAGTGGCAAAAGCATGTAAGAAGTTGACTTTCAAGATCAACACACAGGTAGTGTTTTGCAAAGTGAAATGCTGTTACTTGGCCAATAAGTTTAATTTTAAGTGGTTCTAGACGGTAAGAAGCATAGTCTTCTATATAGACAAAACATGCATTTCCCAATCTGAATCACACATTCTTAGGCGAATTCTGTTCGGTCAAACTGGGTAAAGCTTGTAAGAAGTTGACATTGAACGTAAACACACAGCTAGTAATTTGCAAATGAAATGCTGTTACTTGGCCAAGAAGTTTAATTTTAAGTGTTCTAGACGGTTAGCAGCATACTCTTCTATATGGACAAAACCTGCGTTTCCCATTCTGAATCACACATTCTTAGGTGAATTCTGTTCGTTCCAAGCAGGAAAAGCTTGTAGGAAGTTCACTTTTAAGATAAACACACAGCTAGTGATTTGCAAAGTGAACTGCTGTTACTTGTCGAATAAGCCTAGTTTTAACTGGTTCTAGACCCTAAAAAGCATACTATTCTATATAGACAAAACATGCCTTTCCCAGTTCGAATCACATATTCTTACGTGAATTCTCTTCATTCCACGTGGGAAAAGCTTGTAGCAAGTTGACTTTGAAGATAAACACACAGCTAGTGATTTGCAAAGTGAATTGCTGTTACTTGGCCAATAAGCTTAATTTTAAGTGATTCTAGACGGTAAAAAGCATACTTTTCTCTATAGACAAAACATTCATTTCCCAGTCTGAATCACACATTCTTATGCGAATTCTGTTCGATCCTAGCAGGAAAAGCTTGCAGGAACTTGACTTTGAAGATAAACACACAGCTAGTGATTTGCAAAGTGACTTGCTGTTACTTGGCCAAAAAGCTTAATTTTAAGTGGTTCTAGAACGTAAAAAGCATACTTTTCTATATAGACAAAACATGTGTTTCCCGGTTTGAATCACACATTCTTAGGCGAATTCTCTGCTGTCCAAGTGGGAAAAGCTTGTAGGAAGTTGACTTTGAAGATAAACACGCAGCTAGTCTTTTGCAAAGTGAATTCCCATTACTTGTCCAATAAGCTTAGTTTTAAGTGATCCTAGAATGTAAAAAGCAGACTTTTCATTATAGACAAAACATGCATTTCCCAGTCTGAGTCACACATTCTTCTCGGAATCGTGTTCGTTCCAAGAGGGAAAAGTTTGTAGGAAGTTGACTTTGAAGATAAACACACAGCTAGTGTTTTGCAAAGTGAATTGCTGGTACTTGGCCAATAAGCTTAATTTTACGTGGTTCTAGTCGGTAAAAAGCATACTTTTCTACATGGACAAAACGTGCGTTTCCCAGTCTGAATCACACATTCTTAAGTGAATTCTATTCGTTCAAAGCCGGAAAAGCTTATAGGAAGTTGACTTTCAGGATAAATAAACAGCTAGTGTTTTGCAAAGTGAATTGCTGTTACTTGGCCAATAAGCTTAGTTTTAAGTGGTCCTAGGAGGTAAAAAGGCAACTTTTCTACATAGACAAAACGTGGGTTTCCCAGTCTGAATCACACACTCTTAGGCAAATCCTGTTCGTTCCAAGCAGGAAAAGTTTGTAGGAAGATGACTTTGAAGATAAAAGCACAGCTAATGTTTTACCAAGTGAATTGTTCTGACTTGGAGATTAAGCTTAGTTTTGAGTGGTTCTAGATGGTAAAAAGCTTACTTTTCTATATGGACAAAACATGCGTTTCCCAGTCTGAATCTCTCATTCTTTGGCGATTTCTGATCGTTCCAAGCGGGAAAAGCTTGTAGGAAGTTGACTTTGAAGATAAACACACAGCTAGTGATTTGCAAAGTGAATTGCTGTTACTTGTCGAATAAGCTTAGGTTTAAGTGATTGTAGACCATAAAAAGCATACTTTTCTCTATAGACAAAACATTCGTTTCCCAGTCTGAATCACACATTCTTATGCGAATTCTGTTCGATCCTAGCAGGAAAAGCTTGCAGGAACTTGACTTTGAAGAGAAACACACAGCTAGTGTTTTTCAAAGTGAATTGTTGTTACTTGGGTAATGAGCTTACTTTTAAGTGGTCCGAGAAGGTAAAAAGAATACTTTACTATATTGAGAAAACTTGCAATTCCAAGTCTGAATCACACATTCTTAGACGAATCGTGTTCGTTCCAAGCGGGAAAATTTGTAGGAAGTTGACTTTGAATATAAAACACGCTAGTGTTTTACAAAGTGAATTGTTCTAACTTGGCGATTAAGCTTAGTTTTAAATGGTTGTAGATGGTAAAAAGCATAATTTTCTATATAGACTAAAAAAGCTTTTCCCAGTCTCAATCTCTCATTCTTTGGTGAATTCTGTTCGTTCCAAACGGGAAAAGCTTGTAGGAACTTGACTTTGAAGATAAACACACACCTAGTGTTTTGCAAAGTGAATTGCTGTTACTAGGCTAATAAGTTTAATTTTAAGTGGTTCTAGACGGTAAAAAGCATACTTTTCTATATAGACTAAAGAAGCTTTTCCCAGTCTCAATCTCTCATTCTTTGGCGATTTCTGTTCGTTCCAAACGGGAAAAGCTTGTGAGAATTTGACTTTGAAGATAAACACACAACCAGTGATATGCAAAGTGAATGGTGTTACTCGGCAAATATGCTTAGTTTTCAGTGCATTTATAGGGTAAAAAGCAGACTTTTCAATATAGACAAAACACGGTTTTCCCTGCCTGAATCTCTCATTCTTTGGTAAATTCTGTTCATTCCAAGGGGGAAAAGCTCATAGGAAGTTGACATTGAAGATAAAAACACAGGTAGTGTTTTGCAAAATGAATTGCTGTTACTAAGCCAATAAGTTTAATTTTAAGTGGTTCTAGACGGTAAGAAGCATACTCTCCTATATGGACAAAACCTGCGTTTTCCAGTCTGAATCACACATTCTTAGGCGAAATCTGTTCAGTCCAAGTGGGAAAAGCTTGTAAGAAATTGACTGTGAAGGTAACACAGCTAGTGTTATGCAAAGTGAAATGCTGTTACTTGTCCAATAAGGTTAATTTTAAGTGGTTCTAGACGGTAAAAAGCATACATTTCAATATAGAAAAAACATGCTTTTCCCAGTGTGAATTACACATTCTTAGGCAAATTCTGTTCCTACAAAGCAGGAAAAGCTTTGTGGAAGTTGACTTTCAAGATAAAAACAGAGCTAGTGTTTTGCAAAGTGAATTGCTGTCACTTGGCCAATTTGTTTAATTTTAAGTGGTTCTAGATGGTAAGAAGCATACTCTTCTATATGGAAAGAACCTGCATTTCCCAGTCAGAATCACACATTCTTAGACGAAATCTGTTCGGTCCCGTGGGAAAAGCTTTTTAGAAGTTGACTTTAAAGATAAACACACAGCTAGTGTTTTGCAAAGTGAAATGCTGTTACTAGGCCAATAAGTTTAATTTTTTGTGGTTCTAGACGGTAAGAAGCATACTTTTCTATATAGACAATACATGCATTTCCCAGTCTGAATCACACATTCTTAGGCAAAATCTGTTCAGTCAAAGCAGGAAAAGCTTGTAATAAGTTGACTTTGAACAGGAACAGACAGCTAGTAATTTGCAAAGTGAAATGCTGTTACTTGGCTAATAAGTTTAATTGTAAGTGTTCTAGACGGTAAGAAGCATAATTTTCTATATAGACAAAACATGCTTTCCCAGCCTGAATCACACATTCTTAGGTGAATTCTGTTCGGTCAAAGCAGGGAAAGCTTGTAAGAAGTTCACTTTCAAGATAAACACACAGCTAGTGTTTTGCAAAGTGAAATGCTGTTACTTGGCCAATAAGTTTAATTTTAAGTGTTTCTAGACGTTAGGAAGCATACCCTTCTATATGGACAAAACCTGCGTTACCCAGTCTGAATCACACATACTTAGGCGAAATCTGTTCAGTCCAAGTGGGAAAAGCTTGTAAGAAATTGACTTTGAAGATAACACAGCTAGTGTTATGCAAAGTGAACTGCTGTTACTTGGCCAATAAGCTTAATTTTAAGTGGTACTAGGAGGTAAAAAGGCAACTTTTCTACATAGACAAAACGTGGGTTTCCCAGGGTGAATTACACATTGTTAGGCAAATTCTGTTCATACCAAGCTGTAAAAGCTTTTAGGAATTTGACTTGCAAGATAAACACAGCTAGTGTTTTGCAAATTGAATGGCTATTACTAAGCCAATAAGTTTAATTTTAAGTGGTTCTATACTCTTCTATATAGATAAAACCTGCGTTTCCCAGTCTGAATCACACATTCTTAGGCGAAATCTGTTCGGTCCAGTGGCAAAAGCATGTAAGAAGTTGACTTTCAAGATCAACACACAGGTAGTGTTTTGCAAAGTGAAATGCTGTTACTTGGCCAATAAGTTTAATTTTAAGTGGTTCTAGACGGTAAGAAGCATAGTCTTCTATATAGACAAAACATGCATTTCCCAATCTGAATCACACATTCTTAGGCGAATTCTGTTCGGTCAAACTGGGTAAAGCTTGTAAGAAGTTGACATTGAACGTAAACACACAGCTAGTAATTTGCAAATGAAATGCTGTTACTTGGCCAAGAAGTTTAATTTTAAGTGTTCTAGACGGTTAGCAGCATACTCTTCTATATGGACAAAACCTGCGTTTCCCATTCTGAATCACACATTCTTAGGTGAATTCTGTTCGTTCCAAGCAGGAAAAGCTTGTAGGAAGTTCACTTTTAAGATAAACACACAGCTAGTGATTTGCAAAGTGAACTGCTGTTACTTGTCGAATAAGCCTAGTTTTAACTGGTTCTAGACCCTAAAAAGCATACTATTCTATATAGACAAAACATGCCTTTCCCAGTTCGAATCACATATTCTTACGTGAATTCTCTTCATTCCACGTGGGAAAAGCTTGTAGCAAGTTGACTTTGAAGATAAACACACAGCTAGTGATTTGCAAAGTGAATTGCTGTTACTTGGCCAATAAGCTTAATTTTAAGTTATTCTAGACGGTAAAAAGCATACTTTTCTCTATAGACAAAACATTCATTTCCCAGTCTGAATCACACATTCTTATGCGAATTCTGTTCGATCCTAGCAGGAAAAGCTTGCAGGAACTTGACTTTGTAGATAAACACACAGCTAGTGATTTGCAAAGTGACTTGCTGTTACTTGGCCAAAAAGCTTAATTTTAAGTGGTTCTAGAACGTAAAAAGCATACTTTTCTATATAGACAAAACATGTGTTTCCCGGTTTGAATCACACATTCTTAGGCGAATTCTCTGCTGTCCAAGTGGGAAAAGCTTGTAGGAAGTTGACTTTGAAGATAAACACGCAGCTAGTCTTTTGCAAAGTGAATTCCCATTACTTGTCCAATAAGCTTAGTTTTAAGTGATCCTAGAATGTAAAAAGCAGACTTTTCATTATAGACAAAACATGCATTTCCCAGTCTGAGTCACACATTCTTCTCGGAATCGTGTTCGTTCCAAGAGGGAAAAGTTTGTAGGAAGTTGACTTTGAAGATAAACACACAGCTAGTGTTTTGCAAAGTGAATTGCTGGTACTTGGCCAATAAGCTTAATTTTACGTGGTTCTAGTCGGTAAAAAGCATACTTTTCTACATGGACAAAACGTGCGTTTCCCAGTCTGAATCACACATTCTTAAGTGAATTCTATTCGTTCAAAGCCGGAAAAGCTTATAGGAAGTTGACTTTCAGGATAAATAAACAGCTAGTGTTTTGCAAAGTGAATTGCTGTTACTTGGCCAATAAGCTTAGTTTTAAGTGGTCCTAGGAGGTAAAAAGGCAACTTTTCTACATAGACAAAACGTGGGTTTCCCAGTCTGAATCACACACTCTTAGGCAAATCCTGTTCGTTCCAAGCAGGAAAAGTTTGTAGGAAGATGACTTTGAAGATAAAAGCACAGCTAATGTTTTACCAAGTGAATTGTTCTGACTTGGAGATTAAGCTTAGTTTTGAGTGGTTCTAGATGGTAAAAAGCTTACTTTTCTATATGGACAAAACATGCGTTTCCCAGTCTGAATCTCTCATTCTTTGGCGATTTCTGATCGTTCCAAGCGGGAAAAGCTTGTAGGAAGTTGACTTTGAAGATAAACACACAGCTAGTGATTTGCAAAGTGAATTGCTGTTACTTGTCGAATAAGCTTAGGTTTAAGTGATTGTAGACCATAAAAAGCATACTTTTCTCTATAGACAAAACATTTGTTTCCCAGTCTGAATCACACATTCTTATGCGAATTCTGTTCGATCCTAGCAGGAAAAGCTTGCAGGAACTTGACTTTGAAGAGAAACACACAGCTAGTGTTTTTCAAAGTGAATTGTTGTTACTTGGGTAATGAGCTTACTTTTAAGTGGTCCGAGAAGGTAAAAAGAATACTTTACTATATTGAGAAAACTTGCAATTCCAAGTCTGAATCACACATTCTTAGACGAATCGTGTTCGTTCCAAGCGGGAAAATTTGTAGGAAGTTGACTTTGAATATAAAACACGCTAGTGTTTTACAAAGTGAATTGTTCTAACTTGGCGATTAAGCTTAGTTTTAAATGGTTGTAGATGGTAAAAAGCATACTTTTCTATATAGACTAAAAAAGCTTTTCCCAGTCTCAATCTCTCATTCTTTGGTGAATTCTGTTCGTTCCAAACGGGAAAAGCTTGTAGGAACTTGACTTTGAAGATAAACACACACCTAGTGTTTTGCAAAGTGAATTGCTGTTACTAGGCTAATAAGTTTAATTCTAAGTGGTTCTAGACGGTAAAAAGCATACTTTTCTATATAGACTAAAGAAGCTTTTCCCAGTCTCAATCTCTCATTCTTTGGCGATTTCTGTTCGTTCCAAACGGGAAAAGCTTGTGAGAATTTGACTTTGAAGATAAACACACAACCAGTGATATGCAAAGTGAATGGTGTTACTGGGCAAATATGCTTAGTTTTAAGTGCATTTATAGGGTAAAAAGCAGACTTTTCAATATAGACAAAACACGGTTTTCCCTGCCTGAATCTCTCATTCTTTGGTAAATTCTGTTCATTCCAAGGGGGAAAAGCTCATAGGAAGTTGATATTGAAGATAAAAACACAGGTAGTGTTTTGCAAAATGAATTGCTGTTACTAAGCCAATAAGTTTAATTTTAAGTGGTTCTAGACGGTAAGAAGCATACTCTCCTATATGGACAAAACCTGCGTTTTCCAGTCTGAATCACACATTCTTAGGCGAAATCTGTTCAGTCCAAGTGGGAAAAGCTTGTAAGAAATTGACTGTGAAGGTAACACAGCTAGTGTTATGCAAAGTGAAATGCTGTTACTTGTCCAATAAGGTTAATTTTAAGTGGTTCTAGACGGTAAAAAGCATACATTTCAATATAGAAAAAACATGCTTTTCCCAGTGTGAATTACACATTCTTAGGCAAATTCTGTTCCTACAAAGCAGGAAAAGCTTTGTGGAAGTTGACTTTCAAGATAAAAACAGAGCTAGTGTTTTGCAAAGTGAATTGCTGTTACTTGGCCAATTTGTTTAATTTTAAGTGGTTCTAGATGGTAAGAAGCATACTCTTCTATATGGAAAGAACCTGCATTTCCCAGTCAGAATCACACATTCTTAGACGAAATCTGTTCGGTCCCGTGGTAAAGCTTTTTAGAAGTTGACTTTAAAGATAAACACACAGCTAGTGTTTTGCAAAGTGAAATGCTGTTACTAGGCCAATAAGTTTAATTTTTTGTGGTTCTAGACGGTAAGAAGCATACTTTTCTATATAGACAATACATGCATTTCCCAGTCTGAATCACACATTCTTAGGCAAAATCTGTTCAGTCAAAGCAGGAAAAGCTTGTAATAAGTTGACTTTGAACAGGAACAGACAGCTAGTAATTTGCAAAGTGAAATGCTGTTACTTGGCTAATAAGTTTAATTGTAAGTGTTCTAGACGGTAAGAAGCATAATTTTCTATATAGACAAAACATGCTTTCCCAGCCTGAATCACACATTCTTAGGTGAATTCTGTTCGGTCAAAGCAGGGAAAGCTTGTAAGAAGTTCACTTTCAAGATAAACACACAGCTAGTGTTTTGCAAAGTGAAATGCTGTTACTTGGCCAATAAGTTTAATTTTAAGTGTTTCTAGACGTTAGGAAGCATACCCTTCTATATGGACAAAACCTGCGTTACCCAGTCTGAATCACACATACTTAGGCAAAATCTGTTCAGTCCAAGTGGGAAAAGCTTGTAAGAAATTGACTTTGAAGATAACACAGCTAGTGTTATGCAAAGTGAACTGCTGTTACTTGGCCAATAAGCTTAATTTTAAGTGGTACTAGACGGTAAAAAGCATACTTTTCTATATGGACAAATCATGCATTTCCCAGGGTGAATTACACATTGTTAGGCAAATTCTGTTCATACCAAGCTGTAAAAGCTTTTAGGAATTTGACTTGCAAGATAAACACAGCTAGTGTTTTGCAAATTGAATGGCTATTACTAAGCCAATAAGTTTAATTTTAAGTGGTTCTATACTCTTCTATATAGATAAAACCTGCGTTTCCCAGTCTGAATCACACATTCTTAGGCGAAATCTGTTCGGTCCAGTGGCAAAAGCATGTAAGAAGTTGACTTTCAAGATCAACACACAGGTAGTGTTTTGCAAAGTGAAATGCTGTTACTTGGCCAATAAGTTTAATTTTAAGTGGTTCTAGACGGTAAGAAGCGTAGTCTTCTATATAGACAAAACATGCATTTCCCAATCTGAATCACACATTCTTAGGCGAATTCTGTTCGGTCAAACTGGGTAAAGCTTGTAAGAAGTTGACATTGAACGTAAACACACAGCTAGTAATTTGCAAATGAAATGCTGTTACTTGGCCAAGAAGTTTAATTTTAAGTGTTCTAGACGGTTAGCAGCATACTCTTCTATATGGACAAAACCTGCGTTTCCCATTCTGAATCACACATTCTTAGGTGAATTCTGTTCGTTCCAAGCAGGAAAAGCTTGTAGGAAGTTCACTTTTAAGATAAACACACAGCTAGTGATTTGCAAAGTGAACTGCTGTTACTTGTCGAATAAGCCTAGTTTTAACTGGTTCTAGACCCTAAAAAGCATACTATTCTATATAGACAAAACATGCCTTTCCCAGTTCGAATCACATATTCTTACGTGAATTCTCTTCATTCCACGTGGGAAAAGCTTGTAGCAAGTTGACTTTGAAGATAAACACACAGCTAGTGATTTGCAAAGTGAATTGCTGTTACTTGGCCAATAAGCTTAATTTTAAGTTATTCTAGACGGTAAAAAGCATACTTTTCTCTATAGACAAAACATTCATTTCCCAGTCTGAATCACACATTCTTATGCGAATTCTGTTCGATCCTAGCAGGAAAAGCTTGCAGGAACTTGACTTTGTAGATAAACACACAGCTAGTGATTTGCAAAGTGACTTGCTGTTACTTGGCCAAAAAGCTTAATTTTAAGTGGTTCTAGAACGTAAAAAGCATACTTTTCTATATAGACAAAACATGTGTTTCCCGGTTTGAATCACACATTCTTAGGCCAATTCTCTGCTGTCCAAGTGGGAAAAGCTTGTAGGAAGTTGACTTTGAAGATAAACACGCAGCTAGTCTTTTGCAAAGTGAATTCCCATTACTTGTCCAATAAGCTTAGTTTTAAGTGATCCTAGAATGTAAAAAGCAGACTTTTCATTATAGACAAAACATGCATTTCCCAGTCTGAGTCACACATTCTTCTCGGAATCGTGTTCGTTCCAAGAGGGAAAAGTTTGTAGGAAGTTGACTTTGAAGATAAACACACAGCTAGTGTTTTGCAAAGTGAATTGCTGGTACTTGGCCAATAAGCTTAATTTTACGTGGTTCTAGTCGGTAAAAAGCATACTTTTCTACATGGACAAAACGTGCGTTTCCCAGTCTGAATCACACATTCTTAAGTGAATTCTATTCGTTCAAAGCCGGAAAAGCTTATAGGAAGTTGACTTTCAGGATAAATAAACAGCTAGTGTTTTGCAAAGTGAATTGCTGTTACTTGGCCAATAAGCTTAGTTTTAAGTGGTCCTAGGAGGTAAAAAGGCAACTTTTCTACATAGACAAAACGTGGGTTTCCCAGTCTGAATCACACACTCTTAGGCAAATCCTGTTCGTTCCAAGCAGGAAAAGTTTGTAGGAAGATGACTTTGAAGATAAAAGCACAGCTAATGTTTTACCAAGTGAATTGTTCTGACTTGGAGATTAAGCTTAGTTTTGAGTGGTTCTAGATGGTAAAAAGCTTACTTTTCTATATGGACAAAACATGCGTTTCCCAGTCTGAATCTCTCATTCTTTGGCGATTTCTGATCGTTCCAAGCGGGAAAAGCTTGTAGGAAGTTGACTTTGAAGATAAACACACAGCTAGTGATTTGCAAAGTGAATTGCTGTTACTTGTCGAATAAGCTTAGGTTTAAGTGATTGTAGACCATAAAAAGCATACTTTTCTCTATAGACAAAACATTTGTTTCCCAGTCTGAATCACACATTCTTATGCGAATTCTGTTCGATCCTAGCAGGAAAAGCTTGCAGGAACTTGACTTTGAAGAGAAACACACAGCTAGTGTTTTTCAAAGTGAATTGTTGTTACTTGGGTAATGAGCTTACTTTTAAGTGGTCCGAGAAGGTAAAAAGAATACTTTACTATATTGAGAAAACTTGCAATTCCAAGTCTGAATCACACATTCTTAGACGAATCGTGTTCGTTCCAAGCGGGAAAATTTGTAGGAAGTTGACTTTGAATATAAAACACGCTAGTGTTTTACAAAGTGAATTGTTCTAACTTGGCGATTAAGCTTAGTTTTAAATGGTTGTAGATGGTAAAAAGCATACTTTTCTATATAGACTAAAAAAGCTTTTCCCAGTCTCAATCTCTCATTCTTTGGTGAATTCTGTTCGTTCCAAACGGGAAAAGCTTGTAGGAACTTGACTTTGAAGATAAACACACACCTAGTGTTTTGCAAAGTGAATTGCTGTTACTAGGCTAATAAGTTTAATTCTAAGTGGTTCTAGACGGTAAAAAGCATACTTTTCTATATAGACTAAAGAAGCTTTTCCCAGTCTCAATCTCTCATTCTTTGGCGATTTCTGTTCGTTCCAAACGGGAAAAGCTTGTGAGAATTTGACTTTGAAGATAAACACACAACCAGTGATATGCAAAGTGAATGGTGTTACTCGGCAAATATGCTTAGTTTTAAGTGCATTTATAGGGTAAAAAGCAGACTTTTCAATATAGACAAAACACGGTTTTCCCTGCCTGAATCTCTCATTCTTTGGTAAATTCTGTTCATTCCAAGGGGGAAAAGCTCATAGGAAGTTGACATTGAAGATAAAAACACAGGTAGTGTTTTGCAAAATAAATTGCTGTTACTAAGCCAATAAGTTTAATTTTAAGTGGTTCTAGACGGTAAGAAGCATACTCTCCTATATGGACAAAACCTGCGTTTTCCAGTCTGAATCACACATTCTTAGGCGAAATCTGTTCAGTCCAAGTGGGAAAAGCTTGTAAGAAATTGACTGTGAAGGTAACACAGCTAGTGTTATGCAAAGTGAAATGCTGTTACTTGTCCAATAAGGTTAATTTTAAGTGGTTCTAGACGGTAAAAAGCATACATTTCAATATAGAAAAAACATGCTTTTCCCAGTGTGAATTACACATTCTTAGGCAAATTCTGTTCCTACAAAGCAGGAAAAGCTTTGTGGAAGTTGACTTTCAAGATAAAAACAGAGCTAGTGTTTTGCAAAGTGAATTGCTGTTACTTGGCCAATTTGTTTAATTTTAAGTGGTTCTAGATGGTAAGAAGCATACTCTTCTATATGGAAAGAACCTGCATTTCCCAGTCAGAATCACACATTCTTAGACGAAATCTGTTCGGTCCCGTGGGAAAAGCTTTTTAGAAGTTGACTTTAAAGATAAACACACAGCTAGTGTTTTGCAAAGTGAAATGCTGTTACTAGGCCATTAAGTTTAATTTTTTGTGGTTCTAGACGGTAAGAAGCATACTTTTCTATATAGACAATACATGCATTTCCCAGTCTGAATCACACATTCTTAGGCAAAATCTGTTCAGTCAAAGCAGGAAAAGCTTGTAATAAGTTGACTTTGAACAGGAACAGACAGCTAGTAATTTGCAAAGTGAAATGCTGTTACTTGGCTAATAAGTTTAATTGTAAGTGTTCTAGACGGTAAGAAGCATAATTTTCTATATAGACAAAACATGCTTTCCCAGCCTGAATCACACATTCTTAGGTGAATTCTGTTCGGTCAAAGCAGGGAAAGCTTGTAAGAAGTTCACTTTCAAGATAAACACACAGCTAGTGTTTTGCAAAGTGAAATGCTGTTACTTGGCCAATAAGTTTAATTTTAAGTGTTTCTAGACGTTAGGAAGCATACCCTTCTATATGGACAAAACCTGCGTTACCCAGTCTGAATCACACATACTTAGGCGAAATCTGTTCAGTCCAAGTGGGAAAAGCTTGTAAGAAATTGACTTTGAAGATAACACAGCTAGTGTTATGCAAAGTGAACTGCTGTTACTTGGCCAATAAGCTTAATTTTAAGTGGTACTAGACGGTAAAAAGCATACTTTTCTATATGGACAAAACATGCATTTCCCAGGGTGAATTACACATTGTTAGGCAAATTCTGTTCATACCAAGCTGTAAAAGCTTTTAGGAATTTGACTTGCAAGATAAACACAGCTAGTGTTTTGCAAATTGAATGGCTATTACTAAGCCAATAAGTTTAATTTTAAGTGGTTCTATACTCTTCTATATAGATAAAACCTGCGTTTCCCAGTCTGAATCACACATTCTTAGGCGAAATCTGTTCGGTCCAGTGGCAAAAGCATGTAAGAAGTTGACTTTCAAGATCAACACACAGGTAGTGTTTTGCAAAGTGAAATGCTGTTACTTGGCCAATAAGTTTAATTTTAAGTGGTTCTAGACGGTAAGAAGCATAGTCTTCTATATAGACAAAACATGCATTTCCCAATCTGAATCACACATTCTTAGGCGAATTCTGTTCGGTCAAACTGGGTAAAGCTTGTAAGAAGTTGACATTGAACGTAAACACACAGCTAGTAATTTGCAAATGAAATGCTGTTACTTGGCCAAGAAGTTTAATTTTAAGTGTTCTAGACGGTTAGCAGCATACTCTTCTATATGGACAAAACCTGCGTTTCCCATTCTGAATCACACATTCTTAGGTGAATTCTGTTCGTTCCAAGCAGGAAAAGCTTGTAGGAAGTTCACTTTTAAGATAAACACACAGCTAGTGATTTGCAAAGTGAACTGCTGTTACTTGTCGAATAAGCCTAGTTTTAACTGGTTCTAGACCCTAAAAAGCATACTATTCTATATAGACAAAACATGCCTTTCCCAGTTCGAATCACATATTCTTACGTGAATTCTCTTCATTCCACGTGGGAAAAGCTTGTAGCAAGTTGACTTTGAAGATAAACACACAGCTAGTGATTTGCAAAGTGAATTGCTGTTACTTGGCCAATAAGCTTAATTTTAAGTGATTCTAGACGGTAAAAAGCATACTTTTCTCTATAGACAAAACATTCATTTCCCAGTCTGAATCACACATTCTTATGCGAATTCTGTTCGATCCTAGCAGGAAAAGCTTGCAGGAACTTGACTTTGTAGATAAACACACAGCTAGTGATTTGCAAAGTGACTTGCTGTTACTTGGCCAAAAAGCTTAATTTTAAGTGGTTCTAGAAAGTAAAAAGCATACTTTTCTATATAGACAAAACATGTGTTTCCCGGTTTGAATCACACATTCTTAGGCCAATTCTCTGCTGTCCAAGTGGGAAAAGCTTGTAGGAAGTTGACTTTGAAGATAAACACGCAGCTAGTCTTTTGCAAAGTGAATTCCCATTACTTGTCCAATAAGCTTAGTTTTAAGTGATCCTAGAATGTAAAAAGCAGACTTTTCATTATAGACAAAACATGCATTTCCCAGTCTGAGTCACACATTCTTCTCGGAATCGTGTTCGTTCCAAGAGGGAAAAGTTTGTAGGAAGTTGACTTTGAAGATAAACACACAGCTAGTGTTTTGCAAAGTGAATTGCTGGTACTTGGCCAATAAGCTTAATTTTACGTGGTTCTAGTCGGTAAAAAGCATACTTTTCTACATGGACAAAACGTGCGTTTCCCAGTCTGAATCACACATTCTTAAGTGAATTCTATTCGTTCAAAGCCGGAAAAGCTTATAGGAAGTTGACTTTCAGGATAAATAAACAGCTAGTGTTTTGCAAAGTGAATTGCTGTTACTTGGCCAATAAGCTTAGTTTTAAGTGGTCCTAGGAGGTAAAAAGGCAACTTTTCTACATAGACAAAACGTGGGTTTCCCAGTCTGAATCACACACTCTTAGGCAAATCCTGTTCGTTCCAAGCAGGAAAAGTTTGTAGGAAGATGACTTTGAAGATAAAAGCACAGCTAATGTTTAACCAAGTGAATTGTTCTGACTTGGAGATTAAGCTTAGTTTTGAGTGGTTCTAGATGGTAAAAAGCTTACTTTTCTATATGGACAAAACATGCGTTTCCCAGTCTGAATCTCTCATTCTTTGGCGATTTCTGATCGTTCCAAGCGGGAAAAGCTTGTAGGAAGTTGACTTTGAAGATAAACACACAGCTAGTGATTTGCAAAGTGAATTGCTGTTACTTGTCGAATAAGCTTAGGTTTAAGTGATTGTAGACCATAAAAAGCATACTTTTCTCTATAGACAAAACATTCGTTTCCCAGTCTGAATCACACATTCTTATGCGAATTCTGTTCGATCCTAGCAGGAAAAGCTTGCAGGAACTTGACTTTGAAGAGAAACACACAGCTAGTGTTTTTCAAAGTGAATTGTTGTTACTTGGGTAATGAGCTTACTTTTAAGTGGTCCGAGAAGGTAAAAAGAATACTTTACTATATTGAGAAAACTTGCAATTCCAAGTCTGAATCACACATTCTTAGACGAATCGTGTTCGTTCCAAGCGGGAAAATTTGTAGGAAGTTGACTTTGAATATAAAACACGCTAGTGTTTTACAAAGTGAATTGTTCTAACTTGGCGATTAAGCTTAGTTTTAAATGGTTGTAGATGGTAAAAAGCATACTTTTCTATATAGACTAAAAAAGCTTTTCCCAGTCTCAATCTCTCATTCTTTGGTGAATTCTGTTCGTTCCAAACGGGAAAAGCTTGTAGGAACTTGACTTTGAAGATAAACACACACCTAGTGTTTTGCAAAGTGAATTGCTGTTACTAGGCTAATAAGTTTAATTCTAAGTGGTTCTAGACGGTAAAAAGCATACTTTTCTATATAGACTAAAGAAGCTTTTCCCAGTCTCAATCTCTCATTCTTTGGCGATTTCTGTTCGTTCCAAACGGGAAAAGCTTGTGAGAATTTGACTTTGAAGATAAACACACAACCAGTGATATGCAAAGTGAATGGTGTTACTCGGCAAATATGCTTAGTTTTAAGTGCATTTATAGGGTAAAAAGCAGACTTTTCAATATAGACAAAACACGGTTTTCCCTGCCTGAATCTCTCATTCTTTGGTAAATTCTGTTCATTCCAAGGGGGAAAAGCTCATAGGAAGTTGATATTGAAGATAAAAACACAGGTAGTGTTTTGCAAAATAAATTGCTGTTACTAAGCCAATAAGTTTAATTTTAAGTGGTTCTAGACGGTAAGAAGCATACTCTCCTATATGGACAAAACCTGCGTTTTCCAGTCTGAATCACACATTCTTAGGCGAAATCTGTTCAGTCCAAGTGGGAAAAGCTTGTAAGAAATTGACTGTGAAGGTAACACAGCTAGTGTTATGCAAAGTGAAATGCTGTTACTTGTCCAATAAGGTTAATTTTAAGTGGTTCTAGACGGTAAAAAGCATACATTTCAATATAGAAAAAACATGCTTTTCCCAGTGTGAATTACACATTCTTAGGCAAATTCTGTTCCTACAAAGCAGGAAAAGCTTTGTGGAAGTTGACTTTCAAGATAAAAACAGAGCTAGTGTTTTGCAAAGTGAATTGCTGTTACTTGGCCAATTTGTTTAATTTTAAGTGGTTCTAGATGGTAAGAAGCATACTCTTCTATATGGAAAGAACCTGCATTTCCCAGTCAGAATCACACATTCTTAGACGAAATCTGTTCGGTCCCGTGGGAAAAGCTTTTTAGAAGTTGACTTTAAAGATAAACACACAGCTAGTGTTTTGCAAAGTGAAATGCTGTTACTAGGCCATTAAGTTTAATTTTTTGTGGTTCTAGACGGTAAGAAGCATACTTTTCTATATAGACAATACATGCATTTCCCAGTCTGAATCACACATTCTTAGGCAAAATCTGTTCAGTCAAAGCAGGAAAAGCTTGTAATAAGTTGACTTTGAACAGGAACAGACAGCTAGTAATTTGCAAAGTGAAATGCTGTTACTTGGCTAATAAGTTTAATTGTAAGTGTTCTAGACGGTAAGAAGCATAATTTTCTATATAGACAAAACATGCTTTCCCAGCCTGAATCACACATTCTTAGGTGAATTCTGTTCGGTCAAAGCAGGGAAAGCTTGTAAGAAGTTCACTTTCAAGATAAACACACAGCTAGTGTTTTGCAAAGTGAAATGCTGTTACTTGGCCAATAAGTTTAATTTTAAGTGTTTCTAGACGTTAGGAAGCATACCCTTCTATATGGACAAAACCTGCGTTACCCAGTCTGAATCACACATACTTAGGCGAAATCTGTTCAGTCCAAGTGGGAAAAGCTTGTAAGAAATTGACTTTGAAGATAACACAGCTAGTGTTATGCAAAGTGAACTGCTGTTACTTGGCCAATAAGCTTAATTTTAAGTGGTACTAGACGGTAAAAAGCATACTTTTCTATATGGACAAAACATGCATTTCCCAGGGTGAATTACACATTGTTAGGCAAATTCTGTTCATACCAAGCTGTAAAAGCTTTTAGGAATTTGACTTGCAAGATAAACACAGCTAGTGTTTTGCAAATTGAATGGCTATTACTAAGCCAATAAGTTTAATTTTAAGTGGTTCTATACTCTTCTATATAGATAAAACCTGCGTTTCCCAGTCTGAATCACACATTCTTAGGCGAAATCTGTTCGGTCCAGTGGCAAAAGCATGTAAGAAGTTGACTTTCAAGATCAACACACAGGTAGTGTTTTGCAAAGTGAAATGCTGTTACTTGGCCAATAAGTTTAATTTTAAGTGGTTCTAGACGGTAAGAAGCATAGTCTTCTATATAGACAAAACATGCATTTCCCAATCTGAATCACACATTCTTAGGCGAATTCTGTTCGGTCAAACTGGGTAAAGCTTGTAAGAAGTTGACATTGAACGTAAACACACAGCTAGTAATTTGCAAATGAAATGCTGTTACTTGGCCAAGAAGTTTAATTTTAAGTGTTCTAGACGGTTAGCAGCATACTCTTCTATATGGACAAAACCTGCGTTTCCCATTCTGAATCACACATTCTTAGGTGAATTCTGTTCGTTCCAAGCAGGAAAAGCTTGTAGGAAGTTCACTTTTAAGATAAACACACAGCTAGTGATTTGCAAAGTGAACTGCTGTTACTTGTCGAATAAGCCTAGTTTTAACTGGTTCTAGACCCTAAAAAGCATACTATTCTATATAGACAAAACATGCCTTTCCCAGTTCGAATCACATATTCTTACGTGAATTCTCTTCATTCCACGTGGGAAAAGCTTGTAGCAAGTTGACTTTGAAGATAAACACACAGCTAGTGATTTGCAAAGTGAATTGCTGTTACTTGGCCAATAAGCTTAATTTTAAGTGATTCTAGACGGTAAAAAGCATACTTTTCTCTATAGACAAAACATTCATTTCCCAGTCTGAATCACACATTCTTATGCGAATTCTGTTCGATCCTAGCAGGAAAAGCTTGCAGGAACTTGACTTTGTAGATAAACACACAGCTAGTGATTTGCAAAGTGACTTGCTGTTACTTGGCCAAAAAGCTTAATTTTAAGTGGTTCTAGAAAGTAAAAAGCATACTTTTCTATATAGACAAAACATGTGTTTCCCGGTTTGAATCACACATTCTTAGGCCAATTCTCTGCTGTCCAAGTGGGAAAAGCTTGTAGGAAGTTGACTTTGAAGATAAACACGCAGCTAGTCTTTTGCAAAGTGAATTCCCATTACTTGTCCAATAAGCTTAGTTTTAAGTGATCCTAGAATGTAAAAAGCAGACTTTTCATTATAGACAAAACATGCATTTCCCAGTCTGAGTCACACATTCTTCTCGGAATCGTGTTCGTTCCAAGAGGGAAAAGTTTGTAGGAAGTTGACTTTGAAGATAAACACACAGCTAGTGTTTTGCAAAGTGAATTGCTGGTACTTGGCCAATAAGCTTAATTTTACGTGGTTCTAGTCGGTAAAAAGCATACTTTTCTACATGGACAAAACGTGCGTTTCCCAGTCTGAATCACACATTCTTAAGTGAATTCTATTCGTTCAAAGCCGGAAAAGCTTATAGGAAGTTGACTTTCAGGATAAATAAACAGCTAGTGTTTTGCAAAGTGAATTGCTGTTACTTGGCCAATAAGCTTAGTTTTAAGTGGTCCTAGGAGGTAAAAAGGCAACTTTTCTACATAGACAAAACGTGGGTTTCCCAGTCTGAATCACACACTCTTAGGCAAATCCTGTTCGTTCCAAGCAGGAAAAGTTTGTAGGAAGATGACTTTGAAGATAAAAGCACAGCTAATGTTTAACCAAGTGAATTGTTCTGACTTGGAGATTAAGCTTAGTTTTGAGTGGTTCTAGATGGTAAAAAGCTTACTTTTCTATATGGACAAAACATGCGTTTCCCAGTCTGAATCTCTCATTCTTTGGCGATTTCTGATCGTTCCAAGCGGGAAAAGCTTGTAGGAAGTTGACTTTGAAGATAAACACACAGCTAGTGATTTGCAAAGTGAATTGCTGTTACTTGTCGAATAAGCTTAGGTTTAAGTGATTGTAGACCATAAAAAGCATACTTTTCTCTATAGACAAAACATTCGTTTCCCAGTCTGAATCACACATTCTTATGCGAATTCTGTTCGATCCTAGCAGGAAAAGCTTGCAGGAACTTGACTTTGAAGAGAAACACACAGCTAGTGTTTTTCAAAGTGAATTGTTGTTACTTGGGTAATGAGCTTACTTTTAAGTGGTCCGAGAAGGTAAAAAGAATACTTTACTATATTGAGAAAACTTGCAATTCCAAGTCTGAATCACACATTCTTAGACGAATCGTGTTCGTTCCAAGCGGGAAAATTTGTAGGAAGTTGACTTTGAATATAAAACACGCTAGTGTTTTACAAAGTGAATTGTTCTAACTTGGCGATTAAGCTTAGTTTTAAATGGTTGTAGATGGTAAAAAGCATACTTTTCTATATATACTAAAAATGCTTTTCCCAGTCTCAATCTCTCATTCTTTGGTGAATTCTGTTCGTTCCAAACGGGAAAAGCTTGTAGGAACTTGACTTTGAAGATAAACACACACCTAGTGTTTTGCAAAGTGAATTGCTGTTACTAGGCTAATAAGTTTAATTCTAAGTGGTTCTAGACGGTAAAAAGCATACTTTTCTATATAGACTAAAGAAGCTTTTCCCAGTCTCAATCTCTCATTCTTTGGCGATTTCTGTTCGTTCCAAACGGGAAAAGCTTGTGAGAATTTGACTTTGAAGATAAACACACAACCAGTGATATGCAAAGTGAATGGTGTTACTTGGCAAATATGCTTAGTTTTAAGTGCATTTATAGGGTAAAAAGCAGACTTTTCAATATAGACAAAACACGGTTTTCCCTGCCTGAATCTCTCATTCTTTGGTAAATTCTGTTCATTCCAAGGGGGAAAAGCTCATAGGAAGTTGATATTGAAGATAAAAACACAGGTAGTGTTTTGCAAAATAAATTGCTGTTACTAAGCCAATAAGTTTAATTTTAAGTGGTTCTAGACGGTAAGAAGCATACTCTCCTATATGGACAAAACCTGCGTTTTCCAGTCTGAATCACACATTCTTAGGCGAAATCTGTTCAGTCCAAGTGGGAAAAGCTTGTAAGAAATTGACTGTGAAGGTAACACAGCTAGTGTTATGCAAAGTGAAATGCTGTTACTTGTCCAATAAGGTTAATTTTAAGTGGTTCTAGACGGTAAAAAGCATACATTTCAATATAGAAAAAACATGCTTTTCCCAGTGTGAATTACACATTCTTAGGCAAATTCTGTTCCTACAAAGCAGGAAAAGCTTTGTGGAAGTTGACTTTCAAGATAAAAACAGAGCTAGTGTTTTGCAAAGTGAATTGCTGTTACTTGGCCAATTTGTTTAATTTTAAGTGGTTCTAGATGGTAAGAAGCATACTCTTCTATATGGAAAGAACCTGCATTTCCCAGTCAGAATCACACATTCTTAGACGAAATCTGTTCGGTCCCGTGGGAAAAGCTTTTTAGAAGTTGACTTTAAAGATAAACACACAGCTAGTGTTTTGCAAAGTGAAATGCTGTTACTAGGCCATTAAGTTTAATTTTTTGTGGTTCTAGACGGTAAGAAGCATACTTTTCTATATAGACAATACATGCATTTCCCAGTCTGAATCACACATTCTTAGGCAAAATCTGTTCAGTCAAAGCAGGAAAAGCTTGTAATAAGTTGACTTTGAACAGGAACAGACAGCTAGTAATTTGCAAAGTGAAATGCTGTTACTTGGCTAATAAGTTTAATTGTAAGTGTTCTAGACGGTAAGAAGCATAATTTTCTATATAGACAAAACATGCTTTCCCAGCCTGAATCACACATTCTTAGGTGAATTCTGTTCGGTCAAAGCAGGGAAAGCTTGTAAGAAGTTCACTTTCAAGATAAACACACAGCTAGTGTTTTGCAAAGTGAAATGCTGTTACTTGGCCAATAAGTTTAATTTTAAGTGTTTCTAGACGTTAGGAAGCATACCCTTCTATATGGACAAAACCTGCGTTACCCAGTCTGAATCACACATACTTAGGCGAAATCTGTTCAGTCCAAGTGGGAAAAGCTTGTAAGAAATTGACTTTGAAGATAACACAGCTAGTGTTATGCAAAGTGAACTGCTGTTACTTGGCCAATAAGCTTAATTTTAAGTGGTACTAGACGGTAAAAAGCATACTTTTCTATATGGACAAAACATGCATTTCCCAGGGTGAATTACACATTGTTAGGCAAATTCTGTTCATACCAAGCTGTAAAAGCTTTTAGGAATTTGACTTGCAAGATAAACACAGCTAGTGTTTTGCAAATTGAATGGCTATTACTAAGCCAATAAGTTTAATTTTAAGTGGTTCTATACTCTTCTATATAGATAAAACCTGCGTTTCCCAGTCTGAATCACACATTCTTAGGCGAAATCTGTTCGGTCCAGTGGCAAAAGCATGTAAGAAGTTGACTTTCAAGATCAACACACAGGTAGTGTTTTGCAAAGTGAAATGCTGTTACTTGGCCAATAAGTTTAATTTTAAGTGGTTCTAGACGGTAAGAAGCATAGTCTTCTATATAGACAAAACATGCATTTCCCAATCTGAATCACACATTCTTAGGCGAATTCTGTTCGGTCAAACTAGGTAAAGCTTGTAAGAAGTTGACATTGAACGTAAACACACAGCTAGTAATTTGCAAATGAAATGCTGTTACTTGGCCAAGAAGTTTAATTTTAAGTGTTCTAGACGGTTAGCAGCATACTCTTCTATATGGACAAAACCTGCGTTTCCCATTCTGAATCACACATTCTTAGGTGAATTCTGTTCGTTCCAAGCAGGAAAAGCTTGTAGGAAGTTCACTTTTAAGATAAACACACAGCTAGTGATTTGCAAAGTGAACTGCTGTTACTTGTCGAATAAGCCTAGTTTTAACTGGTTCTAGACCCTAAAAAGCATACTATTCTATATAGACAAAACATGCCTTTCACAGTTCGAATCACATATTCTTACGTGAATTCTCTTCATTCCACGTGGGAAAAGATTGTAGCAAGTTGACTTTGAAGATAAACACACAGCTAGTGATTTGCAAAGTGAATTGCTGTTACTTGGCCAATAAGCTTAATTTTAAGTGATTCTAGACGGTAAAAAGCATACTTTTCTCTATAGACAAAACATTCATTTCCCAGTCTGAATCACACATTCTTATGCGAATTCTGTTCGATCCTAGCAGGAAAAGCTTGCAGGAACTTGACTTTGAAGATAAACACACAGCTAGTGATTTGCAAAGTGACTTGCTGTTACTTGGCCAAAAAGCTTAATTTTAAGTGGTTCTAGAAAGTAAAAAGCATACTTTTCTATATAGACAAAACATGTGTTTCCCGGTTTGAATCACACATTCTTAGGCCAATTCTCTGCTGTCCAAGTGGGAAAAGCTTGTAGGAAGTTGACTTTGAAGATAAACACGCAGCTAGTCTTTTGCAAAGTGAATTCCCATTACTTGTCCAATAAGCTTAGTTTTAAGTGATCCTAGAATGTAAAAAGCAGACTTTTCATTATAGACAAAACATGCATTTCCCAGTCTGAGTCACACATTCTTCTCGGAATCGTGTTCGTTCCAAGAGGGAAAAGTTTGTAGGAAGTTGACTTTGAAGATAAACACACAGCTAGTGTTTTGCAAAGTGAATTGCTGGTACTTGGCCAATAAGCTTAATTTTACGTGGTTCTAGTCGGTAAAAAGCATACTTTTCTACATGGACAAAACGTGCGTTTCCCAGTCTGAATCACACATTCTTAAGTGAATTCTATTCGTTCAAAGCCGGAAAAGCTTATAGGAAGTTGACTTTCAGGATAAATAAACAGCTAGTGTTTTGCAAAGTGAATTGCTGTTACTTGGCCAATAAGCTTAGTTTTAAGTGGTCCTAGGAGGTAAAAAGGCAACTTT
This sequence comes from Rattus norvegicus, assembly GCF_036323735.1. Taxonomy (NCBI): domain Eukaryota; kingdom Metazoa; phylum Chordata; class Mammalia; order Rodentia; family Muridae; genus Rattus; species Rattus norvegicus. The sequence continues at coordinate 17,674,755 of NC_086021.1, read as the reverse complement.
TCTACGTAGACAAAACGTGGGTTTCCCAGTCTGAATCACACACTCTTAGGCAAATCCTGTTCGTTCCAAGCAGGAAAAGTTTGTAGGAAGATGACTTTGAAGATAAAAGCACAGCTAATGTTTAACCAAGTGAATTGTTCTGACTTGGAGATTAAGCTTAGTTTTGAGTGGTTCTAGATGGTAAAAAGCTTACTTTTCTATATGGACAAAACATGCGTTTCCCAGTCTGAATCTCTCATTCTTTGGCGATTTCTGATCGTTCCAAGCGGGAAAAGCTTGTAGGAAGTTGACTTTGAAGATAAACACACAGCTAGTGATTTGCAAAGTGAATTGCTGTTACTTGTCGAATAAGCTTAGGTTTAAGTGATTGTAGACCATAAAAAGCATACTTTTCTCTATAGACAAAACATTCGTTTCCCAGTCTGAATCACACATTCTTATGCGAATTCTGTTCGATCCTAGCAGGAAAAGCTTGCAGGAACTTGACTTTGAAGAGAAACACACAGCTAGTGTTTTTCAAAGTGAATTGTTGTTACTTGGGTAATGAGCTTACTTTTAAGTGGTCCGAGAAGGTAAAAAGAATACTTTACTATATTGAGAAAACTTGCAATTCCAAGTCTGAATCACACATTCTTAGACGAATCGTGTTCGTTCCAAGCGGGAAAATTTGTAGGAAGTTGACTTTGAATATAAAACACGCTAGTGTTTTACAAAGTGAATTGTTCTAACTTGGCGATTAAGCTTAGTTTTAAATGGTTGTAGATGGTAAAAAGCATACTTTTCTATATATACTAAAAATGCTTTTCCCAGTCTCAATCTCTCATTCTTTGGTGAATTCTGTTCGTTCCAAACGGGAAAAGCTTGTAGGAACTTGACTTTGAAGATAAACACACACCTAGTGTTTTGCAAAGTGAATTGCTGTTACTAGGCTAATAAGTTTAATTCTAAGTGGTTCTAGACGGTAAAAAGCATACTTTTCTATATAGACTAAAGAAGCTTTTCCCAGTCTCAATCTCTCATTCTTTGGCGATTTCTGTTCGTTCCAAACGGGAAAAGCTTGTGAGAATTTGACTTTGAAGATAAACACACAACCAGTGATATGCAAAGTGAATGGTGTTACTTGGCAAATATGCTTAGTTTTAAGTGCATTTATAGGGTAAAAAGCAGACTTTTCAATATAGACAAAACACGGTTTTCCCTGCCTGAATCTCTCATTCTTTGGTAAATTCTGTTCATTCCAAGGGGGAAAAGCTCATAGGAAGTTGATATTGAAGATAAAAACACAGGTAGTGTTTTGCAAAATAAATTGCTGTTACTAAGCCAATAAGTTTAATTTTAAGTGGTTCTAGACGGTAAGAAGCATACTCTCCTATATGGACAAAACCTGCGTTTTCCAGTCTGAATCACACATTCTTAGGCGAAATCTGTTCAGTCCAAGTGGGAAAAGCTTGTAAGAAATTGACTGTGAAGGTAACACAGCTAGTGTTATGCAAAGTGAAATGCTGTTACTTGTCCAATAAGGTTAATTTTAAGTGGTTCTAGACGGTAAAAAGCATACATTTCAATATAGAAAAAACATGCTTTTCCCAGTGTGAATTACACATTCTTAGGCAAATTCTGTTCCTACAAAGCAGGAAAAGCTTTGTGGAAGTTGACTTTCAAGATAAAAACAGAGCTAGTGTTTTGCAAAGTGAATTGCTGTTACTTGGCCAATTTGTTTAATTTTAAGTGGTTCTAGATGGTAAGAAGCATACTCTTCTATATGGAAAGAACCTGCATTTCCCAGTCAGAATCACACATTCTTAGACGAAATCTGTTCGGTCCCGTGGGAAAAGCTTTTTAGAAGTTGACTTTAAAGATAAACACACAGCTAGTGTTTTGCAAAGTGAAATGCTGTTACTAGGCCATTAAGTTTAATTTTTTGTGGTTCTAGACGGTAAGAAGCATACTTTTCTATATAGACAATACATGCATTTCCCAGTCTGAATCACACATTCTTAGGCAAAATCTGTTCAGTCAAAGCAGGAAAAGCTTGTAATAAGTTGACTTTGAACAGGAACAGACAGCTAGTAATTTGCAAAGTGAAATGCTGTTACTTGGCTAATAAGTTTAATTGTAAGTGTTCTAGACGGTAAGAAGCATAATTTTCTATATAGACAAAACATGCTTTCCCAGCCTGAATCACACATTCTTAGGTGAATTCTGTTCGGTCAAAGCAGGGAAAGCTTGTAAGAAGTTCACTTTCAAGATAAACACACAGCTAGTGTTTTGCAAAGTGAAATGCTGTTACTTGGCCAATAAGTTTAATTTTAAGTGTTTCTAGACGTTAGGAAGCATACCCTTCTATATGGACAAAACCTGCGTTACCCAGTCTGAATCACACATACTTAGGCGAAATCTGTTCAGTCCAAGTGGGAAAAGCTTGTAAGAAATTGACTTTGAAGATAACACAGCTAGTGTTATGCAAAGTGAACTGCTGTTACTTGGCCAATAAGCTTAATTTTAAGTGGTACTAGACGGTAAAAAGCATACTTTTCTATATGGACAAAACATGCATTTCCCAGGGTGAATTACACATTGTTAGGCAAATTCTGTTCATACCAAGCTGTAAAAGCTTTTAGGAATTTGACTTGCAAGATAAACACAGCTAGTGTTTTGCAAATTGAATGGCTATTACTAAGCCAATAAGTTTAATTTTAAGTGGTTCTATACTCTTCTATATAGATAAAACCTGCGTTTCCCAGTCTGAATCACACATTCTTAGGCGAAATCTGTTCGGTCCAGTGGCAAAAGCATGTAAGAAGTTGACTTTCAAGATCAACACACAGGTAGTGTTTTGCAAAGTGAAATGCTGTTACTTGGCCAATAAGTTTAATTTTAAGTGGTTCTAGACGGTAAGAAGCATAGTCTTCTATATAGACAAAACATGCATTTCCCAATCTGAATCACACATTCTTAGGCGAATTCTGTTCGGTCAAACTAGGTAAAGCTTGTAAGAAGTTGACATTGAACGTAAACACACAGCTAGTAATTTGCAAATGAAATGCTGTTACTTGGCCAAGAAGTTTAATTTTAAGTGTTCTAGACGGTTAGCAGCATACTCTTCTATATGGACAAAACCTGCGTTTCCCATTCTGAATCACACATTCTTAGGTGAATTCTGTTCGTTCCAAGCAGGAAAAGCTTGTAGGAAGTTCACTTTTAAGATAAACTCACAGCTAGTGATTTGCAAAGTGAACTGCTGTTACTTGTCGAATAAGCCTAGTTTTAACTGGTTCTAGACCCTAAAAAGCATACTATTCTATATAGACAAAACATGCCTTTCACAGTTCGAATCACATATTCTTACGTGAATTCTCTTCATTCCACGTGGGAAAAGATTGTAGCAAGTTGACTTTGAAGATAAACACACAGCTAGTGATTTGCAAAGTGAATTGCTGTTACTTGGCCAATAAGCTTAATTTTAAGTGATTCTAGACGGTAAAAAGCATACTTTTCTCTATAGACAAAACATTCATTTCCCAGTCTGAATCACACATTCTTATGCGAATTCTGTTCGATCCTAGCAGGAAAAGCTTGCAGGAACTTGACTTTGAAGATAAACACACAGCTAGTGATTTGCAAAGTGACTTGCTGTTACTTGGCCAAAAAGCTTAATTTTAAGTGGTTCTAGAAAGTAAAAAGCATACTTTTCTATATAGACAAAACATGTGTTTCCCGGTTTGAATCACACATTCTTAGGCCAATTCTCTGCTGTCCAAGTGGGAAAAGCTTGTAGGAAGTTGACTTTGAAGATAAACACGCAGCTAGTCTTTTGCAAAGTGAATTCCCATTACTTGTCCAATAAGCTTAGTTTTAAGTGATCCTAGAATGTAAAAAGCAGACTTTTCATTATAGACAAAACATGCATTTCCCAGTCTGAGTCACACATTCTTCTCGGAATCGTGTTCGTTCCAAGAGGGAAAAGTTTGTAGGAAGTTGACTTTGAAGATAAACACACAGCTAGTGTTTTGCAAAGTGAATTGCTGGTACTTGGCCAATAAGCTTAATTTTACGTGGTTCTAGTCGGTAAAAAGCATACTTTTCTACATGGACAAAACGTGCGTTTCCCAGTCTGAATCACACATTCTTAAGTGAATTCTATTCGTTCAAAGCCGGAAAAGCTTATAGGAAGTTGACTTTCAGGATAAATAAACAGCTAGTGTTTTGCAAAGTGAATTGCTGTTACTTGGCCAATAAGCTTAGTTTTAAGTGGTCCTAGGAGGTAAAAAGGCAACTTTTCTACGTAGACAAAACGTGGGTTTCCCAGTCTGAATCACACACTCTTAGGCAAATCCTGTTCGTTCCAAGCAGGAAAAGTTTGTAGGAAGATGACTTTGAAGATAAAAGCACAGCTAATGTTTTACCAAGTGAATTGTTCTGACTTGGAGATTAAGCTTAGTTTTGAGTGGTTCTAGATGGTAAAAAGCTTACTTTTCTATATGGACAAAACATGCGTTTCCCAGTCTGAATCTCTCATTCTTTGGCGATTTCTGATCGTTCCAAGCGGGAAAAGCTTGTAGGAAGTTGACTTTGAAGATAAACACACAGCTAGTGATTTGCAAAGTGAATTGCTGTTACTTGTCGAATAAGCTTAGGTTTAAGTGATTGTAGACCATAAAAAGCATACTTTTCTCTATAGACAAAACATTCGTTTCCCAGTCTGAATCACACATTCTTATGCGAATTCTGTTCGATCCTAGCAGGAAAAGCTTGCAGGAACTTGACTTTGAAGAGAAACACACAGCTAGTGTTTTTCAAAGTGAATTGTTGTTACTTGGGTAATGAGCTTACTTTTAAGTGGTCCGAGAAGGTAAAAAGAATACTTTACTATATTGAGAAAACTTGCAATTCCAAGTCTGAATCACACATTCTTAGACGAATCGTGTTCGTTCCAAGCGGGAAAATTTGTAGGAAGTTGACTTTGAATATAAAACACGCTAGTGTTTTACAAAGTGAATTGTTCTAACTTGGCGATTAAGCTTAGTTTTAAATGGTTGTAGATGGTAAAAAGCATACTTTTCTATATAGACTAAAAAAGCTTTTCCCAGTCTCAATCTCTCATTCTTTGGTGAATTCTGTTCGTTCCAAACGGGAAAAGCTTGTAGGAACTTGACTTTGAAGATAAACACACACCTAGTGTTTTGCAAAGTGAATTGCTGTTACTAGGCTAATAAGTTTAATTCTAAGTGGTTCTAGACGGTAAAAAGCATACTTTTCTATATAGACTAAAGAAGCTTTTCCCAGTCTCAATCTCTCATTCTTTGGCGATTTCTGTTCGTTCCAAACGGGAAAAGCTTGTGAGAATTTGACTTTGAAGATAAACACACAACCAGTGATATGCAAAGTGAATGGTGTTACTCGGCAAATATGCTTAGTTTTAAGTGCATTTATAGGGTAAAAAGCAGACTTTTCAATATAGACAAAACACGGTTTTCCCTGCCTGAATCTCTCATTCTTTGGTAAATTCTGTTCATTCCAAGGGGGAAAAGCTCATAGGAAGTTGACATTGAAGATAAAAACACAGGTAGTGTTTTGCAAAATGAATTGCTGTTACTAAGCCAATAAGTTTAATTTTAAGTGGTTCTAGACGGTAAGAAGCATACTCTCCTATATGGACAAAACCTGCGTTTTCCAGTCTGAATCACACATTCTTAGGCGAAATCTGTTCAGTCCAAGTGGGAAAAGCTTGTAAGAAATTGACTGTGAAGGTAACACAGCTAGTGTTATGCAAAGTGAAATGCTGTTACTTGTCCAATAAGGTTAATTTTAAGTGGTTCTAGACGGTAAAAAGCATACATTTCAATATAGAAAAAAACATGCTTTTCCCAGTGTGAATTACACATTCTTAGGCAAATTCTGTTCCTACAAAGCAGGAAAAGCTTTGTGGAAGTTGACTTTCAAGATAAAAACAGAGCTAGTGTTTTGCAAAGTGAATTGCTGTCACTTGGCAAATTTGTTTAATTTTAAGTGGTTCTAGATGGTAAGAAGCATACTCTTCTATATGGAAAGAACCTGCATTTCCCAGTCAGAATCACACATTCTTAGACGAAATCTGTTCGGTCCCGTGGGAAAAGCTTTTTAGAAGTTGACTTTAAAGATAAACACACAGCTAGTGTTTTGCAAAGTGAAATGCTGTTACTAGGCCAATAAGTTTAATTTTTTGTGGTTCTAGACGGTAAGAAGCATACTTTTCTATATAGACAATACATGCATTTCCCAGTCTGAATCACACATTCTTAGGCAAAATCTGTTCAGTCAAAGCAGGAAAAGCTTGTAATAAGTTGACTTTGAACAGGAACAGACAGCTAGTAATTTGCAAAGTGAAATGCTGTTACTTGGCTAATAAGTTTAATTGTAAGTGTTCTAGACGGTAAGAAGCATAATTTTCTATATAGACAAAACATGCTTTCCCAGCCTGAATCACACATTCTTAGGTGAATTCTGTTCGGTCAAAGCAGGGAAAGCTTGTAAGAAGTTCACTTTCAAGATAAACACACAGCTAGTGTTTTGCAAAGTGAAATGCTGTTACTTGGCCAATAAGTTTAATTTTAAGTGTTTCTAGACGTTAGGAAGCATACCCTTCTATATGGACAAAACCTGCGTTACCCAGTCTGAATCACACATACTTAGGCGAAATCTGTTCAGTCCAAGTGGGAAAAGCTTGTAAGAAATTGACTTTGAAGATAACACAGCTAGTGTTATGCAAAGTGAACTGCTGTTACTTGGCCAATAAGCTTAATTTTAAGTGGTACTAGACGGTAAAAAGCATACTTTTCTATATGGACAAAACATGCATTTCCCAGGGTGAATTACACATTGTTAGGCAAATTCTGTTCATACCAAGCTGTAAAAGCTTTTAGGAATTTGACTTGCAAGATAAACACAGCTAGTGTTTTGCAAATTGAATGGCTATTACTAAGCCAATACGTTTAATTTTAAGTGGTTCTATACTCTTCTATATAGATAAAACCTGCGTTTCCCAGTCTGAATCACACATTCTTAGGCGAAATCTGTTCGGTCCAGTGGCAAAAGCATGTAAGAAGTTGACTTTCAAGATCAACACACAGGTAGTGTTTTGCAAAGTGAAATGCTGTTACTTGGCCAATAAGTTTAATTTTAAGTGGTTCTAGACGGTAAGAAGCGTAGTCTTCTATATAGACAAAACATGCATTTCCCAATCTGAATCACACATTCTTAGGCGAATTCTGTTCGGTCAAACTGGGTAAAGCTTGTAAGAAGTTGACATTGAACGTAAACACACAGCTAGTAATTTGCAAATGAAATGCTGTTACTTGGCCAAGAAGTTTAATTTTAAGTGTTCTAGACGGTTAGCAGCATACTCTTCTATATGGACAAAACCTGCGTTTCCCATTCTGAATCACACATTCTTAGGTGAATTCTGTTCGTTCCAAGCAGGAAAAGCTTGTAGGAAGTTCACTTTTAAGATAAACACACAGCTAGTGATTTGCAAAGTGAACTGCTGTTACTTGTCGAATAAGCCTAGTTTTAACTGGTTCTAGACCCTAAAAAGCATACTATTCTATATAGACAAAACATGCCTTTCCCAGTTCGAATCACATATTCTTACGTGAATTCTCTTCATTCCACGTGGGAAAAGATTGTAGCAAGTTGACTTTGAAGATAAACACACAGCTAGTGATTTGCAAAGTGAATTGCTGTTACTTGGCCAATAAGCTTAATTTTAAGTGATTCTAGACGGTAAAAAGCATACTTTTCTCTATAGACAAAACATTCATTTCCCAGTCTGAATCACACATTCTTATGCGAATTCTGTTCGATCCTAGCAGGAAAAGCTTGCAGGAACTTGACTTTGTAGATAAACACACAGCTAGTGATTTGCAAAGTGACTTGCTGTTACTTGGCCAAAAAGCTTAATTTTAAGTGGTTCTAGAACGTAAAAAGCATACTTTTCTATATAGACAAAACATGTGTTTCCCGGTTTGAATCACACATTCTTAGGCGAATTCTCTGCTGTCCAAGTGGGAAAAGCTTGTAGGAAGTTGACTTTGAAGATAAACACGCAGCTAGTCTTTTGCAAAGTGAATTCCCATTACTTGTCCAATAAGCTTAGTTTTAAGTGATCCTAGAATGTAAAAAGCAGACTTTTCATTATAGACAAAACATGCATTTCCCAGTCTGAGTCACACATTCTTCTCGGAATCGTGTTCGTTCCAAGAGGGAAAAGTTTGTAGGAAGTTGACTTTGAAGATAAACACACAGCTAGTGTTTTGCAAAGTGAATTGCTGGTACTTGGCCAATAAGCTTAATTTTACGTGGTTCTAGTCGGTAAAAAGCATACTTTTCTACATGGACAAAACGTGCGTTTCCCAGTCTGAATCACACATTCTTAAGTGAATTCTATTCGTTCAAAGCCGGAAAAGCTTATAGGAAGTTGACTTTCAGGATAAATAAACAGCTAGTGTTTTGCAAAGTGAATTGCTGTTACTTGGCCAATAAGCTTAGTTTTAAGTGGTCCTAGGAGGTAAAAAGGCAACTTTTCTACATAGACAAAACGTGGGTTTCCCAGTCTGAATCACACACTCTTAGGCAAATCCTGTTCGTTCCAAGCAGGAAAAGTTTGTAGGAAGATGACTTTGAAGATAAAAGCACAGCTAATGTTTTACCAAGTGAATTGTTCTGACTTGGAGATTAAGCTTAGTTTTGAGTGGTTCTAGATGGTAAAAAGCTTACTTTTCTATATGGACAAAACATGCGTTTCCCAGTCTGAATCTCTCATTCTTTGGCGATTTCTGATCATTCCAAGCGGGAAAAGCTTGTAGGAAGTTGACTTTGAAGATAAACACACAGCTAGTGATTTGCAAAGTGAATTGCTGTTACTTGTCGAATAAGCTTAGGTTTAAGTGATTGTAGACCATAAAAAGCATACTTTTCTCTATAGACAAAACATTCGTTTCCCAGTCTGAATCACACATTCTTATGCGAATTCTGTTCGATCCTAGCAGGAAAAGCTTGCAGGAACTTGACTTTGAAGAGAAACACACAGCTAGTGTTTTTCAAAGTGAATTGTTGTTACTTGGGTAATGAGCTTACTTTTAAGTGGTCCGAGAAGGTAAAAAGAATACTTTACTATATTGAGAAAACTTGCAATTCCAAGTCTGAATCACACATTCTTAGACGAATCGTGTTCGTTCCAAGCGGGAAAATTTGTAGGAAGTTGACTTTGAATATAAAACACGCTAGTGTTTTACAAAGTGAATTGTTCTAACTTGGCGATTAAGCTTAGTTTTAAATGGTTGTAGATGGTAAAAAGCATACTTTTCTATATAGACTAAAAAAGCTTTTCCCAGTCTCAATCTCTCATTCTTTGGTGAATTCTGTTCGTTCCAAACGGGAAAAGCTTGTAGGAACTTGACTTTGAAGATAAACACACACCTAGTGTTTTGCAAAGTGAATTGCTGTTACTAGGCTAATAAGTTTAATTCTAAGTGGTTCTAGACGGTAAAAAGCATACTTTTCTATATAGACTAAAGAAGCTTTTCCCAGTCTCAATCTCTCATTCTTTGGCGATTTCTGTTCGTTCCAAACGGGAAAAGCTTGTGAGAATTTGACTTTGAAGATAAACACACAACCAGTGATATGCAAAGTGAATGGTGTTACTCGGCAAATATGCTTAGTTTTAAGTGCATTTATAGGGTAAAAAGCAGACTTTTCAATATAGACAAAACACGGTTTTCCCTGCCTGAATCTCTCATTCTTTGGTAAATTCTGTTCATTCCAAGGGGGAAAAGCTCATAGGAAGTTGACATTGAAGATAAAAACACAGGTAGTGTTTTGCAAAATGAATTGCTGTTACTAAGCCAATAAGTTTAATTTTAAGAGGTTCTAGACGGTAAGAAGCATACTCTCCTATATGGACAAAACCTGCGTTTTCCAGTCTGAATCACACATTCTTAGGCGAAATCTGTTCAGTCCAAGTGGGAAAAGCTTGTAAGAAATTGACTGTGAAGGTAACACAGCTAGTGTTATGCAAAGTGAAATGCTGTTACTTGTCCAATAAGGTTAATTTTAAGTGGTTCTAGACGGTAAAAAGCATACATTTCAATATAGAAAAAACATGCTTTTCCCAGTGTGAATTACACATTCTTAGGCAAATTCTGTTCCTACAAAGCAGGAAAAGCTTTGTGGAAGTTGACTTTCAAGATAAAAACAGAGCTAGTGTTTTGCAAAGTGAATTGCTGTTACTTGGCCAATTTGTTTAATTTTAAGTGGTTCTAGATGGTAAGAAGCATACTTTTCTATATGGAAAGAACCTGCATTTCCCAGTCAGAATCACACATTCTTAGACGAAATCTGTTCGGTCCCGTGGGAATAGCTTTTTAGAAGTTGACTTTAAAGATAAACACACAGCTAGTGTTTTGCAAAGTGAAATGCTGTTACTAGGCCAATAAGTTTAATTTTTTGTGGTTCTAGACGGTAAGAAGCATACTTTTCTATATAGACAATACATGCATTTCTCAGTCTGAATCACACATTCTTAGGCAAAATCTGTTCAGTCAAAGCAGGAAAAGCTTGTAATAAGTTGACTTTGAACAGGAACAGACAGCTAGTAATTTGCAAAGTGAAATGCTGTTACTTGGCTAATAAGTTTAATTGTAAGTGTTCTAGACGGTAAGAAGCATAATTTTCTATATAGACAAAACATGCTTTCCCAGCCTGAATCACACATTCTTAGGTGAATTCTGTTCGGTCAAAGCAGGGAAAGCTTGTAAGAAGTTCACTTTCAAGATAAACACACAGCTAGTGTTTTGCAAAGTGAAATGCTGTTACTTGGCCAATAAGTTTAATTTTAAGTGTTTCTAGACGTTAGGAAGCATACCCTTCTATATGGACAAAACCTGCGTTACCCAGTCTGAATCACACATACTTAGGCGAAATCTGTTCAGTCCAAGTGGGAAAAGCTTGTAAGAAATTGACTTTGAAGATAACACAGCTAGTGTTATGCAAAGTGAACTGCTGTTACTTGGCCAATAAGCTTAATTTTAAGTGGTACTAGACGGTAAAAAGCATACTTCTCTATATAGACAAAACATGCATTTCCCAGTGTGAATTACACATTCTTAGGCGAATTCTGTTCGTACCAAGGGGGAAAAGCTTTTCGGAAGTTGACTTTTAAGATAAACAAACAGCTAGTTTTTTGCAAAGTGAAATGCTGTTCCTTGGCCAATAAGTTTTATTTTAAGTGGTTCTAGAGGGTATGAAGCATACTTTTCTATATAGACAAAACCTGCCTTTCCCGGTCTGAATCACACATTCTTAGGCAAATTCTGTTCGGTCAAAGTGGGAAAAGCTTGTAAGAAGTTGACTTTGAACATAAACACACAGCTAGTAATTTGAAAAGTGAAATCCTGTTACTTCGCCAATAAGTTTAATTTTAAGTGTTTCTAGACGGAAAGAAGCTTACTCTTCAATTTGGACAGAACCTGAGTTTCCCAGTCTGAATCACACATTCTTAGGCAAAATCTGTTCAGTCCATGTGGGAAAAGCTTGTAAGAAATTGACTTTGAAGATAACACAGCTAGTGTTATGCAAAGTGAAATGCTGTTACTTGGCCAATAAGCTTAATTTTAAGTGGTTCTAGACGGTAAGAAGCATACTTTTCTATATAAACAAAACATGCATTTCCTAGTGTGAATTATACATTTTTAGGCGAATTCTGTTCTTACCAAGCAGAAAAAGCTTTTAGGAAGTTGACTTTCAAGATAAACACACAGCTAGTGTTTTGCAAATTGAATGGCTATTACTAAGCCAATAAGTTTAATTTTAAGTGGTTATATACTCTTCTATATAGACAAAACATGCGTTTCCCATTCTGAATCACACATTATTAGGCAAATCTGTTCTATCAAAGAGGGAAAAGCTAGTAACAAGTTGACTTTGAACATAAACACAAGCTAGTAATTTGCAAGTGAAATGCTGTTACTTGGCCAATAAGTTTAATTTTAAGTGTTTCTAGACGGTAAGAAGCATACTCTTCTATATGGACAAAATCTGCGTTTCCCAACCTGAATCACACATTCTTAGGCGAAATCTGTTCTGTCCAAGTGGGAATAGCTTGTAAGAAATTGACTGGAAATGTAACAAAGCTAGTGTTTTGCAAAGTGAATTGCTGTTACTTGGCCAATAAGCTTAATTTGAAGTGGTTCTAGACGGTAAAAAGCATACTTTTCCATGTAGACAAAACATGCATTTCCCAGTGTGAATTACACATTCTTAGGCGAATTCTCTTCGTACCAAGGGGGAAAAGCTTTTCGGAAGTTGACTTTTAAGATAAACACACAGCTAGTGTTTTGCAAACTGAAATGCTGTTACTTGGCCAATAAGTTTAATTTTAAGTAGATCTAGACGGCAAGAAGCATACTCTTCTATATAGACAAAACATGCATTTCCCAGTGTGAATTACACATTGTTAGGCAAATTCTGTTCATACCAAGCGGGAAAAGCTTTTAGGAATTTGACTTTCAAGATAAACACAGCTAGTGTTTTGCAAATTGAAAGGCTATTACTAAGCCAATAAGTTTAATTTTAAGTGGTTATATACTCTTCTATATAGACAATACATGCGTTTCTGATTCTGAATCACACATTATTAGGCAAATCTGTTCTGTCAAAGAGGGAAAAGCTAGTAACAATTTGACTTTGAACATAAACACAAGCTAGTAATTTGCAAGTGAAATGCTGTTACTTGGCCAATAAGTTTAATTTTAAGTGTTTCTAGACGGTAAGAAGCATACTCTTCTATATGGACAAAATCTGCGTTTCCCAACCTGAATCACACATTCTTAGGCGAAATCTGTTCTGTCCAAGTGGGAATAGCTTGTAAGAAATTGACTGTGAAGGTAACACAGCTAGTGTTTTGCAAAGTGAATTGCTGTTACTTGGCCAATAAGCTTAATATGAAGTGGTTCTAGACGGTAAAAAGCATACTTTTCCATGTAGACAAAACATGCATTTCCCAGTGTGAATTACACATTCTTAGGCGAATTCTGTTCGTACCAAACGGGATCAGCTTTTAGGAATTTGACTTTCAAGATAAACACAGCTAGTGTTTTGCTAATTGAATGGCTGTTACTAAGCCAATAAATTTAATTTTAAGTGGTTTTTTACTCCTCTATGTAGACAAAACATGTGTTTCCCTTTCTGAATCACACATTATTAGGGAAATTCTGTTTGGTCAAAGAGGGAAAAGCTAGTAACAAGTTGACTTTTAACATAAACACAAGCTGTCACGCGCCTAATGTCCCACCAGCAAGAACGACGCGCGGCAACAGGATTCTTCTGCGAGCATGCGTTTACTGTGTTATAGCTCTTCTTAGTGTTACAGCTCTTCTCAGTGTTACAACTCTCTTGAACAGGGACCCCGAGCAGCAAAATCGCTCGGCTTATATAGACAAGAGTGTGCTAATTATCTCTCAGGGATTTGTGGGGCATGGATCACCCCACTTCTTGTCCTCCTGGGATTGGCGGAGAATGAATCACCTTATTAGCATATTAACGGTCAACTGACACCTGGTGCATAACCCGCACATGTGCAGTACCGCTGTTCACCACTAGAGGGAGCCCTAGCAAGGGGACAAGCCTGCACATGCCCAGTAAGTCGCTTATATCCAGACAAGGCTGGATGTCGGCGCCATCTTTGTTTCGCCACGCCACTCTCTACAACAAGCTAGTAATTTGCAAAGTGAAATGCTATTACTTGGCCAATAAGTTTAATTTTAAGTGTTTCTAGACGGTAAGAAGCATATTCTTCTATATGGACAAAACATGCGTTTCCCAGTCTGAATCACACATTCTTAGGCGATATCTGTTCGGTCCAGTGGTAAAAGCTTTTAAGAGGTTGACTTTAAAGATAAACACACAGCTAGTGCTTTGTAAAGTGAAATGCTGTTACTTGGCCAATAAGTTTAATTTTAAGTGTTTCTAGACGGTAAGAAGCATACTCTTCTATATGGACAAAACATGAGTTTCCCAGTCTGAGTCACACATTCTTAGGCAAATTCTGATCGGTCAAAGCGGGAAAAGCTTGTAAGAAGTTGACTTTGAACATAAACACACAGCTAGTGTTTTGCAAAGTGAAATGCTGTTACTTGGCCAATAAGTTTAATTTTAAGTATTTCTAAACGGTAAGAAGCATACTCTTCTATATGGACAAAACCTGTGTTTCCCAGTCTGAATCACACATTCTTAGGTGAAATCTGTTCAGTCCAGAGGGAAAAGCTTTTAAGAAGTTGACTTTAAAGATAAACACACAGCTAGTGTTTTGCAAAGTGAAATGCTGTTCCTTGGCCATTAAGTTTAATTTTAAGTGGTTCTAGAGGGTATGAAGCATACTTTTCTATATAGACAAAACCTGCCTTTCCCGGTCTGAATCACACATTCTTAGGCAAATTCTGTTCGGTCAAAGTGGGAAAAGCTTGTAAGAAGTTGACATTGAACATAAACACACAGCTAGTAATTTGCAAAGTGAAATGCTGTTACTTGGCCAATAAGTTTAATTTTAAGTGTTTCTAGATGGTAAGAAGCATACTCTTCTATATGGACAAAACCTGCCTTTCCCAGTGTGAGTCACACATTCTTAGGCAAATTCTGTTCGGTCAAAGCGGGAAAAGCTTATAAGAAGTTGACTTTGAACATAAACACACAGCTAGTAATTTGAAAAGTGAAATCCTGTTACTTCGCCAATAAGTTTAATTTTAAGTGTTTCTAGACGGAAAGAAGCTTACTCTTCAATTTGGACAGAACCTGAGTTTCCCAGTCTGAATCACACATTCTTAGGCAAAATCTGTTCAGTCCATGTGGGAAAAGCTTGTAAGAAATTGACTTTGAAGATAACACAGCTAGTGTTATGCAAAGTGAAATGCTGTTACTTGGCCAATAAGCTTAATTTTAAGTGGTTCTAGACGGTAAGAAGCATACTTTTCTATATAAACAAAACATGCATTTCCTAGTGTGAATTATACATTTTTAGGCGAATTCTGTTCTTACCAAGCAGAAAAAGCTTTTAGGAAGTTGACTTTCAAGATAAACACACAGCTAGTGTTTTGCAAATTGAATGGCTATTACTAAGCCAATAAGTTTAATTTTAAGTGGTTCTGTACTTTTCTATATGGACAAAACCTGCGTTTCCCAGTCTGAATCACACATTCTTATGCAAATTCTGTTCGGTCAAATCGGGAAAAGCTTGTAAGAAGTTGACGTTGAACATAAACACACAGCTAGTGTTTTGCAAAGTGAAATGCTGTTACTTGGCCAATAAGTTTAATTTTAAGTGTTTCTAGACGGTAAGAAGCATACTCTTCTATATGGACAAAATCTGCGTTTCCCATCCTGAATCACAAATTCTTAGGCGAAATCTGTTCTGTCCAAGTGGGAATAGCTTGTAAGAAATTGACTGTGAAGGTGACACAGCTAGTGTTTTGCAAAGTGAATTGCTGTTACTTGGCCAATAAGCTTAATTTGAAGTGGTTCTAGACGGTAAAAAGCATACTTTTCCATGTAGACAAAACATGCATTTCCCAGTGTGAATTACACATTCTTAGGCGAATTCTGTTCGTACCAAGCGGGATCAGCTTTTAGGAATTTGACTTTCAAGATAAACACAGCTAGTGTTTTGCTAATTGAATGGCTGTTACTAAGCCAATAAGTTTAATTTTAAGTGGTTTTTTACTAATCTATGTAGACAAAACATGTGTTTCCCTTTCTGAATCACACATTATTAGGGAAATTCTGTTTGGTCAAAGAGGGAAAAGCTAGTAACAAGTTGACTTTGAACATAAACACAAGCTGTCACGCGCCTAATGTCCCACCAGCAAGAACGACGCGCGGCAACAGGATTCTTCTGCGAGCATGCTTTTACTGTGTTATAGCTCTTCTTAGTGTTACAGCTCTTCTCAGTGTTACAACTCTCTTGAACAGGGACCCCGAGCAGCAAAATCGCTCGGCTTATATAGACAAGAGTGTGCTAATTATCTCTCAGGGATTTGTGGGGCATGGATCACCCCACTTCTTGTCCTCCTGGGATTGGCGGAGAATGAATCACCTTATTAGCATATTAACGGTCAACTGACACCTGGTGCATAAACCGCACATGTGCAGTACCGCTGTTCACCACTAGAGGGAGCCCTAGCAAGGGAACAAGCCTGCACATGCGCAGTAAGTCGCTTATATCCAGACAAGGCTGGATGTCGGCGCCATCTTTGTTTCGCCACGCCGCTCTCTACATCTCCCCCTTTTTTGTTTAATAAAATGACTGGTCTAGATCTGGGTGTCACGTCAATCTTGTCATTGTTCCTATCTTAGGTCGATCTCATCTAAACTCGGCCTTACCCATCATAGAGTTACCCTATCGCCACCGGGCCCCGTGTCTTAGGTTGGTCCGATTTCGAGGAATGTTGCCCGTCCCTGGATACAATGACGCCACATGACTTGACAAAAGTGATCTAGGGCGAACTCTTGATCTTTCAAAGAGGCCAGCCATATGTTGGGAGAAGCACCCTTTTTAATGGTGGTCATAGCCTGGTAAACAACCACTTTGTGTCTGGCATGTTCTCTTTTTAAACGGCCAATAATCCAGAGACCTACTCCCCATCCCAGGAGGACAATAGCTCCCTGGGACAAACATACCCTCCCACTCCTTGAAAAGGGAGAAAGCATTGGTAATCCATGAGGTAAAGTCTTCAACTGTGATGGGGTCCAGCCTAGTGCTGTTAAGGACAGCAATCTGCATCAGCAATTGTCTTGATAGTTGCTCTGCTTTCATGGACCAGTTACCTTTCAGATAATTTGAGATTTCTTTGCTCTGTTGAAAATGCTGAGAAAAGTTAGCTCGCAAAAGAATAATGCATAAACCTCTAAGGGAGGAAACACAAGACAGCTGTGTCATATGATACAGTGCTTCAATTTGTTCTTGAACTAAATCTATCCCTTGATTGGCTAATAGAAGACCAGATACCAAATGGGTATTAAATTCTTCTTGTATCTCTAGCGCCACTGCAGTTCTTTCTACAATCTGATTGACAGTCTCCGCCGTCTGTATTTGATTGGTCATAGCGATTGCAGCTGTGGTAGCTGCGGCAGCAGACAGCACAATGGCTGAAATTATGGCTGCCGTAATTCCAAAATCTCTTTTGGCTCTCAGCAAATTAAGAATAGGAAAGCTATCTGGTTTTGCCTCCACTGGGATTGGCACAAAGGAGGGAATCTTAACCATCACTGCGGTGTCATTAGTGCCATCCCAGCATTCAGCTAAATAGCAGACTACATCAGAGCTATTACAATTTAAAGCACCACTGCTTACATTAGTGCTTATCAGAAAAAAAGTGATCTAGCACATACTGAAGTACTAGTTGCAGTATTATTTACCAAGAGGTTATTATATTGAATATTGATCAACCTGGTATCACCTTTTTCTGGTAGCTGAAACATTATACAGCACGAAGTTCACTCCCATCAACCTAGCAAAGGGGGTCAGGGATGTATATGCCCCTTGCTCATTGGACAGCACCCATTGAAACCAAGGCCAGAGATTATGCTTGCCAGTCTTATTCTCAAAACAGTAGAATTGCTATGAACTGGCACGGGTACTGGCCAGGATCTGGCAATAGCCCACAGGGTGTGCTAATTAACCTGTATTACCATTCCCAGTAGTAATAGTAGGGTTAAGAAATTTAGAGTAAAAGGAGCTAAAGAAAGCTGTTCTTTTGTTGTTTGGCTGCTGGCAATTCCCTCTTTTTGTGTTTGTATAAGCTCTTTTAAGGTACGACGTACCCTTTCCACAATTCCTTGACCTTGGGGATTGTATGGCAATCCTGTAGTATGTTTGACCTGCATTGTCTGGCAAAATGCCTGAAAGGACTTTGCAGTGTAGGCAGGCCTGTTGTCTGTCTTGAGACTATCAGGTTTTCCCCAGGCTGTCCATGCCTCTAAGCAATGGCTAATGGCATTACAAGCCTTTTCACCAGTCATCAGAGTAGCGTGTAGGATACCGGAACAGGTATCAACAGAAACATGAGCATATTTTAAATTTCCCAATTGAGATATGGGTGTGACATCCATCTGCCAAAGTTTTAGCGGGATCAGACCATGAGGGTTAATCCCCACATGAGGAGGGTGGTGAAATTGACCTTTTTTTAAACCATAGCCAATAACTTAAAAGCCAATAGTCCATAACCAAGGCATGTAGAGAATATTTATACATTTAAAACCAATCAGAAAACAAAATTTAAGTGGCTACACATCTCTTAGCTACAGGTGCAAGGCTCCAAGGGCTGATTGAAACTGCTTTTTTAAGAGAAGCACCTTGTCACTTGCTAAATCTCCTTGAGAACAGGAATCCAAGTAGGCACACTCAAGATTATCTTTTTGTTTGATTCTCCTGAATAAATTTTCAGGCGGTCTACCTCTATCAAATCTGATCAGTATGACACTGTGAGGTTTCCAGAGCCTAATCACATACCTAGCAATAGCCTCAACTTGAGCCACAACAAAAGCTGCACTGACCCCACTTTTTATCTCTGCCTTCTCTCTGTTCCTTTTATCTCCTTTTCTTTTCTTTTTTTCTTTCGAGACCTTTTCTCCCTCTGACATACTTTGTTTTTGCTCTGCAAGGACCCTCTGACCTGTCCTAACGGCTCTAAGGACTTCCTCACATCGTTTATCCTCTAAGCAGGCAGGGACTATTTGCCAAAGAGGTTTTGGTCCAGGCTTAAGCTTGCCGTCAGTGGCTTCTCTATCCCACACAAAGAAAAAAAGAAACAAAATTACCAGCCTTGCCCACAAAGGATCCATAACTTTAGGTTTCTTCACAGTGGCTCTCCACCTAGGCCCATATCTTTCTTCCTCATATATGGCTGCCTATTCCTCTAATTCCTCCTCCTCGGACTCTGACAACTCTTGCTCAGAGTCACTGCCAGCCAGTTCTAAGGCTTCTAATTCTTTTAATGGATACAAAGTATCCTCTCCGGATGACTTGTACTTCGTCCTCCGGGGTACGCCTATTTTTTCCTCCAGCGGCATTTCTTCCAACTTTTGTATCTCTTTCACTTTTCTTTTAGTAACCTTTTTCTTTTTGCGCGCTCCTAATTTCTCACTCTGCTCCGTTTCTGACATTCTCTCTTGAATGTTCTGTCCTGCCTTGACTATGTCCTCACATTTTAACACAACTAGTAAGAAGAAAACAGTCACTATAAAAACGAGCAAAAGGGGCTGGAGGGATGGCTCATAGGTTAAGAGCACTGTCTGCTCTTCCAGAGGTCCTGAGTTCAATTCCCAGCAACCACATGGTGGCTCATAACCATCCGTATTGAGATCTGATGCCCTCTTCTGGACTGCAGGCATACATGCAGGCAGAAAGCTGTATGGTGTATACATAATAAATAATTATTAAAAAAAAAAACAAAAAAACGAGCAAAAATACCTCCATGGCAAGACTAAATCCAAAAAGGGGCATGCCTCTCGGAGCTTGCCTTTTAATTTACCTTCTCGCAGTTCTGAATCCTCTTCAGCACACTGAAGGGTCCCCTCGGCACCGGCGATGTTGGTTTACGGGTTTCAGCACCACTTGTTGCGCGCCCAATGTCCCACCAGCAAGAACGACGCGAGGCAACAGGATTCTTCTGCGAACAAGCCTTTACTGTGTTACAGCTCTTCTTAGTGTTACAGCTCATCTCAGTGTTACAGCTCTCTTGAACAGGGACCCTGAGCAGCAAAATGGCTGGGCTTATATTGACAACAGTATGCTAATTATCTCTCAGGGATTGGAGGGGCATGGATCACCCCACTACTTGTCCTCCAGGGATTGGCAGAGAATGACTCACCTCATTAGCATATTAACAGTCAACTGACACCTGGTGCATAAACCGAACATGTGCAGTACCGCTGTTCACCACTAGAGGGAGAACTAGCAAGGGGACAAGCATGCACATGCCCAGTAAGTCGTTTATATCCAGACAAGGCTGGATGTCGGCGCCATCTTTGTTTCGCCACGCCGCTTTCTACAACATGCTAGTAATTTGCAAAGTGAAATGCTATTACTTGGCCAATAAGTTTAATTTTAAGTGTTTCTAGATGGTAAGAAGCATACTCTAGTATATGGACAAAACATGCCTTTCCCAGTCTGAGTCACACATTCTTAGGCAAATTCTGTTCGGTCAAAGCGGGAAAAGCTTGTAAGAAGTTGACTTTGAACATAAACACACAGCTAGTAATTTGAAAAGTGAAGTCCTGTTACTTCGCCAATAAGTTTAATTTTAAGTGTTTCTAGACAGAAAGAAGCTTACTCTTCAATTTGGACAGAACCTGCGTTTCCCAGTCTGATTCACACATTCTTGGGCAAAATATGTTCAGTCCATGTGGGAAAAGCTTGTAAGAAATTGACTTTGAAGATAACACAGCTAGTGTTATGCAAAGTGAAATGCTGTTACTTGGCTAATAAGTTTAATTTTAAGTGGTTCTAGACGGTAAGGAGCATACTTTTCTATATAAACAAAACATGCATTTCCTAGTGTGAATTATACATTTTTAGGCGAATTCTGTTCTTGCCAAGCGGGAAAAGCTTTTAGGAAGTTGACTTTCAAGATAAACACACAGCTAGTGTTTTGCAAATTGAATGGCTATTACTAAGCCAATAAGTTTAATTTTAAGTGGTTCTGTACTTTTCTATATGGACAAAACCTGCGTTTCCCAGTCTGAATCACACATTCTTAGGCAAATCGTGTTCGTTCCAAGGGGGAAAAGTGTGTAGGAAGTTGACTTTGAAGATAAAAACACAGCTACTGTTTTACAAAGTGAATTATTCTTACTTGGAGATTAAGCTTCATTTTAAGTGGTTCTAGACGGTAAAAAGCATACTTTTATATATAGACTAAGAAAGCTTTTCCCAGTCTCAATCTCTCATTCTTTGGCAATTTCTGTTCGTTCCAAACGGGAAAAGCTTGTAGGAACTTGACTTTGAAGATAAACACTCAGCTAGTGATTTGCAAAGTGAATGGTGTTACTTGGCAAATATGCTTAGTTTCAAGTGGCTCTATAGGGTAAAAAGCAGACTTTTCAATATGGACAAAACATGGTTTTCCCTGTCTGAATCTCTCAATCTCTGGCGAATTCTGTTCATTCCAAGCGGGAAAAGCAAGTAGGAAGTTGACTTTGAGGATAAAAACACTGCTAGTGTTTTGCAAAGTGAATTGCTGTTACGAAGCCAATAAGTTTAATTTTAAGTGGTTCTAGATGGTAAAAAGCATACTTTTCTATATAGACAAAACATGCGGGGTTGGGGATTTAGCTCAGTGGCAGAGCGCTTGCCTAGCAATCGCAAGGCCCTGGGTTCGGTCCCCAGCTCCGAAAAAAAGAGAAAAAAAAAACATACATTTCCCAGTGTGAATTACACATTCTTAGGCAAATTTGTTCATAACAGGCAGGAAAAGCTTTTAGAAATTTGACTTTCAAGATAAACACAGCTAGTGTTTTGCAAATTGAATGGTTGTTACTAAGCCAATAATTTTAATTTTAAGTGGTTCTATACTCTTCTATATAGACAAAACATGGCTTTCCCATTCTGAATCACACATTATTAGGCAAATTCTGTTCTGTCAAAGCAGGAAAAGCTTGTAAGAAGTTGATTTTGAGCATGAACACACAGCTAGTAATTTGCAAAGTGAAATGCTGTTACTTGGCCAATGAGTTTAATTTTAAGTGTTTCTAGATGGTAAGAAGCATACCTTTCTATATAGACAAAACATGCATTTCCCAGTGTGAATTCCACATTCTTAGGGGAATTCTGTTCGTACCAAGGGGGAAAAGCTTTTAGGAAATTGACTTTCAAGATAAACACACCGCTAGTGTTTTGCAAAGTGAAATGCTGTTACTTGGCCAATAAGTTTAATTTTAAGTGTTTCTGGACGGTAAGAAGCATACTCTTCTATATAGACAAAACCTGCGTTTCCTAATCTGAATCACACATTCTAAGGCATAATCTGTTCGGTCCAGTGGGAAAAGCTTTCAAGAAGTGGACTTTAAAGATAAACACACAGCTAGTGTTTTGCAAAGTGAAATCCTGTTACTTGGCCAATAAGTTTAATTTTAAGTGGTTCTAGATGGTAAGAAGCATACTTTTCTATATAGCCAAAACAAGTGTTTCCCAGTCTGAATCACACAATCTTACGCAAATTCTGTTCGGTCAAAGCAGGAAAAGCTTGTAAGAAGTTGACTTTGAACATAAACACACAGCTAGTAATTTGCAAAGTGAAATGCTGTTACTTGGCCAATAAGCTTAATTTTAAGTGGTTCTAGACGGTAAGGAGCATACTTTTCTATATAAACAAAACATGCATTTCCTAGTTTGAATTATACATTTTTAGGCAAATTCTGTTCTTACCAAGCAGGAAAAGCTTTTAGGAAGTTGACTTTCAAGATAAACACACAGCTATTGTTTTGCAAATTGAATGGCTATTACTAAGCCAATAAGTATAATTTTAAGTGGTTCTGTACTTTTCTATATAGACAAAACCTGCGTTTCCCGGTCTGAATCACACAATCTTAGGCAAATTCTGTTCAGTAAAAGCGGGAAAAGCTTGTAAGAAGTTGATGTTGAACATAAACACACAGCTAGTAATTTGCAAAATGAAATGCTGTTACTTGGCCAATAAGTTTAATTTTAAGTGTTTCTAGAGGGTAAGAAGCATACTCTTCTATATGGACAAAACCTGCCTTTCCCAGTCTGAGTCACACATTCTTAGGCAAATTCTGGTCGGTCAAAGTAGGAAAAGCTTTTAAGAAGTTGACTTTGAACATAAACACACAGCTAGTAATTTGAAAAGTTAAATCCTGTTACTTCGCCAATAAGTTTAATTTTAAGTGTTTCTAGACGGAAAGAAGCTTACTCTTCAATTTGGACAGAACCTGCGTTTCCCAGTCTGAATCACACATTCTTAGGCAAAATCTGTTCAGTCCATGTGGGAAAAGCTTGGAAGAAATTGACTTTGAAGATAACACAGCTAGTGTTATGCAAAGTGAAATGCTGTTACTTGGCCAATAAGTTTAATTTTAAGTGGTTCTAGACGGTAAGGAGCATACTTTTCTATATAAACAAAACATGCATTTCCTAGTGTGAATTATACATTTTTAGGCGAATTCAGTTCTTACCAAGCAGAAAAAGCTTTTAGGAAGTTGACTTTCAAGATAAACACACAGCTAGTGTTTTGCAAATTGAATGGCTATTACTAAGCCAATAAGTTTAATTTTAAGTGGTTCTGTACTTTTCTATATGGACAAAACCTGCGTTTCCCAGTCTGAATCACACATTCTTAGGCAAATCGTGTTCGTGTCAAGGGGGAAAAGTGTGTAGGGAGTTGACTTTGAAGATAAAAACACAGCTACTGTTTTACAAAGTGAATTAATCTTACTTGGAGATTAAGCTTCATTTTAAGTGGTTCTAGACGGTAAAAAGCATACTTTTCTATATAGACTAAGAAAGCTTTTCCCAGTCTCAATCTCTCATTCTTTGGCAATTTCTGTTCGTTCCAAACGGGAAAAGCTTGTAGGAACTTGACTTTGAAGATAAACACACAGCTAGTGATTTGCAAAGTGAATGGTGTTACTTGGCAAATATGCTTAGTTTCAAGTGGCTCTATAGGGTAAAAAGCAGACTTTTCAATATAGACAAAACATGGTTTTCCCTGCCTGAATCTCTCATTCTTTGGCGAATTCTGTTCATTCCAAGCAGGAAGGCAAGTAGGAAGTTGACTTTGAGGATAAAAACACAGCTAGTGTTTTGCAAAGTGAATTGCTGTTACGAAGCCAATAAGTTTAATTTTAAGTGGTTCTAGATGGTAAAAAGCATACTTTTCTATATAGACAAAACATGCATTTCCCAGTTTGAATTACACATTCTTAGGCAAATATGTTCATACCAAGCAGGAAAAGCTTTTAGAAATTTGAGTTTCATGATTAACACAGCTAGTGTTTTGAAAATTGAATGGTTGTTACTAAGCCAATAATTTTAATTTTAAGTGGTTCTATACTCTTCTATATAGACAAAACATGCCTTTCCCATTCTGAATCACACATTATTAGGCAAATTCTGTTCTATCAAAGCAGGGAAAGCTTGTAAGAAGTTGATTTTGAGCATGAACACACAGCTAGTAATTTGCAAAGTGAAATGCTGTTACTTGGCCAATAAGTTTAATTTTAAGTGTTTCTAGACAGAAAGAAGCTTACTCTTCAATTTGGACAGAACCTGCGTTTCCCAGTCTGAATCACACATTCTTAGGCAAAATCTGTTCAGTCCATGGGGGAAAAGCTTGGAAGAAATTGACTTTGAAGATAACACAGCTAGTGTTATGCAAAGTGAAATGCTGTTACTTGGCCAATAAGTTTAATTTTAAGTGGTTCTAGACGGTAAGGAGCATACTTTTCTATATAAACAAAACATGCATTTCCTAGTGTGAATTATACATTTTTAGGCGAATTCTGTTCTTGCAAAGCGGGAAAAGCTTTTAGGAAGTTGACTTTCAAGATAAACACACAGCTAGTGTTTTGCAAATTGAATGGCTATTACTAAGCCAATAAGTTTAATTTTAAGTGGTTCTGTACTTTTCTATATGGACAAAACCTGCGTTCCCCAGTCTGAATCACACATTCTTAGGCAAATCGTGTTCGTTCCAAGGGGGAAAAGTGTGTAGGGAGTTGACTTTGAAGATAAAAACACAGCTACTGTTTTACAAAGTGAATTATTCTTACTTGGAGATTAAGCTTCATTTTAAGTGTTTCTAGACGGTAAAAAGCATACTTTTCTATATAGACTAAGAAAGCTTTTCCCAGTCTCAATCTCTCATTCTTTGGCAATTGCTGTTCGTTCCAAACGGGAAAAGCTTGTAGGACTTGACTTTGAAGATAAACACACAGCTAGTGATTTGCAAAGTGAATGGTGTTACTTGGCAAATATGCTTAGTTTCAAGTGGCTCTATAGGGTAAAAAGCAGACTTTTCAATATAGACAAAACATGGTTTTCCCTGCCTGAATCTCTCATTCTTTGGCGAATTCTGTTCATTCCAAGCGGGAAAAGCATGTAGGAAGTTGACTTTGAGGATAAAAACACAGCTAGTGTTTTGCAAAGTGAATTGCTGTTACGAAGCCAATAAGTTTAATTTTAAGTGGTTCTAGATGGTAAAAAGCATACTTTTCTATATAGACAAAACATGCATTTCCAAGTTTGAATTACACATTCTTAGGCAAATATGTTCATACCAAGCAGGAAAAGCTTTTAGAAATTTGACTTTCAAGATAAACACAGCTAGTGTTTTGAAAATTGAATGGTTGTTTCTAAGCCAATAATTTTAATTTAAGTGGTTCTATACTCTTCTATATAGACAAAACATGCCTTTCCCATTCTGAATCACACATTATTAGGCAAATTCTGTTCAGTAAAAGCGGGAAAAGCTTGTGAGAAGTTGATGTTGAACATAAACACACAGCTAGTAATTTGCAAAATGAAATGCTGTTACTTGGCCAATAAGTTTAATTTTAAGTGTTTCTAGAGGGTAAGAAGCATACTCTTCTATATGGACAAAACCTGCCTTTCCCAGTCTGAGTCACACATTCTTAGGCAAATTCTGGTCGGTCAAAGTAGGAAAAGCTTTTAAGAAGTTGACTTTGAACATAAACACACAGCTAGTAATTTGAAAAGTTAAATCCTGTTACTTCGCCAATAAGTTTAATTTTAAGTGTTTCTAGACGGAAAGAAGCTTACTCTTCAATTTGGACAGAACCTGCGTTTCCCAGTCTGAATCACACATTCTTAGGCAAAATCTGTTCAGTCCATGTGGGAAAAGCTTGTAAGAAATTGACTTTGAAGATAACACAGCTAGTGTTATGCAAAGTGAAATGCAGTTACTTGGCTAATAAGTTTAATTTTAAGTGGTTCTAGACCATAAGAAGCATATTTTTCTATATAAACAAAACATGCATTTCCTAGTGTGAATTATACATTTTTAGGCGAATTCTGTTCTTACGAAGCAGAAAAAGCTTTTAGGAAGTTGACTTTCAAGATAAAAACACAGCTAGTGTTTTGCAAATTGAATGGCTATTACTAAGCCAATAAGTTTAATTTTAAGTGGTTCTGTACTTTTCTATATGGACAAAACCTGCGTTTCCCAGTCTGAATCACACATTCTTAGGCAAATCGTGTTCGTGTCAAGGGGGAAAAGTGTGTAGGGAGTTGACTTTGAAGATAAAAACACAGCTACTGTTTTACAAAGTGAATTAATCTTACTTGGAGATTAAGCTTCATTTTAAGTGGTTCTAGACGGTAAAAAGCATACTTTTCTATATAGACTAAGAAAGCTTTTCCCAGTCTCAATCTCTCATTCTTTGGCAATTGCTGTTCGTTCCAAACGGGAAAAGCTTGTAGGACTTGACTTTGAAGATAAACACACAGCTAGTGATTTGCAAAGTGAATGGTGTTACTTGGCAAATATGCTTAGTTTCAAGTGGCTCTATAGGGTAAAAAGCAGACTTTTCAATATAGACAAAACATGGTTTTCCCTGCCTGAATCTCTCATTCTTTGGCGAATTCTGTTCATTCCAAGCGGGAAAAGCAAGTAGGAAGTTGACTTTGAGGATAAAAACACAGCTAGTGTTTTGCAAAGTGAATTGCTGTTACGAAGCCAATAAGTTTAATTTTAAGTGGTTCTAGATGGTAAAAAGCATACTTTTCTATATAGACAAAACATGCATTTCCCAGTTTGAATTACACATTCTTAGGCAAATATGTTCATACCAAGCAGGAAAAGCTTTTAGAAACTTGACTTTCAAGATAAACACAGCTAGTGTTTTGAAAATTGAATGGTTGTTTCTAAGCCAATAATTTTAATTTTAAGTGGTTCTATACTCTTCTATATAGACAAAACATGCCTTTCCCATTCTGAATCACACATTATTAGGCAAATTCTGTTCTATCAAAGCAGGGAAAGCTTGTAAAAAGTTGATTTTGAGCATGAACACACAGCTAGTAATTTGCAAAGTTAAATGCTGTTACTTGGCCAATAAGTTTAATTTTAAGTGTTTCTAGACAGAAAGAAGCTTACTCTTCAATTTGGACAGAACCTGCGTTTCCCAGTCTGAATCACACATTCTTAGGCAAAATCTGTTCAGTCCATGTGGGAAAAGCTTGGAAGAAATTGACTTTGAAGATAACACAGCTAGTGTTATGCAAAGTGAAATGCTGTTACTTGGCCAATAAGTTTAATTTTAAGTGGTTCTAGACGGTAAGGAGCATACTTTTCTATATAAACAAAACATGCATTTCCTAGTGTGAATTATACATTTTTAGGCGAATTCTGTTCTTGCAAAGCGGGAAAAGCTTTTAGGAAGTTGACTTTCAAGATAAACACACAGCTAGTGTTTTGCAAATTGAATGGCTATTACTAAGCCAATAAGTTTAATTTTAAGTGGTTCTGTACTTTTCTATATGGACAAAACCTGCGTTCCCCAGTCTGAATCACACATTCTTAGGCAAATCGTGTTCGTTCCAAGGGGGAAAAGTGTGTAGGGAGTTGACTTTGAAGATAAAAACACAGCTACTGCTTTACAAAGTGAATTATTCTTACTTGGAGATTAAGCTTCATTTTAAGTGGTTCTAGACGGTAAAAAGCATACTTTTCTATATAGACTAAGAAAGCTTTTCCCAGTCTCAATCTCTCATTCTTTGGCAATTTCTGTTCGTTCCAAACGGGAAAAGCTTGTAGGAACTTGACTTTGAAGATAAGCACACAGCTAGTGATTTACAAAGTGTATCGTGTTACTTGGCAAATATGCTTAGTTTCAAGTGGCTCTATAGGGTAAAAAGCAGACTTTTCAATATAGACAAAACATGGTTTTCCCTGCCTGAATCTCTCATTCTTTGGCGAATTCTGTTCATTCCAAGCGGGAAGGCAAGTAGGAAGTTGACTTTGAGGATAAAAACACAGCTAGTGTTTTGCAAAGTGAATTGCTGTTACGAAGCCAATAAGTTTAATTTTAAGTGGTTCTAGATGGTAAAAAGCATACTTTTCTATATAGACAAAACATGCGGGGTTGGGGATTTAGCTCAGTGGCAGAGCGCTTGCCTAGCAATCGCAAGGCCCTGGGTTCGGTCCCCAGCTCCGAAAAAAAGAGAAAAAAAAAACATACATTTCCCAGTGTGAATTACACATTCTTAGGCAAATTTGTTCATACCAGGCAGGAAAAGCTTTTAGAAATTTGACTTTCAAGATAAACACAGCTAGTGTTTTGCAAATTGAATGGTTGTTACTAAGCCAATAAGTTTAATTTTAAGTGGTTCTATACTCTTCTATATAGACAAAACATGCCTTTCCCATTCTGAATCACACATTATTAGGCAAATTCTGTTCTGTCAAAGGAGGAAAAGCTTGTAAGAAGTTGATTTTGAGCATGAACACACAGCTAGTAATTTGCAAAGTGAAATGCTGTTACTTGGCCAATGAGTTTAATTTTAAGTGTTTCTGGACGGTAAGAAGCATACTCTTCTATATAGACAAAACATGCGTTTCCTAATCTGAATCACACATTCTTAGGCGTAATCTGTTCGGTCCAGTGGGAAAAGCTTTCAAGAAGTTGACTTTAAAGATAAACACACAGCTAGTGTTTTGCAAAGTGAAATCATGTTACTTGGCCAATAAGTTTAATTTTAAGTGGTTCTAGATGGTAAGAAGCATACTTTTCTATATAGCCAAAACAAGTGTTTCCCAGTCTGAATCACACAATCTTAGGCAAATTCTGTTCGGTCAAAGCGGGAAAAGCTTGTAAGAAGTTGACGTTGAACATAAACACACAGCTAGTAATTGGAAAAGTGAAATGCTGTTACTTGGCCAATAAGTTTAATTTTAATTGTTTCTAGACGGAAAGAAGCTTACTCTTCAATTTGGACAGAACCTGCGTTTCCCAGTCTGAATCACATATTCTTAGGCAAAATCTGTTCAGTCCATGTGGGAAAAGCTTGTAAGAAATTGACTTTGAAGATAACACAGCTAGTGTTATGCAAAGTGAAATGCTGTTACTTGGCCAATAAGTTTAATTTTAAGTGGTTCTAGACGGTAAGGAGCATACTTTTCTATATAAACAAAACATGCATTTCCTAGTGTGAATTATACATTTTTAGGCGAATTCTGTTCTTGCCAAGCTGGAAAAGCTTTTAGGAAGTTGACTTTCAAGATAAACACACAGCTAGTGTTTTGCAAATTGAATGGCTATTACTAAGCCAATAAGTTTAATTTTAAGTGGTTCTGTACTTTTCTATATGGACAAAACCTGCGTTCCCCAGTCTGAATCACACATTCTTAGGCAAATTGTGTTCGTTCCAAGGGGGAAAAGTGTGTAGGGAGTGGACTTTGAAGATAAAAACACAGCTACTGTTTTACAAAGTGAATTATTCTTACTTGGAGATTAAGATTCATTTTAAGTGGTTCTAGACGGTAAAAAGCATACTTTTCTATATAGACTAAGAAAGCTTTTCCCAGTCTCAATCTCTCATTCTTTGGCAATTTCTGTTCGTTCCAAACAGGAAAAGCTTGTAGGAACTTGACTTTGAAGATAAACACACAGCTAGTGATTTGCAAAGTGAATGGTGTTACTTGGCAAATATGCTTAGTTTCAAGTGGCTCTATAGGGTAAAAAGCAGACTTTTCAATATAGACAAAACATGGTTTTCCCTGCCTGAATCTCTCATTCTTTGGCGAATTCTGTTCATTCCAAGCGGGAAAGCAAGTAGGAAGTTGACTTTGAGGATAAAAACACAGCTAGTGTTTTGCAAAGTGAATTGCTGTTACGAAGCCAATAAGTTTAATTTTAAGTGGTTCTAGATGGTAAAAAGCATACTTTTCTATATAGACAAAACATGCGGGGTTGGGGATTTAGCTCAGTGGCAGAGCGCTTGCCTAGCAATCGCAAGGCCCTGGGTTCGGTCCCCAGCTCCGAAAAAAAGAGAAAAAAAAACATACATTTCCCAGTGTGAATTACACATTCTTAGGCAAATTTGTTCATACCAGGCAGGAAAAGCTTTTAGAAATATGACTTTCAAGATAAACACAGCTAGTGTTTTGCAAATTGAATGGTTGTTACTAAGCCAATAATTTTAATTTTAAGTGGTTCTATACTCTTCTATATAGACAAAACATGGCTTTCCCATTCTGAATCACACATTATTAGGCAAATTCTGTTCTGTCAAAGCAGGAAAAGCTTGTAAGAAGTTGATTTTGAGCATGAACACACAGCTAGTAATTTGCAAAGTGAAATGCTGTTACTTGGCCAATGAGTTTAATTTTAAGTGTTTCTAGATGGTAAGAAGCATACCTTTCTATATAGACAAAACATGCATTTCCCAGTGTGAATTCCACATTCTTAGGGGAATTCTGTTCGTACCAAGGGGGAAAAGCTTTTAGGAAATTGACTTTCAAGATAAACACACCGCTAGTGTTTTGCAAAGTGAAATGCTGTTACTTGGCCAATAAGTTTAATTTTAAGTGTTTCTGGACGGTAAGAAGCATACTCTTCTATATAGACAAAACCTGCGTTTCCTAATCTGAATCACACATTCTAAGGCATAATCTGTTCGGTCCAGTGGGAAAAGCTTTCAAGAAGTGGACTTTAAAGATAAACACACAGCTAGTGTTTTGCAAAGTGAAATCCTGTTACTTGGCCAATAAGTTTAATTTTAAGTGGTTCTAGATGGTAAGAAGCATACTTTTCTATATAGCCAAAACAAGTGTTTCCCAGTCTGAATCACACAATCTTAGGCAAATTCTTTTCGGTCAAAGCGGGAAAAGCTTGTAAGAAGTTGACGTTGAACATAAACACACAGCTAGTAATTGGAAAAGTGAAATGCTGTTACTTGGCCAATAAGTTTAATTTTAAGTGTTTCTAGACGGTAAGAAGCATACTCTTCTATATGGACAAAACCTGCCTTTCCCAGTCTGAGTCACACATTCTTAGGCAAATTCTGTTCGGTCAAAGCGGGAAAAGCTTGTAAGAAGTTGACTTTGAACATAAACACACAGCTAGTAATTGGAAAAGTGAAATCCTGTTACTTCGCCAATAAGTTTAATTTTAAGTGTTTCTAGACGGAAAGAAGCTTACTCTTCAATTTGGACAGAACCTGAGTTTCCCAGTCTGCATCACACAGTCTTAGGCAAAATCTGTTCAGTCCATGTGGTAAAATCTTGTAAGAAATTGACTTTGAAGATAACACAGCTAGTGTTATGCAAAGTGAAATGCTGTTAATTGGCCAAGCTTAATTTTAAGTGGTTCTAGATGGTAAGGAGCATACTTTTCTATATAAGCAAAACATGCATTTCCTACTGTGAATTATACATTTTTAGGCAAATTCTGTTCTTACCAAGCGGGAAAAGCTTTTAGGAAGTTGACTTTCAAGATAAACACACAGCTATTGTTTTGCAAATTGAATGGGTATTACTAAGCCAATAAGTATAATTTTAAGTGGTTCTGTACTTTTCTATATAGACAAAACATGTGTCTCCCGGTCTGAATCACACAATCTTAGGCAAATTCTGTTCAGTCAAAGCGGGAAAAGCTTGTAAGAAGTTGATGTTGAACATAAACACACAGCTAGTATTTGCAAAATGAAATGCTGTTACTTGGCCAATAAGTTTAATTTTAAGTGTTTCTAGACAGTAAGAAGCATACTCTTCTATATGGACAAAACCTGCCTTTCCCAGTCTGAGTCACACATTCTTAGGCAAATTCTGGTCGGTCAAAGTAGGAAAAGCTTGTAAGAAGTTGACTTTGAACATAAACACACAGCTAGTAATTTGAAAAGTGAAATCCTGTTACTTTAAGTGATTCTAGACGGTAAAAAGCATACTTTTCTATATAGACTAAAGAAGCTTTTCCCTGTCTCAATCTCTCATTCTTATGTGAATTCTGTTCGTTCCAAGCAGGAAAAGCTTGTAGGAAGTTGACTTTCAAGAAAAACATACATCTAGTGATATTCAAATTGAATTGCTGTTACTAGGCGAATAAGCTTAGATTTATGTGGTTCTAGCGGGTAAAAAGCAGACTTTTCAGTATAGACTTTTCTCTATATATACATAATATATATATTATATCTATATAATATATACTTTTCTATGTAGACAAAACGTGCGTTTCCCCGTCTGAATCACACATTTAGGCGAATTCTGTTCTTTTCAAGTGGGAAAAGCTTATAGGAAGTCGACTTTGAAGATAAACACAGAGCTAGTGTTTTGCAAAATGAATTGCTGTTACTTGTCCAATAAGCTTAGTTTTAAGTGGTTCTAGATGGTAAAAAGCAGACTTACTTTTATACAATGAAAAAGCTTTTCCCAGTCTCAGTCTCTCATTCTTTGGCGAATTCTGTTCTTTCCAAGGGGGAAAAGCTTGTAGGAAGTTGACTTAGAAGAGAAACACACAGCTAGTGATTTGCAAAGTCAATGGTTGTTACTTGGCGTACAAGCTTAATTTTAAGTGGTTCTAGATTTTAAAAAGCAGACTTTTCAATATAGACAAACATGGGTTTCCCAGTCTGAATCTCTCATTCTTTGGCGAATTCTGTTCTTTCCAAGGGGGAAAAGCTTGTAGGAAGTTGAATTTCAAGATAAAAACACAACTAGTTATTTGCAAAGGGAATTGCTGTTGCTTGGCCAATAAGCTTAGTTTTAACTGGTTCTAGAGGGTAAAAATCAGACTTTTATATATACACAAAACATGCATTTCCCAGTTTTAATCACACATTCTTAGGCGAATAGTGTTCGTTCCCACCTGGAATAGTTTGTAAGAAGGTGACTTTGAAGATAAACACGCAGGTAGTGTTTTACAAATTGAATTGTTCCTACTTGGCGATTAAGCTTACTTTTAAGTAGTTCTAGATGGTAAAAAGCATACTTATCTATGTAGACTAAAAAAGCTTTTCCCATTCTCAATCTCTCACTCTTTGGCGAATTCTGATCCTTTCGAGCGGGAAAAGCTTGTAGGAAGTTGAATTTGAAGATAAACACACAGCTAGTGTTTTGCAATGTGAATTGCTGTTACTTGGCCAATAAGCTTAGTTTTCAGTGGTTCTAGAGGGTAAAAAGCAGACTTTTCAATATAGACAAAACATGGGTTTCCCAGTGTGAATCGAACATTCTTTCGTGAATCTGTTCGTTCCAAGCAGGTAAACCTTGTAGGAAGTGGACTTTGAGGATAAACACACAGCTATTGTTTTACAAGGTGAATTGCTGTTACTTGGCCAAAAAGCTTAGTTTTCAGTGTTTCTAGAGGAGAAAAAGCAGACTTTTATGTTAAGACAAAACATGCATTTCCCAGTCTGAATCACACATTCTTAGGCGAATGGTGTTCGTTCTAAGCGGGAAAAGTTTGTATGAAGGTGACTTTGAATATAAACACACAGCTAGTGTTTTACAAAGTGAATTGTTCTTACTTGGCAATTAAGCTCAGTTTTAAGTAGTTCTAGATGGTAAAAAGCATACTTTTCTATATAGACTATAAAAATTTTTCCCAGTCTCAGTCTCTCATTCTTTGGTGAATTCTGTTCCTTCAAAGCAGGAAAAGATTGTAGGAACTTGCCATTGAAGATAAACACACAGCTAGTGTTTTCCAAAGTGAATTGCTGTTACTAGGCGAATAAGCTTAGTTTTAAGTGGTTCTAGAGGGTAAAAAGCACACTTTTCAATATAGAAAAAACATGGGTTCCCAGTCTTAATCTCTCATTCTTTGGCGAATTCTGTTCCTTCCAATTGGGTAAAGCTTGTAGGAAGTTGACTTTGAAGATAAACACACAGCTAGTGTTTTGCAAAGTGAATTGCTGTTACTTGGCCAATAAGCTTATTTTTAAGTGGTTCTAGAGGGTAAAAAGCATACTTTTTTATATAGACAAATCATGCCTTTCGAAGTCTGAATCAAACATTCTTAGGCAAATTCTGTTCCATCCAAGTGGGAAAAGCTTGTAGGAATTTGACTTTGAAGATAAACAGAGAGCTAGTGATTTGCAAATTGAATCGTGTTATTTGGCGAATATGCTTAGTTTTAAGTGGATCTAGAGGGTAAAAAGCAGACTTTTCAATATAGACATTACCTGGTTTTCCCAGTCTGAATCTCTCATTCTTTGGCGAATTCTGTTCTTTCCAAGCGGGTAAAGCTTGTAGGAAGTTGACTTTCAAGATAAACACACAGCTAGTGTTTTGCAAAGTGAAGTGCTGTTACTTGAAAAATAAGCTTAGTTTTCAGTGGTTCAAGAGGAGAATAAGCACAATTTTATATGTACACAAAACGTGTTTTTCCCAGTCTGAATCACACATTGTTGGAGGTATCGTGTTCCTTCCAATGGGAAACTGTTTGGAGGAAGTTGACTTTGAAGATAAACACACAGCTGGTGTTTTCCAAAGTGAATTGTTCTTACTTGGCAATTAAGATTAGTTTTAAGTAGCTCTAGACGGTAAAAAGCATACTTTTCTATATAGACTATAAAAACTTTTCCCAGTTTCAGTCTCTCATTCTTTGGCGAATTATGTTCCTTCCAATTGGGAAAAGCTTGTAGGAAATTGACATTGAAGATAAACACACAGCTAGTGATTTGCAAAGTGAAAGGTGTTACTTGGTGAATAAGATTAGTTTTAAGTGGTTCTAGAGAGTAAAATGCAGACTTTCCAAGATAGACAAAACATGGTTTTCCCAGTCTGAATCGAACATTCTTTGGTGAATTCTGTTTGTTCCTAGCGGGACAAGCTTGTAGGAAGTTGACTTTGAAGATTAAAAAAACATCATTTTTTTCCCTTTACAAAGTGAATTGTTCTTACTTGGCAATTAAGCTTAGTTTTAAGTAGTTCTAGATGGTAAAAAGCATACTTTTCTATATACACTAAAAATCCTTTTCCCAGTCTCAATCTCTCATTCTTTGGCGAATTCTGTTCGTTCCAAGCGGGAAAAGCTTGTAGGAACTTGACTTTGAAGCTGAACACAAAGCTAGTGATTTGCAAAGTGAATGGCTGTTACTTGGCGAATAAGCTTAGTTTTAAGTGGTTCTAGAGGGTAAAAAGCACACTTTTCAATATAGACAAAACATGGGTTTCCCAGTCTGAATCGAACATACTTTGGAGAATTCTGTTCGTTCCAGCAGGAAAAGCTTGTAGGAAGTTGACTTTGAAGATAAACACACAGCTAGTGTTTTGCAAATTGAATTGCTGTTACTTGGCCAATTAGCTTAGTCTTAAGTGGTTCTAGACGGTAAAAAGCAGACTTTTCTATATGGACCAAACATGGGTTTCCCAGTCTGAATCGAACATACTTTGGAGAATTCTGTTCGTTCCAGCAGGAAAAGCTTGTAGGAAGTTGACTTTGAAGATAAACACACAGCTAGTGTTTTGCAAATTGAATTGCTGTTACTTGGCCAATTAGCTTAGTCTTAAGTGGTTCTAGACGGTAAAAAGCAGACTTTTCTATATGGACCAAACATGGGTTTCCCAGTCTGAATCGAACATTCTTTGGCGAATTCTGTTCATTCCAAGCCGGAAAAGCTTGTAGGAGGTTGACTTTGAAGATAAACACAGAGCTAATGTTCTGCAAAGTGAATTGCTCTTACTTGGCCAATAAGCTTAGTTTTAAGTGGTCCTAGACAGTAATAAGCAGAATTTTCTATGTAGACAAAACTTGCATTTCCCAGTCTGAATCAGAAATTCTTACGTGAATTCTGTTCTTTCCAAGCGGGAAAAGCTTATAGGCAGCTGATTTTGAAATAAACACACAGCTAGTGTTTTGCAAATGAATTGCTGTTACTTGGCGAATATGCTTATTTTAAGTGGATCTAGACGGTAAAAAGCAGACTTATTTATATAGACTGAAAAAGCTTTTCCCAGTCTCAGTCTCTCATTCTTTGGCGAATTCTGTTTGTTGCAAGCCGGAAAAGCTTGTAGGAAGTTGACTTTGAAGATAAACACAGAGCTAATGAACTGAAAAATGAATTGCTCTTACTTGGACAATAAGCTTAGTTTTAAATGGTCCTAGACAGTAAAAAGCAGACTTTTCTATGTAGAAAAAAACTTGCATTTCCCAGTCTGAATCAGACATTCTTAGGTGAATTCTGTTCTTTCCAAGCGGGAAAAGCTTATAGGAAGTTTACTTTGAAGATAAACACACAGCCAGTGTTTTGCAAAGTGAATGGCTGATACTTGGCCAATAAGCTTAGTTTTACGTGGTTCTAGACGGTAAAAAGCAGACTTATTTACGTAGACCAAAAGAGCTTTTCCCAGTCTCAATCTCTCACTCTTTAGCGAATTCTGTTCGTTCCAAGAGGGAAAAGCTTGTAGGAATTTGACTTCCAAGATAAACACAGAGCTAGTGTTTTGCCTATTGAATGGTGTTACTTGGCCAATAAGCTTAGTTTTAAGTGGTTCTATACGGTAAAAATCATACTTTTTTTTATGGACAAAACATGCCTTTCACAGTCTGAATCACACATTCTTTGGCGAATTGTGTTCCATCCAAGTGGGAAAAGCTTGTAGGAATTTGTCTTTGAAGATAAACACAGAGCTAGTGATTTGCATATTGAATGGTGTTATTTGGTGAATATGCTTATTTTGAAGTGGCTCTAGAGGGTAAAAAGCAGATTTTCAATATAGACATAACCTGGTTTTCCCAGTCTGAATCTCTCATTCTTTGGCAAAAACTGTTCATTCAAAGCGGGAAAAACAAATAGGAAGTTGACTTTGAATATAAACACACAGCTAGTGTTTTGCAAAGTGAATCACTGTTACTTGGCAAATAAACTAAGTTGTCAGTGGTTCTAGAGGCGAAAAAGCAGACTTTAATATAAGAGAAAACATGCATTTCCCAGTCTGAACCACACATTCTTTGGCGAATCATGTCCCTTCCAAGCGGGAAAGGTTTGGAGGAAGGTGACTTTGAGGAAAAACACGCAGCTAGTGTTTTACAAAGTGAATTGTTCTTGCGTGGCGATTAAGCTTAGTATTGAGTGGTCCCAGAAGGCAAAAAGCATACTTTTCTATATAGACAAAACATGCGTTTCCAAGACTGAATCACACATTCTTAGGCGAATCGTGTTTGGTCCAAGCAGAAAAAGTTTGTAGGAAGTTGACTTTGAATATAAACACACAGCTAGTGTTTTACAAAGTGAATTGTTCTTACTTGGGGACTAAGCTTAGTTTTAAGTAGTTCTAGATGGTAAAACGCATACTTATCTATATAGTCTAAAAAAGCTTTTCCCAGTCTCAATCTATCACTCTTTGGCGAATTCTGTTCGTTCCAAGTGGGAAAAGTGTGTAGGAAGTTGACTTTGAAGATAAACACACAGCTACTGTTTTACAACGTGAATTGTTCTTACTTGGAGATTAAGCTTAGTTTTAAGTGGTTCTAGATGGTAAAAAGCATACTTTTCTATATAGACTAAAAAAGCTTTTCCCAGTCTCAATCTCCCATTATTTGGCGATTTCTATTCGTTCCAAACGGGAAAAGCTTGTAGGAATTTGACTTTGAAGATAAACACACAACCAGTGATTTGCAAAGTGAATGGTGTTACTTGGCAAATATGCTTAGTTTTAAGTGGCTCTATAGGGTAAAAAGCAGACTTTTCTATATAGACAAAACATGGTTTTCCCTGCGTGAATCTCTCATTCTTTGTCAAATTCTGTTTATTCCAAGCGAGAAAAGCTCATACGAAGTTGACTTTGAAGATAAAAACACAGCTAGTGTTTTACAAAGCGAAATGCTGTTACTTGGCTAATAAGTTTAATTTTAAGTGGTTCTAGACGGTAAGAAGCATACTTTTCTACATAGACAAAACATGCGTTTCCCAGTCTGAATCACACATTTTTAGGCAAATTCTGTTCGGTCAAAGCGGGAAAAGCTTGTAAGAAGTTCACTTTCAAGATAAACACACAGCTAGTGTTTTGCAAAGTGAAATGCTGTTACTTGGCCAATAAGTTTAATTTTAATTGTTTCTAGACGGTAAAAAGCATACCCTTCTATATGGACAAAACCTGCATTACCCAGTCTGAATCACACATTCTCAGGCGAAATCTGTTCAGTCCAAGTGGGAAAAGCTTGTACGAAATTGACTTTGAAGATAACACAGCCAGTGTTATGCAAAGTGAAATGCTGTTACTTGGCCAATAAGCTTAGTTTTCAGTGGTTCTAGAGGCTAAAAAGCAGACTTGTCAATATAGACAAACATGGGTTTCCCAGTCTGAATCTCTCATTCTTTGGCGAATTCTGTTCTTTCCAAGGGGGTAAAGCTTGTAGGCAGTTGACTTTCAAGATAAACACACAGCTAGTGTTTTGCAAAGTGAATTGCTCTTACTTGGCCAATAAGCTTAGTTTTCAGTGGTTCTAGAGGGTAAAAAGCTGACTTTTCAATATAGACAAAACATGGGTTTCCCAGTCTGAATCGAACATTCTTTGGTGAATCTGTTTGTTCCAAGCCTGAAAAGCTTGTAGGACGTTGACTCTGAAGATAAACACACAGCTAGTGTTTTGCAAAGTGAATTGCTGTTAATTGGCCAATAAGCTTAATTTTCAGTGGTTCTGGGGGAGAAAAAGCAGACTTTTATGTATAGACATAACATGCATTTCCGAGTCTGAACCACACATTCTTAGGCAAATCGTGTTCGTTCCAAGCGGGAAAAGATTGTAGGAAGGTGACTTTGAAGATAAACACACAGCTAGTGTTTTACAAAGTGTATTGTTCTTACTTGGCAATTAAGCTTAGTTTTAAGTAGTTCTAGATGGAAAAAGCATACTTTTCTATATAGACTATAAAAACTTTTCCCAGTCTCAGTCTCTCATACTTTGGCAAATTCTGAATCATCCAAGCGGGAAAAGCATGTAGGAATTTGACTTTGAAGAGAAACACAGAGCTGGTGATTTGCATATTGAATGGTGTTACTTGGCTAATATGCTTAGTTTTAAGTGGCTCTAGAGGGTAAAAAGCAGACTTTTCAATATAGATGTATTGGTTTTCCCAGACTGAATCTCTAATTCTTTGGCGAAATCTGTTCGTTCGAAGCGCAAATGCTTGGAGGAAGTTGACTTTGAAGATAAACACAGCTAGTGTTTTGCAAAATGAATTGTTGTTACTTGGCCAATAAGCTTAATTTTCAGTTGTTCTAGAGGAGAAAACCAGACTTTTATGTATAGACATAACATGCATTTCCCATTCTGAAACACACATTCTTAGGCGAATGGTATTCGTTCCAAGCGGGAAATGTTTGTATGAAGGTGACTTTGAAGATAAACACACAGCTAGTGTTTTACAAAGTGAATTGTTCTTACTTGGCAATTAAGTTTAGTTTTAAGTAGTTCTAGATGGAAAAAGCATACTTTTCTACATAGAGTATATAAACTTTTCCCAGTCTCAGTCTCCCATTCTTTGGCTAATTCTGTTCCTTCCTAGTGGGAAAAGCTTGTAGGAATTTAACATTGAAGAGAAACACAAAGCTAGTGATTAGCATATTGAATGGTGTTACTTGGCTAATATGCTTAGTTTTAAATGGCTCTAGAGGTTAAAAAGCAGACTTTTCAATATAGCCAAAACATGGGTTTCCCAGTCTGAATCGAACATTCTTTGGTGAATCTGTTCGTTCCAAGCGGGAAAAGTTTGTATGAAGTTGACTTTGAAGAAAAACACACAGCTAGTGTTTTGCAAAGTGAAATGTGTTACTTGGCGAATAAGCTTAGTTTTAAGTGGTTCTAGAGGGTAAAAAGCATACTTTTCAATATAGTCTAAACACTTTTCCCAGTCTCATTCTCTCATTCTTTGGCAAATTCTGTTCCTTCCAAGTGGGAAAAGCTTGTAGGAAATTTACTTTGAAGATAAAGACGCAGCTAGAGTTTTGCAAAGTGAATTGCTGTTACTTGGCAAATAAGCTTAATTTTCAGTGGTTCTAGACCTTAAATAGCATACTTTTTTATATGGACAAAACATGGGTTTCCTTTCCCAGTCTGAATTGAACATTTTTTCGCGAATCCTGTTCGTTCCAAGTGGGAAAAGCTTGTAGGTAGTTGACTTTTAAGATAAACGCACAGCTAGTGTTTTGCAAAGTGAATTGATGTTACTTGGCCAAAAAGCTTAGTTTTAAGTGTTTCTAGATGGGAAAAAGCATACTTTTCTATATGGACAAAACATGGGTTTCCTTTCCCAGTCTGAGTCGAACATTCTTTGGCGAATTCTGTTCTTTCCAAGACCGAAAAGTTTGTAGGAAGTTGACCTTCTAGCTAAACACAAAGCAACTGTTTTGCAAAGTAAATTGCTCTTACTAGGCAAATACGCTTAGTTTTAAATGGTTCTAGATGGTAAAAAGCAGACTTTTCAATATAGACAAAACATGGTTTTCCCAGTCTGAATCTCTCATTCTTTGGTGAAATCTGTTCGTTCGAAGCGGGAAAAGCTTGTAGGAAGTTGACTTTGAAGATAAACACACAGCCAGTGTTTTGCAAAGTGAATTGCTGTTACTTGGCCAATAAACTTAGTTTTCAGTGGTTCTAGAGGTTAAAAGGCAGACTTTTCAATATAGCCAAAACATGGGTTTCCCAGTCTGAATCGAACATTCTTTGGTGAATCTGTTCGTTCCAAGCGGGAAAAGTTTGTATGAAGTTGACTTTGAAGAAAAACACACAGCTAGTGTTTTGCAAAGTGAATGGTGTTACTTGGCGAATAAGCTTAGTTTTAAGTGGTTCTAGAGGGTAAAAAGCATACTTTTCAATATAGTCTAAAAACTTTTCCCAGTCTCATTCTCTCATTCTTTGGCGAATTCTGATCCTTCCAAGCGGGAAAAGCTTGTAGGAAATTGACTTTGAAGATAAAGACACAGCTAGTGTTTTGCAAAGTGAATTGCTGTTACTTGGCAAATAAGCTTAATTTTCAGTGGTTCTAGACCGTAAATTGCATACTTTTCTATATGGACAAAACATGGGTTTCCTTTCCCAGTCTGACTCGAATATTCTTTGGCGAATTCTGTTCGTTCCAAGCGCGAAAAGCTTGTAGGAAGTTGACCTTCAAGCTAAACACACAGCAACTGATTTGCAAAGTAAATTGCTCTTACTAGGCAAATACGCTTAGTTGTAAATGGTTCTAGAGGGTAAAAAGCAGACTTTTCAATATAGACAAAACATTGTTTTCCCATTCTGAATCTCTCATTCTTTGGCCAAATTTCTTCCTTCAGAT
Source organism: Rattus norvegicus (assembly GCF_036323735.1). Taxonomy (NCBI): domain Eukaryota; kingdom Metazoa; phylum Chordata; class Mammalia; order Rodentia; family Muridae; genus Rattus; species Rattus norvegicus. The sequence continues at coordinate 17,633,477 of NC_086021.1, read as the reverse complement.
CGGGAAAAGCTTGTAGGAAGTTGACTTTGAAGATAAACACACAGCTAGTGTTTTGCATAGTGAATTGCTGTTACTTGGACAATAAGCTTAGTTTTCAGTGGTTCTAGAGGAGAAAAAGCAGACTTTTATGTACAGACAAATCATGGGTTTCCCAGTCTGAATCACACATTCTTTGATGAATCTGTTTGTTCCAAGCCTGAAAAGCTTGTAGGAAGTTGACTTTGAAGATAAACACACAGCTAGTGTTTTGTAAAGTGAATTGCTGTTAATTGGCCAATAAGCTTAATTTTCAGTGGTTCTGTGGGAGAAAAAGCAGACTTTTATGTATAGACATAACATGCATTTCTGAGTCTGAACCACTCTTTCTTAGGCAAATAGTGTTCATTCCAAGTGGGAAATGTTTGTTGGAAGGTGACTTTGAAGATAAACACACAGATAGTGTTTTACAAAGTGAATTGTTCTTACTTGGCAATTAAGCTTAGTTTTAAGTAGTTCTAGATGGAAAAAGCATACTTTACTATAGAGACTATAAAAACTTTTCCCAGTCTCAGTCTCTCATACTTTGGAGAATTCTGTTCCATCCAAGCGGGGAAACCTTGTAGGAATTTGACTTTGAAGAGAAACACAGAGCTAGTGATTTGCATATTGAATGGTGTTACTTGGAGAATATGCTTACTTTTAAGTGGCTCTAGAGGGTAAAAAGCAGACTTTTCAATATAGAAGTAACCTGGTTTTCCCAGTCTGAATCTCTCATTCTTTGGCGAAATCTGTTCGTTCGAAGCGGAAAAGCTTGGAGGAAGTTGACTTTGAAGATAAACACAGCTAGTGTTTTGCAAAATGAATTGTTGTTACTTGGCCAATAAGCTTCATTTTCAGTGGTTCTAGAGGAGAAAAACCAGACTTTTATGTATAGACATAATATGCATTTCCCAGTCTCAATCACACATTCTTAGGCGAATGGTGTTCGTTCTAAGTGGGAAATGTTTGTATGAAGGTGACTTTGAAGATAAACACACAGCTAGTGTTTTAAAAAGTGAATTGTTCTTACTTGGCAATTAAGTTTAGTTTTAAGTAGTTCTAGATGGAAAAAGCATACTTTTCTACATAGACTATATAAACTTTTCCCAGTCTCAGTCTCCCATTCTTTGGATAATTCTGTTCTTTCCTAGCGGGAAAAGCTTGTAGGAATTTGACATTGAAGAGAAACACAGAGCTAGTGATTTGCATATTGAATGGTGTTACTTGGCTAATATGCTTAGTTTTAAGTGGCTCTAGAGGGTAAAAAGGAGACTTTTCAATATAGCCAAAACATGGGTTTCCCTGCCTGAATTTCTCATTCTTTGGTGAATTCTGTTCATTCCAAGTGGGAAAAGCTTGTAGGAAGTTGACTTTGAAGATAAACACACAGCTAGTGTTTTGCAAAGTGAATGGTGTTCCTTGGCCAATAAGCTTAGTTTTCAGTGGTTCTAGAGGGTAAAAAGCATACTTTTCTATATACTCAAGAAATGGGTTTCCCAGACAGAATCTCTCATTCTTTGGCGAATTCTATTCGTTCCAAATGGGAAAAGCTTGTAGGAAGTTGACTTTGAAGATAAACGCACAGCTAGTGTTTTCCAAAGTGAATTGCTGTTACTTGACCAATAAGCTTAGTATTAAGTGGCTCTAGAGGGTAAAAAGCATACTTTTCTATAGAGATAAAAAAAGCTTTTCCCAGTCTCAATCTCTCATTCTTTAGTGAATTGTATTCGTTCCAAGTGGGAAAAGCTTGTAGGAAGTTCACTTTCAAGAAAAACATACAGTTAGTGTTTTGCAAAGTGAATTGCTGTTACTTGGCCAATAAGCTAAGTTTTAAGTGTTTCTAGATGGTAAAGAGCATACTTTTCTATATAGACAAAACATGCATTTCCCAGTATTAATCACACATTCTTACGCGAATCGTGTTCTTTCCAAGAGGGAAAAGTTTGTAGGAAGGTGACTTTGAAGATAAACACACAGCTAGTGATTTACAAAGTGAATTGTTCTTAATTGGAAATTAAGCTTAGTTTTAAGTAGTTGTAGATGGTAAAATGCATACTTGTCTACATAGAAAAGACAGCTTTTCCCAGTCTAAATCTCTCACTCTTTGGCGAATTCTGTTCCTTCCAATCGGGAAAAGCTTGTAGAAAGTTGACTTTGAAGATAAACACACAGCGAGTGTTTTGCAAAGTGAATTGCTCTTACTAGACAAATATTCTTAGATTTAAGTGGTTCTAGTGGGAAGAAAGCAGACTTTTCAATATAGCCAAGACATGGTTTGCCCAGTCTGAATTTCATTCTTTCCGGAATTTTGTTCGTTGCAAGCGGGAAAAACTTGTAATAAGTTGACTTTGAAGATACACACACAGCTACTGTTTTGCAAATAAATTGCTCTTACTTGGACAATAAGCTTAATTTTAGGTGGTTCTAGATGGTAAAAAGCATCCTTTTCTATATGGACAAAACATGGGTTTCCTTTCCCAGTCTGAATCGAACATTCTTTAGCGAATTCTGTTCGATCCAAGCTGGAAAAGTGTGTAAGAAATTGACTTTTAAAATAAACATACAGCTAGTGTTTTACAAAGTGAATTGTTCTTACTTGGCGATTGAGATTAGTTTTAAGTAATTCTAGATGGTAAAAATCATATTTTTCTATATAGACTAAAAAAGCTTCTCCCAGTCTCAATCTCTCATTGGTTGGCGAATTCAGTTCGTTCCAAGCGGGAAAAGCTTGTAGGAACTTGACTTTGAAGATAAACACACAGCTAGTGTTTTGCAAAGTGAATTGCTGTTACTTGCCCAAGAAGCTTAGTTTTCAGTCGTTCTAGAGGAGAAAAAGCACACTTATCTATACAGACTAAAAAAGGTTTTCCCAGTCTCAATCTCTCACTCTTTGGTGAATTCTGTTCGTTCCAAGCGGGAAAAGCTTCTAGGAAGTTGACTTTCAAGATAAACACACAGCTAGTGTTTTGCAAAGTGAATTTCTGTTACTAGGCGAATAAGCTTAGTTTTAAGTCGTTCTGGATGGTAAAAAGCATACTTTCGTGTATAGACAAAACTTGCCTTTCCCAGTCTGAATCACAGATTCTTAGCGGAATTCTCTGCGTTCCAAGTGGGAAAAGCTTGCAGGAAGTTGACTTTGAAGATAAACACACAGCTAGTTATTTGCAAAGTGAATTGCTGTTACTTGGCAAATAAGCTTAGTTTTAAGTGGTTCTAGCGGGTAAAAAGCAGACTTTTCAATATAGACAAAACATGGTTTTCCCAGTTTGAAACTCTCATTCTTTGGCGAAATCTGTTCGTTCCAAGCTGGAAAAACTTGTACGAAGTTGACTTTCAAGATAAACACACAGATAGTGATTTGCAAGATGAATTGCTGTTACTTGGCCAAAAAGCTTAATTTTAAGTGTTTCTAGAGGGTAAAAAGCATATTTTTCTATATAGACAAAACTGGCCTTTCCCAGTCTGAATCACACATTCTTTGGTGAATTCTGTCATTCCTAGCGGGAAAAGCTTGTAGGAAGTTGACTTTGAATATAAAAAAACAGTCTTTTTTTGGTGAATATTCTTAGTTTTAAGTGGTTCTAGTGGGTAAAAAGCAGACTTTTCAATATAAACAAAACATGGTTTTCCCAGTCTGGATCTCATTCTTTGGGGAATTTTGTTCCATCCAAGCGAGAAAAGCTTGTAGGAACTTGACATTGAAGATAAACACACAGGTGGTGTTTTGGAAAGTGAATTGTTGTTACTTGGCCAATACATTTAGTTTTCAGTGGTGCTTGACAGTAAAAAGCAGACTTTTCAGTATACACAAAACATGGTTTTCCCAGTCTGAATCTCTCATTCTTGGGCAAATTATGTTCATCCAAGCAGGAAAAGCTTGTAGGAAGTTGACTTTGAAGATAAACACACAGCTAGTGTTTTACAAAGTGAATTGCTGTTACTTGGCCAATAAGCTTTGTTTAAATGGTCCTAGAAGGTAAAAAGCATACTTGTCTATATAGAAAAAAAGTGCATTTCCCTGTCTTAATCACACATTCTCAGGCGAATTCTGTTCTTTCTAAGGGGGAAAAGCTTGTAGGAACTTGACTTTGAAGATAAACACACAGCTAGTGATTGGCAAAATGAAAGGGGTTACTTGGCGAATAAGACTGGTTTTAAGTGGTTTTAGAGAGTAAAAAGCAGACTTTTCAAGATAGACAAAACATGGTTTTCCCAGTCTGAATCGAACATTCTTTGGTGAATTCTGTCGTTCCTAATGGGAAAAACTGGTAGGAAGTTGACTTTGAATATAAAGAAACAGCCATTTTTTTCGTTTTACAAAGTGAGTTGTTCTTACTTGGCGATTAAGCTTAGTTTTAAGTAGTTCTAGATGGTAAAAAGCATACTTTTCTATATAGACTAAAAATCCTTTTCCCAGTCTGAATCTCTCATTCTTTGGTGAATGATGTTCCTTCCAAGCGGGAAAAGCTTGTAGGAAGTTGACTTTGAAGCTGAACACAAAGCTAGTGATTTGCAAAGTGAATTGCTGTTACTTGGTGAATAAGCTTAGTTTTCAGTGGTTCTAGAGGGTAAAAAGCAGAATTTTCAATGTAGACAAAACATGGGTTTCCCAGTCTGAATCGAACATTCTTTCGTTAATCTGTTCGTTCCAACGTGGAAAAGCTTGTAGGAAGTTGACTTTGAAGATAAACACACAGCTAGTGTTTTGCAAAGTGAATTGCTGTTACTTGGCCAATACGCTTAGTTTTCAGTGGTTCTAGACGGTAAAAAGCAGACTTTTCTATATGGACCAAACATGGGTTTCCCATTCTGAATCGAACATTCTTTGGCGAATTCTGTTCGTTCCAAGCCAGAAAAGCTTGTAGGAAGTTGACTTTGAAGATAAACACACAGCTAGTGTTTTGCAAAGTGAATTTCTGTTACTAGGCGAATAAGCTTAGTTTTAAGTGGTTCTAGATGGTAAAAAGCAGACTTTTCCATATAGACAAACATGGGTTTCCCAGTCTGAATTTCTCATTCTTTGGCGAATTCAGTTCTTTCCGAGAGGGTAAAAAGCAGACTTTTCCATATAGACAAACATGGGTTTCCCAGTCTGAATTTCTCATTCTTTGGCGAATTCAGTTCTTTCCGAGAGGGAAAAGCTTGTAGGAAGTTTACTTTCAAGATAAACACACAGCTAGTTATTTGCAAAGTGAATTGCTATTACTTGGCCAATAAGCTTAGTTGTCAGTGGTTCTAGAGCGTAAAAATCAGACTTTTATATATACACAAAACATGCATTTCCCATTCTTAATCACACATTCTTAGTCGAATCATGTCGGTTCCCAGCTGGAAAATTTTGTAAGAAGGTGACTTTGAAGACAAACACACAGCTAGTGTTTTACAAAGTGAATTGTTCTTACTTGGGGATTAAGCTTAGTTTTAAGAAGTTCTAGATGGAAAAAAACATACTTATCTATATAGACTAAAAAAGCTTTTCCCAGTCTCAATCTCTCATTCTTTGGCGAATTCTGTTCGTTCCAAGCGGGAAAAACTTGTAGAAAGTTGACTTTGAAGATAAACACACAGCTAGTGATTTTCAAAGTGAATTGCTGTTACTTGGCCAATAAGCTTAGTTTTAAGTGGTTCTAGATGGTAAAAAGCATAGTTTTCTATATAGACTAAGAAAGCTTTTCCCACTCTCAATCTCTCATTCTTTGGCGAATTTGTTCCTTCCAAGCTGGAAAAGCTTGTAGGAAGGTGACTTTGAAGATAAACACACAGCTAGTGATTTTCAAAGTGAATGGCTGTGACTTTGGGAATAAACATAATTTAAAGTGGCTCTAGCGGGTAAAAAGCAGACTTTTCAATATAGACAAAACGTGCCTTTCCTCGTCTGAATCACACATTCTTAGGCGAATCTTGTTCGTTCCAAGCCAGTAAAGATTTTAGGAAGTTGATTTTCAAGATAAACACACAACTAGTGATTTTCATAGTGAATTGCTTTTACTAGGTGAATAAGCTTAGATTTAAGTGGTTCTAGCAGGGACAAAGCAGAATTTTCAATATAGACAAAACATGGTTTTCCCAGTCAGAACCACTCATTCTTTGGCGAATTCTGTTAGTTCCAGGTGGGAAAAGCTTTAGGAAGTTGACTTTGAAGATAAACACACAGCTCGTGATTTGCAAAGTGAATTGCTGTTACTTGGCCAATAAGCTTAGTTTTAAGAGGTTCTAGACGGTAAAAAGCATAATTTTCTATATAGACAAAACATGCCTTTTCCTGTCTGAATCACACATTCTTAGGTGAATTCTGTTCGTTCCAAGCGGGAAAAGCTTGTAGGCAGTTGACTTTCAAGATAAACACACAGCTAGTTTTTTGCATAGATAATTGCTATTACTTGGCCAATAAGCTTAATTTTAAGTAGTTCTATTCAGTAAAAAGCATACTATTCTATATAGACAAAACATGTGTTTCCCAGTCTGAATCACACATTCTTAGGTGAATCGTGTTTGTTCCAAGCGGGAAATTTTGTAGGAAGTTGACTTTGAAGATAAAAAAAAAAAAAAAAATCTAGTGTTTTGCAAACTGAATTGCTGTTACTTGGCCAATAAGATTAGTTTTAAGTGGTCCTAGAAGGTAAAAAGCATCCTTTTCTATATAGACAAAACCTCTGTTTCCCAGTCTGTATCACACATTCTTAGGCGAATTGTGTTTGTTCCAAGAGGGAAAAATTTGTAGGAAGTTGACTTTGAAGATAAAAAAAAAAAACAGCTAGTGTTTTACAAAGTGAATTGTTCTTACGTGGCGATTAAGCTTAGTTTTAAGTAGTTCCAAACATTAAAAAGCATACTTTTGTATATAGACTAAAAAAGCTTTTGCCAGTCTCAATCTCTCATTCTTTGGCGAATTCTGTTCCTTCTAAGCGGGAAAAGCGTATAGGAACATGACTTTGAGATGAACACACAGCTAGTGATTTGCCAAGTGAATCGTGTTACTTGGCAAATAAGCTTAGTTTTAAGTGGTTCTAGAGGTTAAAAAGCAGACTTTTCTATAGAGACAAAACATGCGTTTCCCAGTCTGAATCAAACAATCTTAGGCGAATCGTGTTGATTCCAAGCGGGTAAAGTTTGTAGGATGTTGACTTTGAAGATAAAAACACAGGTAGGGTTTTACAGAGTGAATTGTTCTTACTTGGCCATTAAGCTTAATTTTAAGTAGTTCTGGATGTTAAAAAGGATACTTTTCTATATAGAATAAAAAACCTTTCCTAGTCTCAATATCTCATTCTTTTTCGAATTCTGCTCGTTCAAAGCGGGAAAAGCTTGCAGGAACTTGACTTTGAAGATAAACACACACCTAGTGATTTGCAAAGTGACTTGCTGTTACTTGATGAATAAGCTTAGTTTTAAGTGGCTCTAGAGGGTAAAGAGCACACTTTTCTATATACACAAAACATGTGTTTCCCAGTCTGAATCGAACATTCTTTGGCGAATTCTGTTCATTCCAAGCGGGAAAAGCTCGTAGGATTTGACTTTCAAGATAAACACACAGATAGTGATTTGCAAAGTGAATTGCTGTTACTTGTCCAAAAAGCTTAATTTTAAGTGGTTCTAGACGGTAAAAAGCATACTTTTCTATATAGACAAAACATGTGTTTCCCAGTCTCAATCACACATTCTTAGGCGAATTCTCTGCTTTCCAAGTGGGAAAAGCTTGTAAGAAGTTGACTTTGAAGATAAACACACAGCTAGTGTTTTGCAAAGTGAATTCCTGTTACTTGTCCAATAAGCTTAGTTTTAAGTGGTCCTAGAATGTAAAAAGCAGACTTTTCATTATAGACAAAACATGTGTTTCCCAGTCTGAGTCACACATTCTTCTCTGAATCGTGTTCGTACCAAGAGGGAAAAGTTTGTAGGAAGTTGTCTTTGAAGATCAACACACAGCTAGTGTTTTGCAAAGTGAATTCCTGTTACTTGGCCAATGAGCTTAATTTTAAGTGGTTCTATTCGGTAAAAAGCATACTTTTCTATATAGACAAAACGTGTGTTTCCCAGTCTGAATCACACACTCTTAGGCAAATCCTGTTCATTCCAAGCGGGAAAAGTTTGTAGGAAGATGACTTTGAAGATAAAAGCACAGCTAATGTTTTAAAAAGTGAATTGTTCTTACTTGGAGATTAAGCTTAGTTTTAAGCGGTTCTAGATGGTAAAAAGCACACTTTTCAATATTGACAAAACATGGTTTTCCCAGTCTGAATCTCTCATTCTTTGGCGAATTCTGACCTTTCCAAGCGGGAAAAACTTGTAGGAAGTTGACTTTCAATATAAACACACAGTTAGTGTTTTGTAAAGTGAATTTCTCTTACTTAGCAAATAAGCTTAGTTTTAAGTGGTTCTAGAGGGTAAAAAGCATACTTTTCTATATGGACAAAACATGCGTTTCCCAGTCTGAATCTCTCATTCTCAGGCGATTTCTGATCCTTCCTAGCGGGAAATGCTTGTACGAAGTTGACTTTGAAGATAAACACACACTAGTGATTTGGAAAGTGAATTGCTGTTATTTGTCAAATAAGCGTAGTTTTAAGTGGTTGTAGACCATAAAAAGCATACTTTTCTACATAGACAAAACATGCGTTTACCAGTCTGAATCACACATTTTTAGGCGAATTCTGTTCTTTCCAAGGGGGAAAACCTTGTAGGGAGAAGACGTTCAAGATAAACACACAGCTAGTGTTTTGCAAAGTGAATTGCTGTTACTAAGCGAATAAGCTTAGTTTTAAGTGGTTCTACCGGGTGAAAAGAAGACTTGTCAATATAGACAAAACATAGTTTCCCAGTCTGAATCTCTCATTCCTTGGCAATTTCTCTTCGTTCCAACAGGGAAAAGCTTTTTGGAAGTTGACTGTGAGGATAAACACACAGCTAGTGTTTTGCAAAGTGAATTGCTGTTACTTGGCCAATAAGCATAGTTTTAAGTGGTCCTAGAAGCTAAAAAGCATACATTTCTATAGAGACAAAACATGTGTTTCCCAGTCTGAATCACACATTCTTAGGCGAATTGTGTTCGTTCCAAGCGGGTAAAATTTGTCGGATGTTGATGTGTTCTAGACGGTCAAAAGCTGTCCTTTTTTTTTTTGTATAGACAAAACTTGCCTTTCCCAGTCTGAATCACACATTCTTAGGTTAATGATGTTCTTTCCAAGTGGGAAAAGATTGTAGGAAGTTGAAATTCAAGATAAAGACACAACTAGTTATTTGCAAAGTGAATTGCTGTTGCTTGGCCATTAAGCTTAGTTTTAACTGGTTCTAGAGGGTAAAAATCAGACTTTTATATATACACAAAACATGCATTTCCCAGTTTTAATCACACATTCTTAGGCGAATAGTGTTCTTTCCCACCTGGAAAAGTTTGTAAGAAGGTGATTTGAAGATAAACACACAGGTAGTGTTTTACAAAGTGAATTGTTCTTACTTGTCGATTAAGCTTAGTTTTAAGTAGTTCTAGATGGTAAAAAGCATACTTATCTATGTAGACTAAAAAAGCTTTTCCCATTCTCAATCTCTCACTCTTTGGCGAATTCTGTTCCTTTCGAGCGGGAAAAGCTGGTAGGAAGTTGAATTTGAAGATAAACACACAGCTAGCGTTTTGCAATGTGAATTGCTGTTACTTGGCCAATAAGCTTAGTTTTCAGTGGTTCTAGAGGGTAAAAAGCAGACTTTTCAATATAGACAAAACATGGGTTTCCCAGTGTGAATCGAACATTCTTTCGTGAATCTGTTCGTTCCAAGCGGGAAAACCTTGTAGGAAGTGGACTTTGAGGATAAACACACAGCTATTGTTTTACAAGGTGAATTGCTGTTACTTGGCCAAAAAGCTTAATTTTCAGTGGTTCTAGAGGAGAAAAAGCAGACTTTTATGTATAGACAAAACATGCATTTCCCAGTCAGAATCACACATTCTTAGGCGAATGGTGTTCGTTCCAAGCGGGAAAAGTTTGTATGAAGGTGACTTTGAAGATAAACACACAGCTAGTGTTTTACAAAGTGAATTGTTCTTACTTGGCAATTAAGCTTAGTTTTAAGTAGTTCTAGATGGTAAAAAGCATACTTTTCTACATAGACTATAAAAATTTTTCCCAGTCTCAGTCTCTCATTCTTTGGTGAATTCTCTTCCTTCAAAGTGGGAAAGGATTGTAGGAACTTGCCATTGAAGATAAACAAACAGCTAGTGTTTTGCAAAGTGAATTGCTGTTACTAGGCGAATAAGCTTAGTTTTAAGTGGTTCTAGAGGGTAAAAAGCACACTTTTCAATATAGACAAAACATGGGTTTCCCAGTCTTAATCTCTCATTCTTTGGCGAATTCTGTTCCTTCCAATTGGGTACAGCTTGTAGGAAGTTGACTTTGAAGATAAACACACAGCTAGTGTTTTGCAAAGTGAATTGCTGTTACTTGGCCAATAAGCTTAATTTTAAGTGGTTCTAGAGGGTAAAAAGCATACTTTTCTATATAGACAAATCATGCCTTTCGAAGTCTGAATCAAACATTCTTAGGCAAATTCTGTTCCATCCAAGTGGGAAAAGCTTGTAGGAATTTGACTTTGAAGATAAACACACAGCTGGTGTTTTGGAAAGTGAAGTGCTGTTACTTGGTCAATAAGCTTAGTTTTCAGTAGTGCTAGACGGTAAAAAGCATACTTTTCTACATAGACAAAACATGCATTTCCCAGTCTGAATCACACATTCTTGGGCGAATTCTGTTCGTTCCGAGTGGGAAAAGCTTGTAGGAAGTTGACTTTGAAGATAAACACACAGCAAGTGCTTTGCAAAGGGAATTGTTCTTAATTGGCGATTAAGCTTAGTTTTAAGTAGTTCTAAATGGTAAAAAGCATATTATTCGATATAGATTAAAAAAGTTTTCCCAGTCTGAATCTTTTTTTCTTGGGCGAATTCTCTTCATTCAAGCAGGAAAAGCTTGTAGGAAGTTGACTTTGAAGATAGACACACAGCTAGTGTTTTGCAAAGTGAATTGCTGTTACTTGGCCAATAAGCTTTGTTTTAAATGGTCCTAGAAGGTAAAAAGAATACTTTTCTATATAGAAAAAAAGTGCGTGTCCCTGTCTGACTCACACATTCTCAGGCGAATTCTGTTCGTTCCAAGGGGAAAAGCTTGTAGGAACTTGACTTTGAAGATAAACACACAGCTAGTGATTTGCAAAGTGAAAGGTGTTACTTGGTGAATAAGATTAGTTGTAAGTGGTTCTAGAGAGTAAAAAGCAGACTTTTCAAGATAGACAAAACATGGTTTTCCCAGTCTGAATCGAACATTCTTTGGTGAATTCTGTTCGTTCCTAGCGGGAAAAGCTTGTAGGAAGTTGACTTTGAAGATAAAAAAACAGCTGTTTTTTTTTTTTTTTTTCGTTTTACAAAGTGAATTGTTCTTACTTGGCGATTAAGCCTAGTTTTAAGTAGTTCTAGATGGTAAAAAGCATACTTTTCTATATAGACTAAAAATCCTTTTCCCAGTCTCAATCTCTCCTTCTCTGGCAAATTCTGTTCCTTCCAAGCTGGAAAAGCTTGTAGGAAGTTGACTTTGAAGCTGAACACAAAGCTAGTGATTTGCAAAGTGAATGGCTGTTACTTGGCGAATAAGCTTAGTTTTAAGTGGTTCTAGAGGGTAAAAAGCACACTTTTCAATATAGACAAAACATGGATTTCCCAGTCTGAATCGAACATTCTTTGGAGCATTCTGTTCATTCCAGCAGGAAAAGCTTGTAGGATGTTGACTTTGAAGATAAACACACAGCTAGTGTTTTGCAAAGTGAATTGCTGTTACTTGGCCAATAAGCTTAGTTTTAAATGGTTCTAGACAGTAAAAGAAGGACTTTTTTATATGGACCAAACATAGGTTTCCCAGTCTGAATAAAAACATTCTTTGGCGAATTCTGTTCGTTCCAAGCCGGAAAAGGTTGTAGGAAGTTGACTTTGAAGATAAACTCAGTGCTAATGACTGCAAAGTGAATTGCTCTTACTTGGCCAATAAGCTTAGTTTTAAGGGGTCCTATACAGTAAAATGCAGACTTTTCTATGTAAACAAAACATGCATTTCCCAGTCTGAATCAGACATTCTTAGGTGAATTCTGTTCTCTCCAAGGGGGAAAAGCTTAGATGAATATGACTTTGAATTAAACACACAGCTACTGTTTTGCAAAGTAAATTGATGTTAATTGGCCAATAAGCTTAGTTTTAAGTGGTTCTAGATGGGAAAAAGCATACTTTTTTTTTGGACAATACATGGGTTTCCTTTCCTAGTCTGAATTGAACATTTTTTCGCGATACGTGTTCGTTCCAAGTGGGAAAGTATTGTAGGAAGTTGACTTTGAAAATAAACACACAGCTAGTGTTTTGCAAAGTTAATTGCTGTTACTTGGCCAATAAGCTTAATTTTAAGTGGTTCTTGAGGGTAAAAAGCATACTTTTCTATATAGACAAAACATGCCTTTCGTAGCCTGAATCACACATTCTTAGGCAAATTCTGTTCCATCCAAGTGGGAAAAGCTTGTAGGAATTTGACTTTAAGATAAACACAGAGCTAATGATCTGCAAAGTGAATTGCTCTTACTTGGACAATTAGCTTAGTTTTAAGTGGCCCTAGACAGTAAAAAGCAGACTTTTCTATGTAGACAAAACTTGCATATCCCAGTCTGAATCAGACATTCTTAGGTGAATTCTGTTCTCTCCAAGGGGAAAAAGCTTAGACGAAGTTGACTTTGAAATAAACACACAGCTAGTGTTTTGCAAAATGAATTGCTGATACTTGGCCAATAAGCTTACTTTTAAGTGGTTCTAGACGGTAAAACACATACTTTTTTTATGGACAAAACATGGGTTTCCTTTCCCAGTCTGAATTGAACATTTTTTCTCGAATCCTGCTCGTTCCAAGTGGGAAAGGCTTGTAGAAAGTTGACTTTGAAGATAAACACACTGCTAGTGTTTTCCAAAGTGAAATGCTGTTACTTGGCCAATAAGCTTAGTTTTAAGTGTTTCTTGATGGGAAAAAGCATACTTTTCTCTTATGGACAAAACATGGGTTTCCTTTCCCAGTCTGACTCGAACATTCTTTGGCAAATTCTGTTCGTTCCAAGCAGGAAAAGCTTGTAGGAACTTGACTTTAAGATAAACACACTGCTAGTGTTTTGCAATGTGAATGGTGTTACTTGGCGAATAAGCTTAGTTTTAAGTGGTTCTAGAGGGTAAAAACAGACTTTTCAATATAGACAAAACATGGGTTTCCCAATCTGAATCGAACATTCTATGATGAATCTGTTCGTTCGAAGCAGGAAAAGCTTGTAGGAAGTTGACTTTGAAGATAAACACACAGCTAGTGTTTTGCATAGTGAATTGATGTTATTCGGCCAATAAGTTAGTTTTAAGTGGTTCTAGATGGTAAAAAGCAGACTTTTCTATATGGACAAAACATGGGTTTCCTTTCCCAGTCTGACTCGAACATTCTTTGGCGAATTCTGTTCGTTCCAAGCAGGAAAAGCTTGTAGGAATTTGACTTTCAAGATAAAGACACAGCAACTGATTTGCAAAGTAAATTTCTCTTACTAGGCCAATAAGCTTATTTTTAAATGGTTCTAGATGGTAAAAAGCAGACTTTTCAATATAGACAAAACATGGTTTTCCTAGTCTGAATCTCTCATTCTTTGGCGAAATTTGTTCGTTTGAAGCTGGAAAAGCTTGTAGGAAGTTGACTTTGAAGATAAACACACAGCTAGTGTTTCCCAAAGTGAATTGCTGTTACTTGGCCAATAAACTAAGTTTTCAGTGGTTCTAGAGGGTAAAAAGCAGAATTTTCATATAGCCAAAACATGGGTTTCCAAATCTGAATCGAACATTCTTGGTGAATCTGTTCTTTCCAAGCGGGAAAAGATTGTATGGAGGTGACTTTGAAGATAAACACACAGCTAATGTTTTACAAAGTGAATTGTTCCTACTGGGCAATTAAGCTTACTTTTAAGTAGTTCTAGATGGTAAAAAGCATACTTTTATATAAAGACTAAAAGAGCTTTCCCCACTCTCAATCTCTCATTCTTTGACGAATTCAGTTTGTCCCCAGCGGGAAAAGTTTGTAGGAACACAACTTTGAAGAAAAACACACAGCTAGTGTTTTGCAAAGTGAATTGTTCTTATTTGGCAATTAAGCTTAGTTTTAAGTAGTTCTGGATGGAAAAAGCATACTTTTCAATATAGTGTAAAAAAACTTTTCCCAGTCTCATTCTCACATTCTTTGGCGAATTCTGTTCCTTCCAAGTGGGAAAAGCTTGTAGGAAATTGACATTGAAGATAAACACACAGGTAGTGTTTTGCAAAGTGAATTGCTGTTACTACGCAAATAAGCTTAGTTTTAAGTGGTTCTTGAGGGTAAAAAGCAGAATTTCAGTATAGCAAAAACATGGGTTTCCCAGTCTTAATCTCTCATTCTTTGGCGAAATCTGTACTTTCCAAGGGGGTAAAGCCTGTAGGAAACTGACTTTGAAGATAAAGACACAGCTAGTGTTTTGCAAAGTGAATTGCTGTTACTTGGCCAATAAGCTTAATTTTAAGTAGTTCTAGAGGGTAAAAAGCATACTTTTCTATATAGACAAAACATGCCTTTCGCAGTCTGAATCACACATTCCTAGGCAAATTCTGTTCCATCCAAGTGGGAAAAGCTTGTAGGAATTTTACTTTGAAGATAAACACAGAGCTAATGATCTGCAAAGTGAATTGCTCTTACTTGGCCTATAAGCTTAGTTTTAAGTGGTCCTAGACAGTAAAAAACAGACTTTTCTATGTAGACAAAACTTGCGTTTCCCAGTCTGTATCAGACATTCTTAGGTGAATTCTGTTCTTTCCAAGCGGGAAAAGCTTATAGGAAATTGACTTTGAAGATAAACACACAGCTAGTGTTTTGCAAAATGAATTGCTGTTACTTGGCCAATAAGCTTAGTTTTAACTGGTTCTAGACGGTAAAAAGCAGACTTTTCTATATGGACCAAACATGGGTTTCCCAGTCTGAATAAAAACATTCTTTGGTGAATTCTGTTCGTTCCAAGCCGGAAAAGGTTTTAGGAAGTTGACTTTGGAGATAAACTCAGTGCTAATGATCTGCAAAGTGAATTGCTCTTACTTGGCCAATAAGCTTAGTTTTAAGTAGTCCTAGACAGTAAAATGCAGACTTTTCTATGTAGACAAAACATGAATTTCCAAGTCTGAATCAGACATTCTTAGGTGAATTCTGTTCTCTCCAAGGGGGAAAAGCTTAGACGAATATGACTTTGAATTAAACACACAGCTAGTGTTTTGCAAAGTAAATTGATATTACTTGGCCAATAAGCTTAGTTTTAAGTGGTTCTAGACAGTAAAAAGCATACTTTTTTTTACGGACAAAAAATGGGTTTCCTTTCCTAGTCTGAATTGAACATTTTTTCGCGATACGTGTTCGTTCCAAGTGGGAAAGGATTGTAGGAAGTTGACTTTGAAGATAAACACACAGCTAGTGTTTTGCAAAGTGAATGGTGTTATTTGGCGAATAAGCTTAGTTTTAAGTGGTTCTAGAGGGTAAAAAGCAGACATTTCAATATAGACAAAACATGGGTTTCCCAGTCTGAATCGAACATTCTATGATGAATCTGTTCGTTCGAAGCAGGAAAAGCTTGTAGGAAGTTGACTTTGAAGATATACACACAGCTAGTGTTTTGCATAGTGAATTGATGTTATTCGGCCAATAAGCTTAGTTTTAAGTGGTTCTAGATGGTAAAAAGCAGACTTTTCTATATGGACAAAACATGGGTTACCTTTCCCAGTCTGAGTCGAACATTCTTTGGCGAATTCTGTTCGTTCCAAGCAGGAAAAGCTTGTAGGAATTTGACTTTCAAGATAAACACAGAGCTAATGATATGCAAAGTGAATTGCCCTTACTAGGCCAATAAGCTTAGTTTTAAATGGTTCTAGATGGTAAAAAGCAGACTTTGCAATATAGACAAAACATGGTTTTCCCAGTCTGAATCTCTCAAACTTGGTGAAATCTGTTCGTTCGAAGCGGGAAAAGCTTGTAGGAAGTTGACTTTGAAGATAAACACACAGCTAATGTTTCGCAAAGTGAATTGATGTTACTTGGCCAATAAACTTAGTTTTCAGTGGTTCTAGAGGGTAAAAAGCAGACTTTTCATATAGCCAAAACATGGGTTTCCCAATCTTAATCGACCATTCTTGGTGAATCTGTTCTTTCCAAGCGGGAAAAGATTGTATGTAGGTGACTTTGAAGATAAACACACAGCTAATGTTTTACAAAGTGAATTGTTCTTACTGGGCGATTAAGCTTAGTTTACCGTAGTTCTAGATGGTAAAAAGCATACTTTTTTATATAGACTAAAAATCCTTTTTCCAGTCTCAATCTCTCATTTTTTGGCGAATTCTGTTCGTTCCAAGCGGGAAAAGCTTGTAGGAACTTGACTTTGAAGCTGAACACAAAGCTAGTGATTTGCAAAGTGAATGGCTGTTACTTGGCGAATAAGCTTAATTTTAAGTGGTTCTAGAGGGTAAAAAGCACACTTTTCAATATAGACAAAACATGGGTTTCCCAGTCTGAATCGAACATACTTTGGAGAATTCTGTTCGTTCCGGCAGGAAAACCTTGTAGGAAGTTGACTTTGAAGATAAACACACAGCTAGTGTTTTGCAAATTGAATTGCTGTTACTTGGCCAATAAGCTTAGTTTTAAGTGGTTCTAGACGGTAAAAAGCAGACTTTTCTAAATGGACCAAACATGGTTTTCCCAGTCTGAATCGAACATTCTTTGGCGAATTCTTTTCGTTCCAAGCCAGAAAAGCTTGTAGGAGGTTGACTTTGAAGATAAACACAGAGCTAATGATCTTCAAAGTGAACTGCTGTTACTTGGCCAATAAGCTTAGTTTTAAGTGATTGTAGACAGTAATAAGCAGACTTTTCTATGTAGACAAAACTTGCATTTCCCTGTCTGAATCAGACATTTTTACGTAAATTCTGTTCTTTCCAAGCGGGAAAAGCTTATAGGAAGCTGACTTTGAAATAAACACACAGCTAGTGTTTAGCAAAATGAATTGCTGTTACTTGGCGAATATGCTTATTTTAAGTGGATCTAGACGGTAAAAAGCAGACTTATTTATATAGACTGAAAAAGCTTTTCCCAGTCTCAGTCTCTCATTCTTTGGCGAATTCTGTTCGTTCCAAGCGGGAAAAGCTTGTAGGAATTTGACTTTCAAGATAAAGACACAGCAACTGATTTGCAAAGTAAATTGCTCTTACTAGGCCAATATGCTTAGTTTTAAATGGTTCTAGATGGTAAAAAGCAGACTTTTCAATAGAGACAAAACATGGTTTTCCCATTCTGAATCTCTCATTCTTGGGCCAAATCTCTTCGTTCGAAGCGGGAAAAGCTTGTAGGAAGTTGACTTTGAAGATAACCACACAGCTAGTGTTTTGCAAAGTGAATTGCTGTTACATGGCCAATAAGATTAGTTTTCAGTGGTTCTAGAGGAGAAAAAGCAGAATTTTATGTACAGACAAAACATGGGTTTCCCAGTCTGAATCGAACATAGTGACTTTTAATCACTTAAAAGGAGTTAGTATTATATTGTTAAATGATATTTCCCCAGCATCAAGTAAATACATTTTATTTTGCTTCAATTACTTATACATGCTATAGCAGGAAAATTTTAATTTCCTCTTTTTGTTTAAGACTAAATTTTACTTTTAAATCCTCCTGCCTATCAGAAAGTCAATATTCTTATACAGGAAGATGTGCCAGGCACAGGTCTAATTTCTAGTATAACCTGTAATTACAATCATCAGTCTTGTCAGTTTCAAGTGTTGTTCACATCATGCCTGTAAAACACAATGATCAACATGGCAGGATAACCATAAGGGCAGTGCAGTGGCATAAATAGCTTGGTGATAGCCAACAGCTCTGTAATTTTGCTTAAGTCCTGTTCAGTGAACATGGATGGTCCTGGTAATTTACCCACGTATATAAGGATATTGAAGCTGTGTTTATGGAGGAGAATGTACAGCCCCTTACTTAAGCCAGTATCTTACCTACAACACTCATAGCCATGTGCCTTTTATACAGAATTAATTACAGTCTCTGCAACAAAGATCACAGTGAAAATCCCAGCCATTCAAAATGCAGGATAGAAATTTCACATCCAGCCTCAATGCCTCTATCTACAAAATGTCACTTATTTCAAGGCTGAGGAACATTACAGAAGAGGGGCAAGAAGATTGTAAGAGACTAAAGTTTACTATGAGATGGTGTCTCAAAGTAACACCAGAAATTACACTCCTAACTTCTCACTAACATGACTCCCTCAGCAACAGCTGAGGAAGACAGGGAATGGTGAAGAATGAAAGTTTAGTTTTCTTTGTGTTTCAATTCCCTCTTCTTCTTCTTCTTCTTCTTCTTCTTCTTCTTCTTCTTCTTCTTCTTCTTCTTCTTCTTCTTCTTCTTCTCTCTCTCTCTCTCTCTCTCTCTCTCTCCCTCTCTCTCTCTCCCTCTCTCTCTCTCTCTCCTTGTTGGATATTTCCTGTTTACATTTCGAATGTTATTCCCTTTCCAGGTTTCCAGTCCATAAGCCCCTTAACTCTTCCCCCTACCCTTCTATAAGGGAGTTCACATTCCCACCCACAGCCTCCCCACACCTCCCCACATTCCCCTACACTGGGGCTCCAACCTTGGTAGAAACAAGAGTTTCTCACTCCATTTTTTCCAGCAAGACCACCCTTTGCTACATATGCAGTAGGAACCATGAGTCAGTCTATGTATAGTCTTTCTGTTGTGGTTTCATCACTGGAAACACTGGGTGGTTGGCATTGATATTATTATGGGGTTGCAAATCCCTTCAGCTCTTTCAATCCTTTCTCTAATTCCTCCAACTGGGGTCTCATTCTTGATTCAGTGGTTTGCTGATGGCATTTGCCTCTGTATTTGACATTTTCTGGCTGTGGCTCTCCGGATGGATCAATATCCAGTTATTGTCAGCCTGCACTTCTTAGCTTCATACATCTTATCTAGTTTTGGTGTCTGTATATGTATGGGCTATATGTGGGCCAGGCTCTGGATGGCAGGTTCTTCAGTCTCTATAATAAACTTTGCTTCTTTATCCCCTCCCATGGGTATTTTGATTCCCCTTTAAAGAAGGAGTGAAGCATCCACATTTTACTCATCCTTCTTGAGTTTCATGTTGTCTGGGCATTGCATGATGTGTAGTTCAAGCTTTTTGGATAATATCTGCTTATCAATGAATGGATACCGAGTGTGTTTTTCTGTGATTGAATAACCTCACTCAGGATGATATTTTCTAGTTCATTCTATTTGCCTAGAATTTCATGAAGTCATTGTTTTTGATGGCTGAGTAATATTCCATTGTGTAGATGTACCACATTTCTGTATCCATTCCTCTGTTGAAGGGCATCTGGGTTCTTTCCAACTTCTGGCTATTATAAGTAAGGCTGCTATGATCAGAGTCGAATATATTTCTCTGTTGTATGTTGGACTGTCTTTTGGGTATATGCCAAGAGAGTTATAGTAGGGTCCTAAGGTCATGGAATGTCCAATTTTCAGAGGGACCTTCAGACTGATTTTCACAAGGGATGTTCAAGTCTGCAATCCCACCAACGATGGAGGAGTGTTCCTCTTTCCCCACATCTTCGACAGCATCTGCTGTCACCCGAGATGTATATCTTAGCCATTCTGACTGATGTGAGGTGGAATCAAGATTGTTTTGATTTGAATTTCCCTGATGACTAAGGATGTTGAATATTTATTTAGGTGCAACTGTTGGTTGAAGTTTTGTCCAAATGACAGTATCTTTTGCCTTACAGAAGCTTTTCCATTTCATGAGGTCCTATTTGTCAATTCTTGATCTTAGAGGATAAGTCATTGGTGTTTTGTTCAGGAAATTTTCTCCAGTGCCCATGTGTTCAAGACTGTTCACAACCTTTTCTTCTTTTGTTTGAGTGTATCAGGTTTGATGTGTAGGTCCTTGATTACCTTAGACTTAACCTTTTTACATGGTCATAAGTATGGGATAATTTGCCTTCTACATGCTGGCTTCCAGTAGAACCAGCCGTCTATTTGGAAAATGCTATGTTTCTTCCTTTGGATGGTTTATCTCCTTTGCCAAAGATCAAGTTATAGGTGTGTGGGTTCATTTCTGGGTCTTCAATTCATTTCCACTTGTCAATCTGTCTGACTCTGTACCAACACCATGCATTTTTTATCACTGTTGCTCTGTAATACTGCTTGAGTTCTGCGGTTATGATTCCCCCAGAGGTCCTTTATTGTTGAGGATAGTTTTCACTATCCTGGCTTTTTCTTAATCCAAATGAAGTTACACATTGCTCTTTCATCATCTATTAAAGAATCGAGTTGGAATTCTGATGGAGATTGCATTGAATAGGTGGATTGTTTTTGGCAAAATGGTCATCTTTACTATATTAATACTGTCAATCCATGAACATGTAAGCTCTTTCTATCTTCTGAGACCTTTTTCAATTTCTTTCTTCAGATTCTTGAACTTCTTGTCATACAGATCATTCACTTCCTTGGTTAATCTAACACCAAGATAATATCTTTATTTGGGACTTTTGTGAAATGAGTGAATTCATTATTTTCTTTCTCTGCCTGCATTGATACATTGAGGAGAGGAAGGCTCCTGGTATATTTGAGTTAATTTTATACCCTGACATTTTTCTGAAGTTGTTTATCAGGTTAAGAAGTTCTCTGGTGTAACTTTTGGGATCACTTAAGTATACTATCATATCATGTGCAAATAGTGATATTTTGATTTCTTCCCTGTCAATTTGTATCCTTTTGTCTTCCATTTGCTCTCTGATTGCTTCAGCTATGACATGGAGAACTGTATTGAATAACTAGGGAGAGAGTGTTCTGCCTAGTCTTGTCCCTGATTTTAGTGAGATTGCTTCAAGTTTCTCTCCATTTAGTTTGATCTTAGCTAGAGGTGTGCTGTATATTTCTGTCACTATGTTGAGATATGGGCCTTCAATTCCTGATCTTTCCATGACTTTTATCCTGAATCATTGCTGAATTTTCTCAAATGCTTTCTCCGCATCTAATGAAATGATCATGTGTCCTTATCTTTGAGTTTGTGTGCATGTTGGATCCCATTAATTGTATGTCTAAGTGGGGAATTATATCTAATTAACTGGATCAAAGATTATTGTCTTGCGTATTCTTTATGTGAGGGTTTGTGTATAGGAAAGTGTGGTCGCACGAAACATTGGGTATCCGAGGAGTGGGTATCTGTTTTTGCCAATATATCTAGCAGAGAAATTCAGACACTTCAGTGCCAGAGTTAGCAGGGTAAAAGACAACTTTACTTTTTTATTTTTTATATTTTTACAACAACACATTCACTTCTGTATTTGATATGCTCTAGCTGTGTCTCTCAGGAAATATCTATATCCTTGTTCCTGACAGAATGCACTTCTTAGCTTCATCAATCTTATATAGTTTTGGTGAGTGATGTGTGTATGTGTGCGCATATATATATATATATATATATATATATATATATATATATATATATATATATACATGGGTGGCTCCTACAGTTATGAGGATAGGTGGAATTTTCACATGGTTCCTGTGAAAGAAGTCAAGAATGGAGAATCAACAAATGACAATGCCAAATATTCCCTCCTGTTCTTATGAACATACTGAAGTTGAGGTTTCACTACACCTCAACTTCCTGCACCTCAACCATTCCTCTCCCTGCCCTTCCTCCTGCATCGTATTATTCCACTAGAAAGAATCATGGTAAAACGCCCAAAACCCTCATGTCTGGCCCTGGGAACACAGTGCGGTAGATAATGCAGAACTGATATCAAATGGGACTAGAGAATTGAATTCTATAGTCCATGTTGTCCTTTGGTTTACTGATGACTGGCAATTTTTCCCTAAAATAAGTACTTGGGACTGTATCTTTTCAAGTAGGTACAGAATATTTACACTCTTATATTCACTCTATGGCTGGGCCACATTTGTTGCCAAAATCATTGCAGAAAATGAAATTGAAAAACAGAATTTTTGAGTACTCATTCAGCAAGATTTACCATGTCCTGTACCGAGAAATTTACAATGAGAAAGTGAAATACAATATTCATTCAATTTACGGTCTGAAGGGAAAATACTGGCCTATGGGAAACAGAGAAAATCTAGAAAATTGAACTCTATTTCACAAAATGTACCTGAGAGTAAAATTATTATCCAGAAGAATCTCCTCCACTCCATGTTACAATATCTTTTCTACCATTCCAAACTCTTGACTACATTTTTCAATTCAAAGCATGTAACCACTAATGAAGCAAAGAAAAGTCTGTAAATTTAGAGAGATGGAATGTGTATCACAGGAGACACACCTGGAAAGTGCATCCTTGAATCTTGTCAATGTAAGGAAAGCTGTTTAGCTGGTAGGCCATGGCAAGTCTCAGTGACATCATCCTTCAGCTCTCTCTGAAAAATCTCATGTAACCCGGAGATTACTAGCTTCTTCTGTGATGTCACAAGTGTTGTTGTGACTGCAAATGCCTCTCAGATATTCCTTCTGTACCTCTAAGGTTTACTAATTGGCATCTAATTCAGTGTAAACAGACATTTGGGGGGGAGAACAAAGAGGATTAAGAGATCAGAGATGGGGATAAAGAAGCTGCCCTTCTGTCTTTGTATAAAAAATGGAAGAAATAAGTGGTCCTTGGGAAAGCTCAGTGAGTCCTTGGTAGGGTTGAGTGGTATCGCTGAAAAGATAGCACAGATCTGAGCCTTCCACATATGGTAAGCAG
The DNA here is from genome assembly GCF_036323735.1 of Rattus norvegicus. Lineage (NCBI taxonomy): Eukaryota > Metazoa > Chordata > Mammalia > Rodentia > Muridae > Rattus > Rattus norvegicus. The sequence continues at coordinate 17,610,595 of NC_086021.1, read as the reverse complement.
GAGCTGGGAGCCTCTCAGAAGCATCTGGACTTCCCCGTTCTTATACTTCCTGGATGTCAGAGAGTTTATATCATTCATTTCTTCATTCCAAAAGCCAAGTGATGGGAAGGGCACAGTTGTTTTCCTGAGAGCACATGGCCTTTATTCTTTTTGACAAGAAAATGGACATACAGGAGACAGGAAGGACAAGTATTGGATCCCTAGCTCTGAGTAAACTCCTCCATACTTTGGATATCTATAGTGCCGTTTGTGTCTGACACTGATATTATGGAGAGAGAAGTGCTTCTAATTGAGATATCAACATCTCACTCTTTTAACTATTATTTCTCTGACTACCATTCCCTGAGAGTGACTCATTAGAATTCTGAGTCAATAGCTGTGATTAGCTGGTAGTTTTCTTTTCTTTTATTTCTTATATTTTTTCAATTTTTTACAAATTGTATTTATTTTTTAAAAATGTAAATTTATATATGTACATTTAAAATATTGTTTCCTTTAAGAATTTCCTAACATAATATCCCTAACAGGTCCCTCTCCAATTCTTCTATATCCCCCACCCTTACTTTCCCTTCACATTCCCTTTAAATGCAACTCAAACCAAGAGAGGACCAAGGACTTCTCCTTCCTTTGGTGCCCAACAAGGCCATCCTCTACTACATATGCAGTTGGAGCCATAGGTATTTCCATTTTCCATCTTTGAATATTGGTCGTGTACCAGAAAGCTCTGTTTCATTGGCATTGTTCTTATGGGTTGAAAGGGTTTTCAGCTCTTGTAATCCTTTCTCAGAATCTACCAACAGGAAGTCCATTTCCAGTTTACTTTTTAGTTTACTTTTTCGTTTGACATGCTCTAGCTGTGTCTCTCAGGAAATATCTATATCCGTTTCCTTGCAGAATACACTTCTTAGCTTCATCAATCTTATCCAGTTTTGGTGGTTGAATATATAAACATATATACATTTACAAATATATATATACATATATATATATTTACATATACATATATATGTATATATATTTACATATACATATATATGTATATATATTTACATATACATATATATGTATATATATTTACATATATATATATATATATATATATATATATATATATACTTTTGATGCTTCCTACACCTATTAGGTTACGTAGAATGTTTACATTGATTCTGTGCAACTAAGTCAAGAATGTAGAATTTACAAATGACAATATCAAATAGATTCCCTCCTCTACTTATGAAGGTATTGAAATTGAGGTTTCAGTGTTCCTCAAGCCTTTTTTTTTGCCCTGCCCATCCTCCTGTTTCTTATATTTGGCCTTAAGAAAGAATCATGGTAAAACATATAAAACCTATCAAGTCTAGCCATGGGAACACAGGAAGGTAGCCATATCTGGATTTCCCTCCTTCTAGTGGTTCCTGTAAGTCAGAGAGTTTATATCATTAATATCTTCATCCTAAAAGCCAGGTGTTGGGAAAGACACTATTCTTTTCCTTAGAGCTGATGGCTCTTATTTTTTTGCCCAGATCCTAAGGAAGAAGTGAAAGAAAAGTATTGTGTCCTCAGCTCAGAGTAAACTCCTCAATTATTTGGATACCTATAGTGCAGTTTGTGTCTGATACTGGTATTTGGGTGAGAGACGTAATTCTAGTTCATCATATCAGTCTTTCCACTAGTATTACTCTGACTCCCATTGCCTGATAGTTACACTTTAGATTTCTCATTCAATATGTCTGATTAGCTGGCAGTTTTCTTATTTTTAACTTATTAATTTTTTTTATTTTTTATCAATTTTTTTGCTTTTTTAATTTGATTTATCCATATTTACATTTCAAATATTTTGGCTTTTCTCTGTTTCCTGTCCATAAGATCGCTATCTGGTCTCCCTACACTTCTTGTATAATCCCCCTTACTGTCTTTTACATTCCCTTCAATTGGTAATAAAATCTAGTTTACACCAAGGTCATCTCCTTCTATAGGTGCCCAACAAGGCCATTCTCTGCTACATATGCAGTTGGAGCCATAGGTTTACAATGTAAAATCTTTGAATATTTGTATAGGACCAAAAACTCTGGTTTGCTTCTTATCAGATTGAAAGCTCCTTCAGCTCTTGTAATCCTTTCACAAAATCTACCAACGAGAGGTCTGTTTTCAGTACACTGCTTTGACACTACCATTCACTTCTGTATTTGACATGCTCTAGCTGTGTCTCTCAGGAAAGAAATATATACGTTTCTTCTAATCATGCAATTCCAAGGTTCATCAATCTTATCTAGTTTCGGTAGCTGATTATCTATCTATCTATCTATCTATCTATCTATCTATCATCTATCTATCGCTATCTCTCTCTCTCTCTCTCTCTCTCTATATATATATATATATATATATATATATATATATCCTACAGCTATGAAGTTATTTGGAATTTTAACAAGGATTCTGGGAAACATGGTCAAGAAAGTAGAATCCACAAATGGCAGTGCCACATAGACTCTCTCCTGTTCTTATGCACCTAATGAAGCTGATGTTTCACTGGACCTCAAGCCATTCCTCATCCTGCATATCCTCCTGAAACTTATGTTTGGCCTGAAGAAAGAATCATGATAAAACATCCAATACCCTCAAGTTTCTTCCTGGGAACACATTAAGGTAGATAATGCAGAACTGATATCAAATGGGGCTAGAGAAATGAATTCTATAGTCCATATTTATCTTTGTTTTATTGATGTCTGGTAATTTTGGGATAAAATAAGGATTTGGGACTTCATCATTTCAAGTATGTTCACAATATGAACACTGTTATACTCATTCTATAGCCTGGCCACTTTTGTTACCAAAATCATTGCAGAAAATGGAATTGTAAACAGAATTTTTGAGTATACATTCAGCAATATTTATTAAGTCCCATATCGAGGAATGTACAATAAGAAAGTGAAGTACAATATTCATTCCATTGAAGGTCTGTAGGGATAATATTGGCCTTGGGAAACTGAGAAAAACTCCAAAATTGATCTATATTTCATGAAATGTCCCTGGTAATAAAATTAATATCCAGAAGAATCTCTTCCACTCCATGTTACAAGATCTTTTCTACCCATTCCAAGCCCTTGACTAACTTTCTCCATTCAGAGCATGTAATAACTAATAAAGGAAAGAGAAGTCTCTAGCTTTAGAGAGATTGAGTACACAAAGGTTTCACTGTATCACAGGACACATACCAGGAAAGAGCACCCTCAAATCTGGTCAAAATGTAAGGAAAGCTGCTTAGCAGGTAGGCCATGGTAGTTCTCAGTGACGTCATCATCAGGCCCTTTCTGAAAAATCTCTTATAACCTTGAGAGCTTTATCTCCGTGATGTCTCAAGTGTTGTTATTACTGCATCTGCCTCTCAGGTATTCCTTCAATACCTCTAAGGTCTAGTAATTGGCATCTAATTCAGAGTAAACAGCAATTTGGGAGTGAGAACAATGAGGATGAAGAGATCAGAAAAGGGGAGAAGGAAGATGCCCTTCTGCCTTGGTCTAAAAAAACGAAGAAATATGTGTTCTTGGGAAAGCTCACTGACTCCTTGGTAGGGTTGAGTGGTATTGCTCAACAGAAAGCATTGATCTGAGCCTTCCACATATGGGAAGCAGGAGCTGGTGTCCTCTCAGAAGCATCTGGACTTCTCTGTTCTTATGTTTCCTGGAAATCAGAGAGCTTATACCATTCATTTCTTTATTCCAAAAGCTAAGTGGTAGAAGAAGGAGATACTTGAGCATCTTGGGGCAATATGGAATATCCAGCATGCCCTTGTAAGGTTTGGCAACTTTCCACAAACTCTTCGTCATTTTTGGAAGATTCCAAGGCCCTTTGTACAGATGGAGAAGGTGTGGGACTCACCTGAGGAGTAGTTGTAGCTTTTCGTGTCTCTTTGGCAGCAGAAGATGGCACAAGATCCCTTTTGGCAGAAGGGGGAATGTTGAAACTGTCTTCCTTATAGGAGAAATTTCTCAAGAATCCATCAGAAGGATCAAATCTTAACCCTGTGTTTCTAGAAACTGGATGCCTTTGGTCCACTTTGGTAGAGGGAGAATGTCGACTATTTCTCCCCAGAATGGACATGTGAAATAAATCTACTTGGGTAGATGGGGTTAGTTGTAAAGCATGCTGTTCAGATGCAGTAGATCCTAAGACATCCTTCTTAGATGAGGAAGGTCTTAATGTACCGTGTATATGTGTAGAAATCCTGACTGTGATGTCAGAAACGGGAGTAGGTATTAGAGCTACCTCTGAAGATGTGACCTCTCCTAGAGCATCATGGACTTATGTGAAAGGTCTGGGAGCCTCATGAGCAGATAAGGATGTTTCTAGACATCGTTGTGTAATTGTGGAACTTCCAAGAAAAATTTGTTGTGTTGGAGAAGTGGAAACAGACTATCGTATAGAAGTGTCAGGATTCCTAGCCTGCTTGATAGGCAAAAGGTCTTCCAAGGCCCCTTCAGGAGATAAGGTAAAATCCAGAGCCTTTGAGGTATTTGGCAGATGTTCTGGGTCTGCTTGTGGGTATAAAGAAGGACTGGAAACCCTTTGAGCATATTTGGAAGAGTGTGTAGATTCTTCTGAATTTGGGGAAGATGGCTGATCTTGAGGAGATAAGGAAGTTCCTATAGCCACCTGTGAAATCTGCGGAGGTCGTATGCATTCTTTTGCACAAATGGAATCCGTGGAATCCCTTTCCTCAGATGTCAAGGTTGCTACAGACACTGGTATTTACATATCATGTTCCCCTACTCCTCGTTCACATATGGTTGGATCGATAACCTCTACAGATGGAATATTTCCTAGAACATTTTTTGTATTTGTGTCACATCCACAAGCCATTTCTAAAGATGTGGCTGTGGGTAGAAATCCTTTTGTAGATGTTTCTCGTCCAACCGTCTCTTTATGAGATAGAGTACTACTCAGAGAATCCTGTTCAGTTTTGGGAAATTCTAACATCTCTGATGTACATGTGGAAAAATTTGGAGACTCTCCTTTCAAGAAAGAACGACTCCAGTCCCCTGAGGAGGTAGGGGATGTTGTATCTTCTCTGCATTGTATAAATATGGAATCTGCATGGCTCATTGACTGTGTGTTGTGGTAATCTTGGCTCTTTTGGGCCTGATGACATATCCGGAGGTTCCTTTTCAGTGGTAGAGGATATTTGAATAATTCTCCGTAGTATAGGGACATTTGAAATACTGTGGGAGATGGTGAGGGTGCTAGAACATATATTTTATGTGAAGAAGGCACAAGAGTTCCTTGGGTGGACTCAGAATTTTCTACCACATCTTGTGTGGGTGGGGATCTCTCAAGAGCACCTTCTGAAACTGGCAATGATCCTTGAACTAATGGTGTACATGCAGAAAGGTTTTTCTCTGCTTGGGTTGGTATGTGTATTATGAGTTTCGCATGGGGATTTGCGACTGTATTTTGTCCCTCTTGGACCATAAGTGATGACTTAAGCCCATTTTTAATCGTGGAGGACATTGAAGGTCCCCTTGGTTTAAAGGGACGTTCTGAAATCCCCTTTGTCAGCAGAATCAGGTTTCAAACTCACTTTACATGAAGCAGATTGCGTAAGGCACTTTGGTGGAGATGGAGGACATCTTTGCCTGTATTTGTGAGTGGACATAACTCTCTGCCCTGCTTTGGCAGCTGGCTTAGGTATTAAAGTCTCGTGTGGAGAGGGGGCAGGATTTAATCCATTTGTGGAACATGAGAAATCACTGAGATTACCTTTAAGAGAAGAACTTTTGCAGCCCTCTTTGTCTGATGGGGCCTGTTGTACCTCCCCTTGACCAGAGGGGTCTTGTCCAACACACAATGGAAGAGAATTGGAAAGACTGGATACCTGTAGGATAGGGAATGAACATTTGAAACTCCTTTGGAAACTCTGTGGGACAGAGAGCTGATCACCCAGAAGAGTGGGCAATATTGAGACCTCAGGGAAGGAGAGACTGCCACTTCTGCCCACCTGTGAGCACAACCCGAGCCCAAGAGGAAACTGCATAGTGCCTCTGGACACATGGATATAGGAGCAGTCAAGCTTCAGGTGCCCTGCATTCCAAACTTCACCTGGATCTGAACAGGTTCAAACAGTATTCTACACCCAAATCTCGTGTGGGGTGGGTAAGTCTTAGACCATCAGAGGGGCAGAATCCCCTGAAAGCTCTGCTCACATTCCTGACTCAAGAAAAAACACCTAGCTCCCCCTGGGCCTCCTGTGCATAGGGACCTAGGAGCAGTAGGGGCAGGACATTTCTGGTTGCAGCCCTCATGGAAAGCTGAAAGTCAGCCCAACAAGCAAGTTCAGGCCTGAGACCCGAGGTGAGTCCAACTTTTCTGCTCGAAGTGAGCTGACTGGTGGACTCAGGACACCCAAAGGCAGAACTCCTCTGGGACCAGGCACTTCCAGCTACTAGCTGACTCCTGAACCTCCCTGATCCCGGCCCAGAGCTCCCTGATCCTAGACGCTGTGGGAGAGAGAGCTGATCACGCAGGAGTGTGGGCAATACAGAGTGTAAAAGGCAAAGAAACTGACACTGCTGCCCAGCATTGCCAACATCTCTGGCCCAAGACAAAACTGCATAGTGCCTCTGAACACAGGAATATAGGAGGAGTAAAGCTACAGGAGCACCATGTTCCAGACTGTGCATGGATCTGAACTGAACTGGTCAAACAGCTCCCTGTACCCATATCCTGAGAGTGGGGGAAATAGACCTTCAGAGAAGCAGACTCTACTGGGAAAACAGAGGAGACTACTCTCTGCCCAGATTCCTGACTCAAGAGGAAAACATTTTGTGCCATCTGTGCCCCCTCCCCCCCCAACAGAGAGACCTTGGAGAAGTGTGGGAATTTCCTTCTGGTTCCTGCCCACAGGGACAGCTGAAAGCCCGTTAACAGGAGAAACTACATGCCTGAGAGCAAAATACTCTGTTCCCATAACTGGGTAAAAGAAAACAGGAAAACAGGTCTACAGCGGTCCTGACACACAGGCCTACAGGACGGTCAAGCATCTGTCAGAATGAGCAAGACAAGCTAACTCCAGAGACAACCTGATGGCTGGAGGCAAGCACAGGAACACACGCAACAAAAATCAAGACTACTTGGACTAATCAGAACCCAATTCTCCCATCAAAACAAACACTGGATATCTAAACAAATCAGAAAAGCAAGCTCTAGGTTTAAATTCACATTTCATCATGACGATGGAGGATTTTAAGAAGGTCATAAATGACTTCCTTATGAAAATACGGGACAACAGAAAATACAGAAGTAAACAAGTAGAATCTCATAAAGAGGGAACAAAAAGGTACCTTAAAGAATTACTGAAAAAACAACAAAACAGGAGAAGGAAATGAACAAAACCATCCAGGAGTTAAAAATGGAAATAGAAACAATAAAGAAAGCACAAAGGAAGACAACCCTGGAGATGGAAAACCTAGGAAAGAGACCAGGAGTCATAGATGTGAGCATCACCAACAGGGTAAAAGAGATAGAGTATATAACCTAAGGAGCAGAAGATTCCATAGAAAACATTGACACAACTGTCAAAGATAATGGAAAACAGAAGAAGCTACTAGCCCAAAACAGGAAATCAAGGATACAATAAGAAGATCAAACCAAGGATAACAGATATAGAAGAGCGCGAAGACTGCCAACATCAAGGGACAGTAATATCTTCAACAAAATTAAGGAAGAAAACTTCCCTAATCTGAAGAAAGAGATACCAATAAACGTACACAAAGCCTAAAGAACTCCAAATAGATTGGACCAGAAAAGAAAATCCTCCCATCACATAATAGTCAAAACACAAAATGCACAAAAAAAATATTAACAACAGTAAGGGAAAAGGTGAAATAACATATAATGGCAAACTAATCAGAATTACACCAGATTTCTCACCAGAGACTATGAAAGCCAGAAGATCCTGGACAGATGTCATACAGACCCTAAGAGAACACAAATGCCAGCCCAGGCTACTGTAACCAGCAAAACTCTCAATTAACATAGATGGAGAAACTAAGATATTCCATGACAAAAAAATTTACACAATATCTTTCTACATATCCAGTAATACAAAGGACATTGAAGATAAACACACAGCTAGTGTTTCGCAAATTAAATTGCCATTACTTGTCGAATAAGCTTAGTTTTAAGTGGTTATAGACGGTAAAACGCATACTTTTCTATACAGACAAAGCACGTGTTTCCCAGTTTGAATCTCACATTCTTTGGCGAATTCTGTTCGTTCCAAGTGGGAAAAGTTTGTCGGAAGTTTCCTTTGAAGATAAACACACAGCTAGTGTTTTGCTAAGTGAATTGCTGTTTTTTGACGAATAAGCTTAGTTTTAAGTGGTTCTAGACGGTAAAATGCAGACTTTTCAATATAGACAAAACATGCGTTTCCCAGTCTGAATCACACATTCCTGGGTGAATTCCATTCATTTCAAGCGGGAAAAGCGTTTAGAAAGTTTACTTTGAAGATAAACACACAGCTAGTGTTTTGCAAAGTGAATTGCTGTTACTTGGCGAGTAACCTTACTTGTAAGTGGATCCAGATGGAAAATGCATACTTTTCTATACAGACAAAGATGCGTATCCCAGTCTGAATCAGACATTCTTTGGCAAATTCTGTTTGACCCAAGCAGGAAAAGCTGGTCAGAAGTTTAGTTTCAAGATAAACACACACTTAGTGTTTTGCAAAGTGAATTGCTGTTACTTGGCCAATAAGCTTAGTTTTAAGTGGTTCGAGAAGGTAAAGAGCAGAATTTTCTTTATAGATAAAACTGCGTTTCCCAGTCTGATTTGTACATTCTTTTGTGAATTCTGTTCCTTCCAAGCAGGAAAAGCTTGAAGGAAGTTTACTTTGAAAATAAACACACAGCTAGTGATTTGCAAAGTGAATTGCTGTTAATTCGGGAATAAGCTTAGTTTTAAGTGGTTCTAGACGGTAAAAAGTATACTTTTCTATATAGACAAACCATGCGATTCCCAGTCTGAATCAAATATTCCTAGGTGAATTCTGTTCGTTCCAAGTGGGAAAAGCTTGTAGGAAGTTGACTTTGAAGATAAACACACAGCTAGTGTTTTGAAAAATGAATTGCTCTTATTTGGCGAATAAGCTTAGTTTTAAGTGGTTCTAGACTGTAAAACGCAGACTTTTCTATATAGAAAAACCATGTGTTTCCCAGTCTGAATCACACATTCTTTGGCGAATTCTGTTCCTTCCAAGTGGGAAAAGCATGTAGGAAGTTTACTTTGCAGATTAACACACAGCTAGTGTTTTGCACAGTGAATTGCTGTTACTTAGCAAATAACTTAGTTTAAAGTGGTTCTAGACGGTAAAAAGCATACTTTTCTATATAGTCAAAACATCTTTTTCCCAGTCTGAATCACCCATTCTTTGGCAAATTCTGTTCGTTCTAAGCAGGAAAAGCTTGTAGGACGTTGACTTTGAAGATAAACACACAGCTAGTGTTTTGCAAAGTGAATTGCTGTTACTTGGCCAATAAGCTTAGTTTTAAGTGGTTCTAGACTGTAAAACGCAGACTTTTCTATATAGACAAACCATGTGTTTCCCAGTCTGTATCACACATTCTTTGGCGAATTCTGTTCCTTCCAAGTGGGAAAAGCATATAGGAAGTTTACTTTGCAGATTAACACACAGCTAGTGTTTTGCACAGTGAATCGCTGTTACTTAAAAAACAACTTAGTTTAAAGTGGTTCTAGACGGTAAAAAGCATACTTTTCTATATAGACAAAACATCTTTTTCCCAGTCTGAATCACCCATTCTTTGGCAAATTCTGTTCGTTCTAAGCAGGAAAAGCTTGTAGGACGTTGACTTTGAAGATAAACACACAGCTAGTGTTTTGCAAAGTGAATTGCTGTTACTTGGCCAATAAGCTTAGTTTTAAGTGGTTCTATACTGTAAAACGCAGACTTTTCTATATAGACAAACCATGTGTTTCCCAGTCTGAATCACACATTCTTTGGCGAATTCTGTTCCTTCCAAGTGGGAAAAGCTTGTAGGAAGTTTACTTTGCAGATTAACACACAGCTAGTGTTTTGCACAGTGAATTGCTGTTACTTAGCAAATAACTTAGTTTAAAATGGTTCTAGACGGTAAAAAGCATACTTTTCTATATAGACAAAACATCTTTTTTCCCAGTCTGAATCACCCAATCTTTGGCATATTCTGTTCGTTCTAAGCAGGAAAAGCTTGTAGGACGTTGACTTTGAAGATAAACACACAGCTAGTGTTTTGCAAAGTGAATTACTGTTACTTGGCCAATAAGCTTAGTTTTAAGTGGTTGTAGAGTCTAAAAAGCTTACTTTTCTGTTGTGGTTTGCCTTGGATTTCTCTCTGAATTTGTAAAATAAAGGCAAGAGTGCGAGATTTGGGCAGATGGAGGAGTCGGGAGGGAGAGGGGAAGAGGTTCAGAGAATAGGGTGAGAGACGACAGTTGGTGAGAGTTGAGCCAGTAGAACCTGAGGAGGAGGGAGAGGATTGGACAGTTGAGAGTGTTGGGAGAGGAGGAATGAAGATAGGTGGGAGAGCGAGAGTTTAGGGACATGATGGGGAACTGAGAAAAAGTTAGAGGAGTCAGGGGAGGAAAAGGAAAAGAGCGAGGTGAGAATCGTCATGGGAGAAGGAGAAGCTGGAGACCTGGCAAATAAAAGGTGGAAGGGATGAGGGATTTGGGAGCTAGGAATAGGACAGTGTAGGGTGGACCTGCCCAATCTAGACGCTGGATTGTTTTCACATTAATTGAGTTGTGTTTTCTTTGTACGGGCCAATTCATGTTGGAGTGGAAACTGCAACAACTGGCGCCCAACGTATCCATTAGAACTCAACTAACCTGAGATACAAGTTTACTTCCCTCTCACCCCCAGAATAGGGCTCTGATAGATCTAGGCAGGAGTACTGGTGGATTAGAAGGTGAAGACTGGGTCTGAGGGGTCTAGGAAGAATCGAGAGGACAGCACGTGTTTTGAAGCGGAGGGAGAAAAAGGTACAAACGGCTTCGGATCAGATACTACTTTGATGTAAGAGAGATATATAACTTTTTGATACTTAAAGATGAGAAACACAATGAATATCTTTTGGGCCTTATGGAATGATATTTTGAATGGTCTGACGGTTGTGAATTTTGAGGAAAAAGACACTTTATCATTGACCGGTATTGCAATATTCATTCTTTTGATTTACTATATCTTCTCAAAAGACAGGGTGCTAAATAGCAAATTTCTAGCCTTAAGAAAGAAATTACAAGTAATGCTAGAACAGAAATTTCTGAGATATATAGATGACTCTGAACAACAGAGAGATAAGCTTAAGTTTTGGCAACAGGAGCTAGAAGAGACCCTAGAAAAAAGAATTCGACAACTCAAAGATCAAATTGAACAGCAGGAAAATAGAGATAGAATCTGGAAACAAAGTCTAGAGGATAACTTACTAAAACTAGCAAATCAACATAAGGCAGAGCCTGCAGTATCAGAATTACAACATAAAGAGAAGCTAAAATTATGGAAGCAGGGCTTAGAACAGAAGATACAGGTAATTATGGAACAACATGAACAACAGAAAGAGAAAAATAAATCTTGGCAATGTAGCCTAGAAAGAACACTAGTATTGAAGACACAGGAAATTATAGATCAGAATAAGAGACAGAAAGATGAAAATAAAAGTGGTAGACAGGAACTAGAAAGGATGTTAGAACAGAACATACAACAGCTCACAAGTCATACTGAACAACAGAGAGAAAGTAATGAGGTTTGGAAGCAAGACTTAGAGAATAACTTTTTAAAATTAATCAATCAAAAGATAATGGATAACAAATTATTAGAAGTACAATATAAAGAAAAATTCAAAGTGTGGAAGCAAAGCTTTGAACAGAGAATTCAGGAACTCAAGGAACAGGGGGGAAGACAGAAGGAGAAATGTGAAGCATGGGTACAGACTTTTAGAGAGGAATTTAAAATTAAAATTAAAGAAAAAACTCAGGTAGAGACTGAAGATAAAATTAGGGAAAGCCAAACTAAGGTTATTAGGAAACAAACTTTAGTCTATCCAGTTAGTGTACAACAAAAGCCTCCAAACAATGATCATCCACAGGGTTATGAAGAATTTGAATGGCAACCCATGGATGTGTTAGAATTAAGGAAATTTAAGGAATGTGTAACTAATTTTGGAATGCATTCACCATTTGTAAAACAAATCTTGATTTCTTGGGCTATTAAAAATAGAGTAATCCCCCAAGACTGTAAAGATATGGTAAGAGCAATTCTAGAGCCTGCTGAAAATTTACAATGGATTTCGTGGTGGAGAGAAGAAGTGAGGGAGTTAGCACGACAAAATAGAGCTAGGGGCAGAGAGATTTCCACAGAACAACTGCTTGGTGAAGGCCGCTTTGCTGAAGTAGAGGTGCAGGCTGTATATGATGAAGAAACTCTGGCATGGTGTCGATTGTCAGCCTTAAAGGACTGGGAAAAAGTTGCAGAATCAGGGAAAAGACTTGAAACATTCACTCAAGTCATACAAGGTCCTAAAGAAACCTCCCCTGACTTTTTACAAATGCTTACCTCAGCTGTGGAAAGGAGTGCATCAGATTCAGCAGCAAGAAAGGCGATAATTGAATCTTTAGCCTTTGAAAATGCAAATACCGAATGCAGGGAAGTAATCAGACCACTGAAGGCGAGGTCCGCACCAATAGATGAGTGGATTAGATATACAGCTATTGTTGGATCTTGTTCTCCTGATACGACTGTGATAGGAGAAGCTGCCACTGGGCAGCTAGAGATGACCCAAGATTTCAAATGTTTTAATTGTGGTGAGCAGGGTCATCTCTGATATTACAGCAAGAAAAACCAAAGTAATACCAAAAGGGGGACGATGCCTCCTGGAATGTGTCAAAAATGTGGCAGAGGTGGACATTCGACTAAGCAATGTAGAGCAATAACAGACAGATGGGGCCGCATCCTGCCATTAAATTTCCAGGGGGCCTCTCGCAGGCCCCAATGCCAGGCAAGGAGAGTTCTCTTCCTCAGAACAATTAAATGGCATGAATTCAAAAATAGATGTTCTGGGACCATAGGAGACTGAGGGAAGTCCTATGGACATTCCCAAAAGCCTCAAAGGGAGCGAAAAATGAATATTTTGGACAACGTCTATAGAGGACAAAAGACCAAAACTAAAAATACTGGTAAACAATATTGAAATTGAAGGAATGATTGACACTGGAGCAGATGTTACCATCATCTCTCCAAAATCTTGGCCCACTAGTTGGCCACTTCAAGGAGTGGATATGCAGCTTCAAGGTGTTGGCACTTTATCCCAAATAAAACAAAGCACCAGGTGGCTTAAATGTATAGGACCAGAAGGTCAGGTAGGAAAATTAAGGCCATACGTGGCTGATATAGCCTTTAAATTATGGGGAAGAGACCTACTACAGCAGTGGAAAACTCAAATTAATATCCCCTCAGTTTCAGGGTCTGGCCCTGAAATTCATTCAGGCTCCTAATAAAAACTTTAAATCAGTCAGGGAATGTTATCAAGGACAGTTAGAGACGGTCCAACTGTCCATAAGTAAGATACAACAGAGGCTGACAATTTAGTGCTACCACAAGGAGCCACTGCTGTTAAGACAACAACAGCCTTGCCACTAAGGTGGCTGACTGACCAACCCATCTGGATTGATCAGTGGTCTATGACAAAAGAAAAACTACAGGCATTAGAACAGCTAGTCCAGGAGTAGCTGGAGGCTCAGCATATAGAGGAGTCCACCAGCCCTTGGCATTCTCCAGTATTTGTCATTAAAAAAAGGTCTGGAAAATGGAGGGTGTTGACAGATCTCAGAGCAATTAATAAGATTATTCAGCTGATGGGTTCCCTGCAGCCTGGGATCCCGCTGCCTTCTTTGTTGCCTAAGAAATGGCCTATTATAGTGATTGACTTAAATGATTGTTTTTTCACTATTCCTCTACATGAAAGCGATAAGGAAAGGTTTGCCTTTTCAGTGCCTACCCTCAATAGAGGTCAGCCCATAAAAAGATATCAATGGAAAGTCCTGCCACAGGGAATGTTGAATAGCCCTACCTTGTGTCAATATTTTGTACAACAGTCATTGGAGATGATTCGCAAACAATTTCCCCAGTCTATTATTTATCATTACATTTTATTGTCTGATTCAGATATAAATATGCTGGAAAGAATGTGTGATGAAGTGAAAAAAACCTTACCTTACTGGGGATTAGGAATCGCTCCTGAGAAAATGCAAAGAGGGGATTCTATTAATTATCTAGTGTATAAAATAAGTCTACAAAGGATTAGGCCACAAAAGGTGCAATTCAAAATAAATCAATTAAGGACACTTAATGATTTTCAGAAACTACTGAGAGATATTAACTGGTTGCGGCCTGTGATTGGCCTGACCACTCAAGAGTTGAGCAATTTATTTCAAACATTACAAGGAGATAAAGATTTAAGTAGCCCAAGGAAACCATCACCTGAGGCTGAGAAAGAGCTAGCTTTGCTAGAAAGGAAATTGCAGGACACACATCTAGATCGTATTTATCCAAAGATGGCCTGCATATTAGTCATCTTACCCTCTACTCATTCCCCTACAGGAATTCTCATGCAGAGGGAAGATTATTTCTTAGAATGGATATATTTAGCACATAAACAGAGTAAGAAACTGAAAACCTACATTGAGAAGGTCTCCGAATTGATACTTAAAGGAAAATTGAGACATCGACAATTACTTGGAATGGATCCGTCTGAAAGTGTGGTACCTTTTACTAATACAGAAATTGCCTCTTTGTGGGTACAAATTGAACATTTGCAAAGAGCATGCAGTAAGTTCTTAGGAGAGATTAACAACAGATATCCTAAAAGCAAGCGACTTCAGTTCATAAAACGAACTAACTGGATCCTCCCTCGTATAATAAAGAGAACTCCAATATCTGTTACCCCTACATTTTGCACTGATGCCAGTGAGTCAGGAAAGGCAGGATGTAAATCAGAAAATGTAAGCAAGGTGACAGAGAGTCCCTATAAGTCAGTTCAAAAATCTGAATTATATGCAATATTCATGGTGTTGTCAGATTTTCAAGAGCCTCTTAATACAGTAACTGCCTCTCAATATGCAGAAAGGGTTGCTTTGCACATAGAGACTGCGGAACTTATTCAGGATTATTCTGAATTGACATCACTATTTATTCAGCTACAACAAAAGATCAGAAATAGGAGTTACCCACTATATATAACACACATAAGATCCCATACAGGTCTGCCAGGCCCTCTCACACAAGGTAATAATGAAATTGACCAGCTACTGATAGGAAGTGCACTAGAGGCTTCAGAATTCCATAAAAAACACCATGTTAACAGCAAAGGCTTAAAGAAAGGATTCTCTATCACTTGGCAACAAGCCAAGGAGATTGTGAGACAATGTCCTACTTGCTCGTTATATAATCAAACTCCATTGCCTATAGGAACAAACCCTAAAGGCACCCAAAGAAATGAAATTTGGCAAATGGATGTTCTCCATTTTACAGAGTTTGGTAAGCTGAAATACATACACCGTACTATAGATACATACTCAGGATTTCGATGGGCAACTGCCTTAGCGTCAGAAAAGGCCGATTCTGTAATTACACATGTGTTAGAAGTTATGGCTATAATGGGAATACCCATACAAATTAAAACGGACAATGGTCCAGCATGTATCTCTAACAGGATTAAGTGCTTCTTTGAATATTATAATATAAAACATGTGACAGGTATACCACACAATCCTACAGGACAAGCGATTGTGGAGAGATCTAATCGAAGTCTAAAGGAGATGCTTAACAGGCAAAAAGGGGCAACAAAAACTCCCAGAGATAGGCTACATAGTGCTTTATTAACCTTAAATTTTTTAAATGCTGATGAACAAAACAGCACAGCTACTGAAAGACATTGGAATGTGGAAAAGACTACTGAACTAAACCAGCCTGTTTATATTAAGGATATTCTGACGTCAGAATGGAAAATGGGAAATATGTTACGCTGGGGAAGGGGTTATGATTATGTTTGTACAGGAGAAGAAAAGCTGTGGGTTCCTTCCAAGCTGATAAATATCAGACATGACAAGGGGAGACCTCCTGAAGTCCTCGGCAACACAGAAGAAAAGGGAGACTAAGACAATCAACAAATAGGTGATGTATATATGAGGATGTTTAGGTCTCCATGTATGAACTGAGAATAAAGTGTCTATAATCAGCCAGTACCATTTTGAGTATGAATGTCTCATAACTTGTTATTACATGCATCCTGTAAATTGGCATGTATTACAAAATTATGATACGGTTTGATTATATGATCCAACTAACCGAAGAAAGGCAGTCACCTTTCTTTGTTGATCTTTATTAACTAAGCTGTGCACCCAGCTTACTCCATGTGAATGTGCTTACAGAACTATATAATGCTTGTACAGTTTTGTGTGCTTCAGGATGAAAGAAGAGAAAGACAGCCCTGAAATGACCCACACTCTGGGATGCTGAGATTCCGGGACCTTCAGGTCCAACTTCGTGTTTGATTCTCCCTCAATTACACTGAAGCTGCTTCATTTCAAGGCCTGCTTTCAGAACTTTTCCAGAACGGCCATCTTACTTATCCAGCCCTTCAGACTGTCATAGTCAAGATGTCAGCTAAGAGATGAACTTTCTCAGCATAGAGTGACTGGCAGGCAAATCCCAGCTACCTCTACTCTGACAAAGCCAACTCTTCCTATTTCCCCTTGGGCCCCAGAAGGGAATTCTTCACCCCAATTCAGCTGGAAGAAGACGAGGAAGATTATCTTCCCAGTTACTTATGTTGGGGTGGATGGTTCTGGTTATTCTAAGAACAGTGGATATGTTTTCTTTTAAGGGATACTATACAAATGTAGCTTTGGGCAGGGGGAACTAGAGAATTTAAACTCAGGGATTGCTATCTTTCCTTTCTTCTTTTTTATCCTTCTTAGTTTAAAAAAAAAGGGGGAGTGATATAGTAATACATAGAAGTTAGAGAAATAGACAAACAGGGATAGATTAGCAAACATACTCTTAAACAAAATTTTACAGCTATATCTTACATTGATAGAAATGTGTGTAATTGATACAAAGTTGAAGCTGCAATCTTTTCGTTGGTATAGAATGCATTTTACACAAATGCGAGGTTTTCATTGGTATACTTTCTTATTGATTTATAATTGAGATTAATATTGCTACTTTAACATAAGCATTGTGCCTCCACTATGCATCTAAGAATACAAGTCTTAGACCCAGTCCTATAACTGCTATTATACATTATTTTTAGTTGATTAACCAGAAACAGCTAAAGACCAGATTGCAAAGTCATGGTTCTGAGTCAGTTTAGATGGGTTTTGGAAATACTTCGATTAGAGAGGGCCAACGGTAGTCTATGCTTAACAGTTCAGAAACACCTATGTAGATAGGAAATCTTCAAGGGCGCCCAAAGTCCACAGAATAACCCATTTATGGACATTTCTTTGTCTAGATCATTTGACTAGAGACCTGTCTGCCCCTGACAGGACCCCTTAGACTCGAAGAAGAAATTGAGCATCAATGGAGTTGCTCAAATCGTGGTGACACAGCCACTGAGCAAACTGCTTCAATTCATCTACAGACAAAACACTGTCCAGAAAAGGACAAATTATGCAGAATAGTCACTGATAATCTCTGCCAAGGCAGGGTGATCAGCCCTTCAAAATCTGCATTACAAAAGTCTGTCAGATGATCCTGGGCCAGAAGGCTGAAGACTGATGCTCCGACATATTAAGGAATAGGGGGACGGTCCAGGTGATCAGCAATCTCTATAAATTGGCTAAGCTTGGAAGCCATGTTTTGTGCTTCCCATATTTTCAGTTAATATTAATCATTCTTGGATTTCTGATGTGGTTGGAGACTGGAAGACTCATAGACAACCCAAGCGGTTTAGTATTGAGAAAAATGATAAATCTGTTAGGGTGGTTTTCAGGTGGCATAGGATCTAGAACCAGGATATAGTCAGGTATAGTTTTTAATACAGATGACATGGTTAATGAACAAAATTGATGCACTGGGTGATGAATGTATTGTTGGTTTTATAAATTGCAGAATGGTAATAATACTTAGTTCACATATGTATAGGGAAAAGGTTTTTTAACTGTACAAAAAGGGGGAAATGTTGTGGTCTGCCTTGGAGTTCTCTCTGAATTAGTAAAATAAAGGCAAGAGCTCAAGATTTGGGCAGAGGGAGGAGTCGGGAGCAAGAGGGGAGGAGTCAGGAGAGGGGAGGAGTCATTAGTGGGGAGGAGTCAAGAGAGGGGAGGAGTCAGGAGAGGGGAGTCAGAGGGGGAGGAGTCGGGAAAAAAAAGGAAAGAAGTGAGGAGTTGTCATGGGAGAAGGAGAAGCTGGAGACCAGGCAAATAAAAGGTGCAAAGGATGAGGGATTTGGGAGCTAGGAATAGGACAGTGTAGGGTGGATCTGCCCAATCTAGACGCTTGATTGTTTTCATATTAATTGAGTTGCGTTTTTTTTTGTACTGGCCGATTCTGGTTGGAGAGGAAACTGCAACAGTTACGTTAGGAAGGTTGAGAACTACTCTTCCTGACCCCTCTAAGATATGCCTGTCGGTGTGGACTGGAGGTATAATCCCTTTTATTCAATCAGGCAAATCCAGAAAAACCAAAACACCACCAAAAGTTTATGAAGGATAAACAGCCACTGCACCCACAGTGTCAGGACTGCTGACATCTTAGACAAATGATGTCAAAATGGAAATCACGTCACACCATGACCATCCCCCTAAATGAAAAGCAGAGGAGAAAAACCAGTTCCCTGGTGGTGGCACCAAGAGAAAACCCTTGTCAAAATCGTCAGCACGGATTTTAAAGCCAGGATTCAAGCGTCGTCAATGAAAAACTTCCAAAACGAAAGGATACACATCATCTTGGTGAGGTAATAGAAGAAACAAGAGAAAATCGAATAGGAACTCAGTGAATTAAAACAAACACTAAGAGTAGGAAATAAAGACATGTCTGGGCAAGATGAACAATGAAGTGGAGTTTAGAGCAGGCAGAAGGGGCTGGGAAGATGGCTCACTGCTTAGGAACACTGGTTGCTCTTTCAGAGGACTACGGTTCAGAGGATCTGATGGACTCTTTAGTCAAAGCAGACACACACACACAATCACATACACACACACAGAGACACAGACACACCCACTCACATACACACACACATACACACACAAACACACACACACTCACATACACCCACACACATACACACGCACAAACACACACACACATAAACACACACACAAACACACACAAACACACACATACACACACACATACACACACACACACACACACACACACACACCACAGAGATAAATTTTAAAAAAATTAAAGAAAGAAGGAGCTAGGTATGCCCCTTTATTCCCAGCACTCAGAAGCAAGCTGATATCTGTGAGTTCAAGGCCGACCTTGTTTATACAGTGAGTTTCAGGCCAGCCCAACCTACATAATGAAACCCAGTGTCAAATAAACAGAAAAGAGTGTTCTATTTATTTCTGATAATATAGGTAACAGAGAAACTATTTCTACAGAGAAAGAACTTATTGTTGAGAGAATCAGTGGATTGGAAGGAGACCCCAATTCTTTGTGTCAGTAACTTCATCACAGCCTCAGCAGGAAGCAAGAATGGGTACAGCTAAAAGGAAGCAGGCGATCATGAGTAAAGCTGTGGACACGCATCAGCCCATCAGCAACAGAAGCAGGCGGAAAACCAGCTTGGATGAGATGGCGTCACCAGCCAATGTCTCTGACTGACAGTCCCTAGTAGCACCAGGATGTTCTTTTCGTTCAAGTACCCTGGACTTTTCAGACACTCAGAAACCACAGAACAAAGTGTGGCAAATGCCTAAGAAATGATGTCCTGTGGGACATATTTGTTTATACAGGTTTCATGTAGCCCAGGCTGGCCTCAAACACACTATGCACCCGAGGATGATTTTGAACTCCTGGTTCTCCTCCTGGTAATGGGACTATGGGCATGTACCACCACACCAGGCTGATGAGGTACTGTAGGTGGAGGCCAGAGCTGTGTGAGAACCAAGTGAGCACTCTGTCCACTGAGCTGCATCTCCAGCCCCTCGGGATGTGTTCTGCTAATACAACAAAACTAAAATAGACGTCTTCAATGAGAGACAACAGGAGTCTTCCAGTCCAAAAACGTTAAATCACACATTCACAAGTAATACAGATGTCAAGAAATAATGAAACTATGTAACAATAAGAAAAAAAGAAGAAGATAGGAAACATACTATCAAAATGTGTGAGACATAACTATGAAGGTGCTAAGTGGAAACTTTACTTACAACACTAATTCATAGATTAGAAACAAAGAACAGCAACCTAAAATTTTATCTACACTAGAAAGTAAGAATATAATTAATTCAATGAAAACATAATTGTTAAACTGAACCCCAAAACACTAAAAATAAGAAATTAACAAAAAAAGCCAAAGAAACACAATTAGTTTTCTTTTTTAAAGCAAAGAATAGTATTTTGTCGTCTCGATTAGACCTAGATAGAAAAATATGAGGATATAAGTTCCATTCTGTTTGGCGATTAAAAAAAAAAAAAAAAGAAAGAAATTGTCGTGTTGTAGAGTTAATGCAGAACACTGAGCCTGGTATCATAGACAAAAATTTAGAAAAAAAATTCCTCGTTTAAACCCTTTTTACTGACAGTGTTTATACTCAACTTGTCTCTCCTATAATCTGTTTAAAATCAGACCAGATTTCCAGGGATGCCATATGGAGATATGCAGTATTGAAATGGAAGCACAGTGTTGTATTCCCAAAACAGACTCTGGTTGAGAACAACATTGTTTTTATCACGAGGAAACTAGCAAATATCCAAGTCCAGTCTCCCAAGGCGTTGTCCCATCTTAGAGCCATTTCTTCAGACAGCACTTCCCATGTGTCATATTTTTCTGCAAAAATCGAAACAGACTTGTTTGCTGCCTCTTTGGTTTGCAGTTCTGCTTGGGAGATCCTGGACCATCACAGATGACAAAAGTTTTCCTCCACCACCCCAAACTACAGCGCTGGTATCAATGTAGAGGAAATAGAGAGACAGAAACCAAAAAGGAAAAAAAAACCTGTTGTTGTTTGGAGAAGATTCATGTAAGTAGGCCAAGCTGACCTTGGACTTTCTATGTAGCCCAGGATGGCCTTGTACTTATTCTGTAGCCCAGGCTTGCCTTGGATTTATGATGTAGCCCAGGCTGTCTTTGGACTTACTATGTAGCCCAGGCTGGATTTGAACTTGTGATCTTCAGGAATATTGAGAATATAGGTATGCACTACCACACTCAGATTTGTATCTGTTATTATAAGTGACTCAGCTGTGGCCCCTCTTTTGCCAGCCTCCCTCATCATCAACTACAGCATCCACAATCACCCATTAGGATAATCCCATCCTTTAACTCAGCTGTTAAGGTAAGACTTTACAGAACAGAGAGTCAGCAGGGTCCTCCTTCATATTAGAACACATTTGTGTGGAGGGATTTGAGTGATTGTTTGAGTGAGCCAGTCATACCTCAACCTGGTTCTGATATTATGACCAAGACGGAAAAAAATAATAAGAAAAAAAAATAAAGGAGATGGGTCCAACACCGGGACTTGAACCTTAGCAGGTGAGGAGATAGCTCACAGGTCTCAGGTAAATGATGGGTAGGCTTTGTGGCCCACATATAATCCGAGTCCAGGGAGGTAGAGGTAGGGTAGATCCCCAGAGCAAGATAGCTGTCAAGACTAGTCATATTGGTGAACTCTGGGTTTGACTGAGAAATGCTGCTTCAATGAATAAGGTAGAAGAGAAAATGGATTAGTCCCTACATTATACACTGCACGTGCATGTATGTACACACACACACACACACACACACACACACACACACACACACACACAGGAACAAAAAAAACCTTGGACTTAAGGCATTGCCTCCACTGTAGTAGCACATAGTAGGAGGTGGGGATCTAAATAAGTGTTCCTTTCTACCCCCACAAAGACCAACATAATTATGAACCCTCAGCCCTGGATCTGTATAATCTGCTGAGGACTCCCAGATGTTTAGTTTAGTCTCCTCGCTCTCTAACATATTCTGGTGTTCTGTTTCAGGAATCCTGAGCTGGGGCTCCGCTGACTTGAGCATCACTCCCAGTCTTGCATCCAAGACAACTTTCAGCTGCCATGTACTGATCCTTGGAATTCCCTGCCAAGGTACCCTGACTTGCATTTCTCACGAGGCCATGCCATGAAGCCAGAGAAAGTGCGGCTGTCTTACTCTGCCATTTATTAGCTTAGAGTATTGGGAAATTGGCTCGACGTTTAAACCTCACTTCCCTCATGTATAAATGAGCAGGCGAACAATTCCAGTTCATCAGATCTACATTAGGAGTGAGTTAGAAAAACACATCAAAACGATTAGTGCCAATGTGTTTTATGAATGATAAATATTATTATTTATATGATTTGTAACATTGGAAATAATTGTACCTGGAACGTAACGGTTTTCATTATCTTTGCACAGATGATGCGAGGAAAGCATCTAGGATGCAGAAATGCGTCCTATTTTGCTTTATTTCCAAGAAGCATTTCTTTCTGCTCCAATTATTTTTTTAAAACTTACTTTCCACTCCATCTCCCCTTAGGTGATTGGGTTAGAACGGGGTTTGGTGAGAGGGGTTATAAAACATGTTACAAAATATATCTACAAGATCAACTGTTGCGTTCACATGGAGGCACCCTCCATGGATAAGGCATGTTCCCCCTGAAGGTATTGGTTTCTTTTCTTTTTTTATTTTCATTGATTTCTTGTGATGGCTAGTCTTGGAGGAAAGAACCTCCCTCGAGGAGCTTTCTCCATCAGATTGGCCTTGACTATGTCCAGGTGGCATTTCCTTGACTGTTCACTGATGTTGGAGAGCCTGGTCTACTGTGGGCAGCACTGCCCTATGCGGGTGGGTCTGTACTCTGTAAAGGTAGTTGAATGTGAGCTTAGAAGCAAGCCAGTGAGCAGTCTCTGTAGTTCCTGTTTCACAATCCTGTCTTGGTTTTCCTTGATGATGGGCTGGAACAGATAAGATGAAATAAAGATTTCCCTTCCCAAGCTGTCTTTGGTTAGTGTATTCATCAGAGCAACAGAAAACCAAAATTAAGCAAAAATCCCAGTGCCAGATGTGGGATGTCTTCCTGAAAGTTGCTGACTAGCGAGATCTCAATAGCCCTCACAACTTTACAGGTTGATGCCATTGATCTTCGTAGCCCTCCAGAACTTGATGGTAAGACCCTGTTTCTTAGGATACTGAATCCTTTTGGTCACAGGTCACAGAAGGGTCAATCTCAAGTTGAGGTGGAAGCATCCTCTATAATGGATAGCCTTCATGGTTCAAGAAAGTGCTATGTAGGCTTCCAGGGGAGAAAATCATCTACAACCTTACTCTGGGGTGAACCATTCAAGCTAATATGTCAGGCAAGCTGTGCCCCTAATGTGTTAGTGGCATCACATCATGGGAGTAACCAGTGGCTTTCTAATTGGATACAAGGCATATTCCACAGGAGGGAAGACACACCAAATTCTGTAACCTGGTCAAGAACCTATGGTTAGGGTGACATAGCACCTTTGAAAGAATCTAATGCTAAATACATTGTCAAACTTCCTTCCAAACATCCATATTTGTATCTACAGGTCAGCGTTGCACTCAGCTCTCATCAGACAAGAAGCCTCTGACTACCATGGGCAGAGACGTACAGCTGGACAAAGTGCTGGGAATCAGAGGTGTTGGACTGTTCTGGAGGAAATAGGACGGCTAAGTCTTCTCCTCCACAGCTCAGAGAACATCATGAAAGAGTGGGTGGAAGGAATATAAGAACCAGAAGATGGGGAAGGGGATAGCAAAAGGATATCTTTTAGATTGGACCTACTCATTGCACTCTTAAACTGATGGCGGCTATGGTCACGGGCACAAGACTGGGCCCCTCAACACTTCACCGCAGATGGGAGAGGCCATGAAGACCCTCCCCTCCCTTGGCAATCAACATTTATTGGAGGAGGGTTTCTATCCTGGAGGCTTAGATTTTTCAAGACCTACTTTAGTAAGAGTTTTTAAACCCTTTAACCTTCCTCTAGCCCACCACCCACCAGAGGTAGTGGAAAGGAAAGGACAATAGGGCAAACAAAGGACGATGTGGACCTGCTTAGAAATAGTTCTCTGGGGCGATTTCAATCTTCATCATAAGTATATCAGTTTAGTTGACATGAATCAGCAGAGGTAGGTCCATCTACTTGCAAACACCATTCATAAATCACCAAGGACATTTCAACTAGAAGAAATTGCTGAGCTCTTCCAATTGCCCTGGGTTCGAGGAGGCAGGGAGAAGCCAACGCAATGTCACCACAAGAAGTTCTCTGGGGGTTTTGTCTCTACAAAGTCATGACAAACAATGGTCAGTGAGGAAGGAAAGGTGAACCAATGCCACAGCATGGTCAATGAAGACCAGAGTCATCAAAGTCCATTGAGCATCAGCGAACAGTGTCAAGGCAAGCCAATGCCGTGGGGTTGCCCACTGTTGTCCAGGGTTATACTCGTACCCTTTCAAACATCACATTCCCTATTCCCAGGCAGCCACCAGAAACACCATGTGTTTGTTCTCAGCAAAACATCCTCCCCTAAGACAGTTTCCAGAACAACATCCATGACACAGTTGAGTCTCCAAAGAAACCAGAAATTTCTGCTTCACTCCCTTCTTCATTCCTGTACCCATAGATAAGTTGTTCTGTCGAATTCCTCTCTACTTATGTAATTAATTAAACTTAGGGATTACACGAAGAAAGGAGACATGAAATAGGAGGGGGGGACTTATTCAGGATATCAGTGCCAATTGGCGAGGGAATGGCGTGAGAGAAGGAGTTGACCGAGGGGATGACGGAGGAGGAATAGGGAGGAAGCAAGCGAGAACTGAAGGATGGGATGGGAGAATGATGGAGGGGGAGGAGGGAGGGGAATTGGGAAGGGAAATACAGAAAGGCAATGACTAAAACTCATTATATAAGTATATGAAATTGTTAAAAACATCAAAATCATCATTTTTAAAAAAAAGTTTAATGTTTCTCTTTATAGATGGTCAATCATTACAACTTAGGGCTTATTTTGTTGGAACAATTTTGTCTTTAAGGTTTTTTAGTTCCTTGGAGCAAATTGTCAGATGTGAAGTTTTAGTTCGACTCAGTGCCGTCCAGGGTTCTGTGTGACTAAAAAATCAAGTCAATAAACACTTTGTATTAATCGTCCAAATCCCAGTGAATTCTCTCCAGTAATTTTCCTTTTATCACACTCCACCCACAGCCCTTCTCAAAATGCTGGCTGAATTAAGTACCTGCCACTGAATCGGACACAAGTTCAAACCAGTGGAAGTCGGAAAAAGCAACTAAAAGCAAACAAAGTATCAAACAGCAAAACTTCTTCCCTCTGCATCTGGGTTTCCATTTTTTGGTTTTGGAGAGTCTATTACACTGAACAAAATGAAAGAGTAGAGACTGAGGTGGTGTTTAACTTGGTGAAGAAAGGCAGGCATAGCTGCAAATGGGGGGAAGGTGGCGGTAGGGTGTCAGGGCGGTTCCTCTCTTGATGATGTATGTAAACACCAAAGCTGAGAATGAAGAGAACCTCCAAGTGAAAATGGCGATGCCAAAATTTATGAACACAAGAGCGTTTGTATCATACTGAATGAACATTCACACAAATAAATCACACCGCACATCTAGTATGCGTGTTCACACACATCAAGTGGTGCTGTGTTTGGGGGGTTGTATAAACAATGATTGTGTGTGACTGGAGAGGTGTCTTGGTAGTTGAGAACCTTTACTCTTCTTGTAGAGGACCTGAGTTCAGACCCTGGCACCAACATGGTGGCTCACAAGCATGGATTACTCTTGTTCAGTTCTGTGCCTTGCTCCTGTCTCCTGTCTTGATGAATACACATGTGGTCGTGAGGGAAACCGACTTGAGCCCTGTGGCCTCCCATGTCTTATTGACAGCTATACCTGCTTCTCTTCCCTAAGTTTCTTGTGGCTTCTGTATATGTATCTTTTTTACAGATTCATAAAAGCAAGGGAAACACCCATATATGGAATTTAAAACAAGGAAACAAAGAAAGAAAGAAAGAAAGAAAGAGACAAACAACCAAACAAACAAAGGAACAAAGAAAGAAAGAAAGAAAGAAAGAAAGAGAGAGAGAGAGAGAAAGAAAGAAAGCTGAACACCCTCCAGGACTGCAATGTGACCATCACACTCGAGTTGCTATGCTTTCCACATCGTGATGGATGGTACCAGCTCAAGCAATGGGTCAAAATAAACACTTCCTGTCTCTTTTTCATTGGAATTTTATGTATTTAAATTTCAAATGTTATCCCCTTTCCTGGATCCTCTCTCTCCCATCCTCTCTCCTGCTTCAGTGATGATGCTTTTCTTCCCACCCACTCCCATATAATCACCCTGGCATCCCCCACACTGGGGAACTGACCCTTCACATGAACAAGGTATTCTCCTCCTATTGATTCAGACAATGCCATCCTCTGCTATATATGTGACTGGAGCCGTGGGACCCTCCATGTGTCCTGTCATTATCCCTCCAATCATGGGTAATGGGCTGTCATGCAGGTGCTGGTAATTTCACAGCAGGTACCGCTTCCCACAAAACTATCTCCCCAGCTTGCATTTTATCCCATGTTACTGTCATGTTGGAGATCCTGTATTTTGTTTATTTGGCCCATAGCTAGACGCTCTTTCTTGGACTATAAGTCAGTGATCTACCTTCCTAATGCTGCCACATTTAAGACAGTTCCTATGTTGTTAAGACCCTTGATGACACAATTATTCTTGTTGCTTCTTCATAGTTGTAATTTTCACTTCTGTTATGAATCGTAGTCGGGAATCATTTTGGAGACTGAAGTTTGTCAAAGGGATTGTGACCCACACACAGGTTGTGAACCGCAGCTATAACCGGTTGGTGGCAAGATATATTTGAAGGACAACCTGGGGAAGACAACCCTGGGTCCTAAGGCCATTGTTTTATGGACCTAGTTCACCTCTTCACCTCCTTCAATATGGAGTCATGGGAGGAGCGTTTGTCACTTTGAATAAAACAAACCTTAACAGAGACACACGATGGATCGTTGTTGCTACCATGTTGTAATTTCCTTCCCCCAAACACCACATTTTAAACATCATCGAAAGCCAAGAAAATAGGCATAAAGATCTGTCTGTGTGAGGCACTGCCAACAATTCATTTCATTCACCTGGGCCTCAACTTTAGAAGACTGCAAGCATCATCCATTTGAGACATCCACTTCCTGCTCATGTTTTGTTGAAGAAAAAAAATCAAGCTAAATAGCACAATAGAGATGGAGTGTACAGGACGGGTTGGGTGGTTAGAGCTCTTAAGGAAAGCTCGCACACAGTGAGGTGTATCAACACACCTCAGCTGACTCAGAAGCAAACAGGTGAGGACCATAGGAAGCCTTGGGCATGGGCAAGAGGGATGAAGGTGTCTTTCCAAGGCAGGGAGACAGAGCAGAGCAACCTTCCTTGGTCTAGTTGAAGTGAGGAAGGTAGTGGTTCTCCTCCTAAGTCATCACACGCTGAGCCGACTCGTGAAGTTCTGGACCCGTCACTCTCTAGTGCATGAGGTTGAAATGCAGACGTCCCCCCCCAACCCCCATAGGAACAAGCACTTGTTCCAAGGAGAGGTGCTTGGAGACTCCATTCTTTGAAGCCATCTTCTCTGAAAGGCAGGTCTCCAATTCCTTAGCAAGAAAGTCATCATGTCTTCAACCTTGTCGTCTTTCCAATTCTGCCATCTCTGTGAAGACCCATCTCAAAGGTCTTGGCAAGGACATCTGGCTTCCTGAACTGATGTCTCCAACAGGTTTCCTAAAGTCTCAGCTTATCAGTTTTCGACAGATTACCTGGGCCTTATCTAGAGTGGAAACGGGGAATGAATTCTGGCTTATCTGAGTCCCTGGAGGTAGTCAGTGCTTATAGAGAGCAGGTGAAGGAATCATAGACATGAAAGTGCTAATCCATTTTTGGGTGTGAACTTCTCTAATTTTTTATACATTTTTCAATCATTTAATAAAGTAAGTCAGTATCCCAGACAGGGTGAGTGCCTGGCTCATGCACCAGCCTCTCTTTTCATCCTAACTCTTGGCTGCTCAGGCTGTGATATCCATTGGAAGTAGAGTCATTGCAGATGAAAGTGGTTATAACAAAGGCCACCCTGGAGTGTGCTGGGCCCCTAATCCAATATGATCATCGACCCTATCAGAATAGAAGCGTTAGTGGGCTGAATGGCAGGCAGGATGGATGGGACCCTATGTCAGGCTGTGGTGGACTGGGAGCTGGTTTTATTTCCCAACCAGGAGTTTGGGCTTTAGCCTGAGGTTCTAGTAAGCACTGTAAAATTTTTATCAGGGATTTCCCTTCAGGGATCCCCCAGGATGATCCCCTGGGGATGTACAGAGGAGAACCTAGAGGAGGCTGCACGGGCTGTCAGCTCAGGCAACACGGAAAGCTGTTGTCTTTGCAGGAGGCACATGCTGCAGAGTGCAGGCCAGCAGAGACAGTGACTGAGCAGTTAGTGCAATGTCCCTCTTTGCATCAGAGCAGCCACCCACAATATCCTTCTGCCATGCCGCTATTACATGTTCAACAGACCGTCAAAACCCAGTCTGAGTGAAGGGACACCATTGCACTAAGAAATGAACACTGCATAGTACAAGACACAATGGATGGTAAGATGTTTCACAAATGATGGTAAACTGAAATAATCTCAGTTAAGAAGGTTTGCATTCCTCTCAGAGGACCCGGGTTCAGTTCCCAGCAACTATATCAGATGGTCCCCAACTCTAGGGAGTCTGACGCCCTCTTCTGACCTCCGTGGGTCACTGCACATGGGTGTACATACATTCATACATACATACATACATACTACATATATATACACATATTACACACATGCATACTATACACATACTACATACATACTACATATATACACATATATTACACAATACATACTACACACATACTACAGACATACGACATATATATTATGCAAGTGGGTTACTCAGTGATATACTATCCTTGGTCAGTGGATTACTCATGCCCTAAGGAACCCTCAGAGGAAGTGGAACTGTCCGTTTCTCCTTCTCTGTCAGTTCATTTCAGGGGTCTAGGGCCCTCTTACTGACCGAAGCCTTTATATGATCTTTGACTTTCTGAAGCATTTCTGTAACACGAGCATCAGGTTTTTGAATCTCTGGTCTTCATAGGGTTTTGAGCATCTGAACTTGTGCCGAGTCCGTCTAAGTAGTCCCGGAGGTGCAAAGTAGCTCGGTTCTCTGCTGTTCAAGTGCTTCCCGCGTTGGGGTAGGATGTTATAATCCGGTTGGGGAACCTGAAGGCGATCTCAGTGGCGGAGGCTGGGAACCCTTCAAGTGCTTCCCCCATTGGAGTCCGGTGTTAGAATCTGCTTGGGGGACACTGAATGGGCTTCCAGGCTGTGGAGGCTGCGGATCCTTCAACTGATTCCCCTGTTGCACTCCAGTGTTATAATCATCTTGGGGGACTCTGAAGGGGTTCCCAGGCCATGGAGGCTGGGAAATCGCTGGTGCATTGTCAGAGGGTAAAGTCCGGGATGAGGCTCTCTGTCCTCTCTAAACACTACCCCGTGAAGGGGCAGTGAAAGGAGTCGGCAGTGGTGAGTCATGGTGAGCATCAGTCGAGCTGTATCCTTTGAGTATTTCTCTCTCTCCCAAGAACTGTGGACAAGTCCGGAAGGCAAAGCAGGGAAATCTCGAGTGACCATTGATCTCAGGAAACAACCAAACCTGGAGAGGGGCTGTCCTCGAGTTTGCAGGAGGCAGTAGCGAGGTCTGCATGAGGCAGTCTTGAGTTCTGCACGGAGCAGTTGTGAGGTCTGAATGGGATAGTCGTGAGGTCTGCACGGGGCAGTCGTGAGGTATGCACAGGGCAGTCGTGAGGTTTACATGGGCCAGCCAGGAGATGCCTCACTTGTCAGTTCTGCTTGTAGGAGCGGGGCGATCATTTAAGCTTTCTGAATGAGGAGGATCCCTGTCGACTCTCTTCCTCTGAGTCCGGAGTGCTACCTGTTTTGGGCACACTGTCAGAGGTCATGACAAGTGACTCCTGAAGGAGCAACATGAATGGAAAGGGCAAAGGGTGCGTCGGAGACTGTTTTGTCAAGCGCCTCTTACACCGACATTGGTGCAGTGATGTGTCTTGGAACCTCACGACTGGAGGCACGTATAAGCATCAGCAACAGTGTCCATTTTGGTGTCTGCAGATCTCTGGATGGCTTTTCTTACACCCTCTGTTCCATATTTAACCCTGCAATTAAACTAGACAGGGATCACTCTGATTTAATAAGAGATGGGTGAGTGTCCCATCCATACACTGTGGTCATGTCTATCTACTGCAGGTGGTGACTTCAGGTTCAATTTCACAGTTGTTGTTGATGTTGGCTAATGTCATCACTGTTGAGTCCAGAGAACTTGTTGCATCCTTAGTTCTGGGACATTCTAGAGGTTACCCCCATCCTCCACTGTTCCTTCTTTCTACAGTCATTCTCCTGGTCCTCTGTGCTTCTCTCCTGTTTCTTCCCACATCTGATCCTGCTCTCCTGTATTTCCATTTCACTCCCCTCTCCCACACATGGTCCTTCCTCCATCTGCCTCCCGTGATAATTTTCTTCCCCCTTCTAATTGGGATTGCAGCCATCCCTCTTTGTCCTTTCTTGTGAAGCTTCAGGGTGTATATGAGTTTTTTGTGAATATTCTGAGGTCTTGGGCTAATTTACACTTAAAAGTGAGTGCATTCTATGTGCGTTTATTTGTGTTTGTGTTACTTCCCTCAGGATGATTTTTTCTAGTTTCATCCATTCACCTATGGCTTCGTTATGGTCTCCTGTAATTCTTTAAGGGATTTTTGTGTTTCCTCTATAGGGGCTTCTATCTCTTTACATCTGTTGTCCTGTATTTCTTTGATGGAATTATTTATGTATTTTTTAAAATCCTTTAACAACATCATGTTAAGTGATTTGAAGTACAAACATTTCTTTTTCTTTTCTGTTGTGTTGAGGGTATCCTAGCCTTGTGTTGGTGTGAGAATTGGGTTCTGATGATGTCATGTAACCCTGGTATATATTGCTTAGGCTATTATACTTCCCTCTTGCCATCTCGTTATCTCTGGGGTTAGTTGGTTTTACTGTCTCTGACAATGGATTGATCCTCCTATAAGCCTATGTGTCAAGACTCCAGGCACACTAGCTCTCTCCTGAAGGATCTTGTGTACCAAGAGCTGTGGATCAGGTTCAGCAACAAGGAATAGATAGAAACCAGAAGTATCCTTTAACAGACTGCCCCTCTGTTCCTGGGTTCTGAGGGCTCCAGGCACTATCCCCTGAAAAGTGGTAGTCTCTCCTGTGATCTTGAGTGTGTCAGCACTCCTGGATGTCCAGCCATTTCCTGTTGGGATATGGGGAGAGAGAGATGAGGTTTTGGGTCCTCTTGGTTTTTAGTATTTCATTGAAACAGCTCACAAATTAAATTTGACTTCGTGACCAGTAAACCCCTACGAATGATCATTTCTTTGTATTTTCAGCAATGGGATAACAAATGATTGGCACCTGATTTTTTACATGGGTGCTGTCAATAAATCTTGGTATCTTTTTCTTTCATGTCAAATGTATTCCTGAGATAATTGCTCAGTCAACAAAGCATTGCTGTTGAATATGAAATAGACTATTGTTGACAAATAAAAATATTTAGGCAATGTCATCTAGGTCATTGAATTGTAATATATTGAAGAACACACATAAATACTTAATGATGGCTTAACCAATGTATGGAATGCATATTCATTAATACGACGAATAGTATAAAGTTTATTTTTACAACTTACTGAATCATGTAATAAATTATAAGTCTCCAATGATGTACCAGGCTCCATCATAGTGGTATAGATCAGGAATGAATAAAAAATATTAGGAACTTTCTCTTAGAAAAATTGCATTATGATAAAAGAAAAAAGAAAGAAATGAATGCATAAATCAGTGCGTTGGAGTTGATTGTATGCAAATAATTGAAGAATCTATCTTAGAAATAAGGTCATGGGATGGAGAGATGGCTCAGCGGTTAAGAGCACCCGACTGCTCTTCCAGAGGTCCTGAATTCAATTCCCAGCAACCACATGGTGGCTCACAACCATCTGTAAAGAGATCCGATGCCCTCTTCTGGTATATCTGAAGACAGCTACAGTGTACTTATATATAATAAATGAAAAAAAAAAATAAGGTCATGGATATGGTCCTAAGGAAGTGACAGCTAAGGTAAATTAGATGAAAAATAATTGAACTATATTTCGGGCAATATTACTATAAACATAAGTCAATAAAAGGAAAAGAGCTTGACATACACAAAAAGTAAATGTGAAAGTAGTTTGTATAGATTAAGTGATAGAAGAGAGGACCAAATAAAGCTGAAGCTTATATATCACATATGGGTTTACAGAAACAATATGAGAGATGTAAATTTTATGGAAAATATCTAAGAAATCATTGAATAGTTTTAAATAAGTTTGTTTAACTCTCTACGTAAATACTAAGGGACTCTGGTTACTTATGTATTATGAAATGATACACAGAATGATGTTTTTGAAGTCAATCTGGAAGTAGTGTCAGTGATAAAGAAAAAGATTCATATCAGACAGCTATGTTAAAAATTCATGTATGTGGTAGTAGACTGATTATGGGGCGGGCCTGAAGAAAGAAAGACAATGTCTTGTTTTGAGCAAATGAAAACATGTTGGAGTTATATACTGTGATGTGGAATATTTCATGATAAGTGTATTTAGGAGAATTTTAAAGTAATATATATTAGATTGATTTACTTGAAGATGCTTGAGAGAACCTCCAATTCACTAGAAATTCCTTTTTACTGTTCAAGGTTTGGTGATTTAAGCCAATAAACAGACCATGAATTCATAGCTGTTATATAACAAAAAATTCACTTTAATAGATGTATTTTTTCCCATTATACCTGGTAGTTCTTATTTCATTAAGAGTGAACCTATGCTTACATTAGATACTTGTTTAGGACATGCGGACAAATAATTTGCCCATTTACTAACTGCATATATTTTGGATTGCAATTAGCATTTAATCCAACTTTATGGGAGCTGACACAGCAGTTTGATTATATAATATAATAATAATAATTATAATAGCTCATGAATGTGAATTTCACAGAAAGAAGTGATTTGCTCATAGTTTGTAAAGTTACAAACTCTAGAAGAGTAAAAATATTTAATAAATATCTAGCTCTTCTACGTGTTCTCTTTAGTATTTTAGCGTGTTATGATATTCATGCAAAAATTCCTTATCCAGATGATTTTTAGCTATAATATCCAGTACTATTACACATATTCACAGCATTTTACAACTATGAATAACATATGCTTTCAGAAAATCTTCATTAAATGAGCCAGAAATTCTTCATGATTTCAACACAACATGGTCATTGGGAACAGAATAAACAACAAATAAGGAAATGCCGAAAGTGATTGACACACGCAAAATTCTAGGCTTTAAATTTAATAATCATGCTAGTTATGGGATAGAGCTTTGAAAATAGAGTCAATGACAGGATGAAAAACACTGAGGAAGAGTATTTAAATTGAATGTGTACTAAATAAAAGAAAACAGTGAATCTGAAGGAAAGCTACAATAAACAAAATGACCCTGTTCTTCTGCCACTATTTATTCAACGCTTTGTTTTTTGTTCCTATATTATGTTCCAGAAACATCTCAATGATTCTGGTTATTCTTAAATAAATGAACATGCAGTTCAGCTGATCTAATATTCCACATTGTCTTAATGTTCTTCTGTATCTTTAGATATTAAAATTATAGAGAATTATTTTGACTAAAATAAAATTTTATTGATTCCTTGTCATGAGAGAGAAGCAAATGTTTACAGAGAATGGACACCTAATATTTTCTAAGTAATCTCAATAGAGGTTTAAACCATATATATTAGATCAATCATTCATACCTTCTGCAAATGAAACTCATTAAATGTTTCTACACATATAGTACATAAACGGAGTGATATATAGAAATAAAAACATCACCTCTGCTGCCACAATCATCTATTATCCCGAAGATGAAAGCCAATACTAGGAAGAGAAGATTGTCCAGACACATTTCAGGAAAGATCAGCATCATTCAAAATGAAGATTGAGCTGGAAAGTGATTTGAAACAAGTATAGTTAAGAATAATGTAAATAAGCTTAATGTTATGAGAACTAGTTTACCAGTTATGCTTGCCTTATCCCTTCTTAACTTGGGCAGTCACATTTCTGCTCTGTGGAATGATACAGTCTCCACCTCCTCTGCCCTCACATATTTCAGTTTGTCACTTGGTCCTCAGGACATCCATATACCTGTCGATGAATTTTTATTCTTGGAAATTCAAAATGTTCAAATTCCTGACTTCGGAGAGCGGGTAAAAACCAAATGGGAAGTGAGTGACATACCATAACACTTCTGTATTGTTATCAATTTTTTTTCGGGGATGAGATACTTGAGGTGAGAAGAAAGGAAAGAGGCTGCTTTATTTGAAATATGTACTTACCTCATTCTGTGCCCCTGTAAAGGGCCCAGCCTTATCTGTCAGGACTG
The DNA here is from genome assembly GCF_036323735.1 of Rattus norvegicus. NCBI lineage: Eukaryota > Metazoa > Chordata > Mammalia > Rodentia > Muridae > Rattus > Rattus norvegicus. The sequence goes on along the minus strand of NC_086021.1, from coordinate 17,575,710 downwards.
ACCATGTTTCTTGTCACTACTCCACTGCCTTTCTCATGCAGTTCTTAATTCTGGATCCTGCTTGTCACCCTAGGTTTCATCTTGACAAGATTCATCTCATTTCCCTGTGATACTGCACTGAAACATATGAAAGTTATTTTTCTTTTGTTTCATTTTCAAACATTTAAATGATTATATTAATTTTTGTTTAACCTGTTTTATGAAAGCCTTAGAGGAGAATTATTCATGGATGTCTGTTTTGATTGAACGAGAAAATAATGAAAAAAAAACTCTTATTAATTTTACAAGACATTTTCATTTCTAAGTATTTCTCTTACATAAACCCACCATGCTAGTTTATCTCCCTGTCTTGCTCTGAGTTCTTTCTTCCCATTGCTACTTGAATACTGCCTCTTAGGACTTACTGCAGAACTGTAAATGCTGGCATATACGAGGAAGGACTTGATTCTTCTACACTTTTCTAACCCTTTTTTAGATGTATCTTCCTACTCTCTTGAGCTATTTGAATTAATTTGGATCACTGAACTCAATAGTATAGTTCTATAGTGCTTGGGTCTTGAAAATATCTGTTATTATTGCCTTGTCATAGTTTTACAGCTCAGGGTTCGACCTAGTTACATTTTGGAACTTTAGTCCAAGATGTTTGTGAACTTGGAAAAAACCTAGAAAGCAGCTATCAATACTTTCAAATGGTATTTTAATACATGAGGGCTATAAAAACCTTTAATTAATCATGGAAAAGCAGTCGGAGATTCCTTTTTCGGTAAAGTACTTGAAAAACATGAAAGGAAGAAAGACTATGTCCCACTCACTTTTGTCTTCACATAGGGTGCTCAAATGTGACTTTAGTTTTGGTGCCTTTTCTGGTTAGAATGTAAAGTTGTTTGTGGTAGTTTGTGTTAATGGTTTGCTCTATTAATATACCCTTTTGTTATTGTTTTTGTTTTTTGTCTTCATCATTCCCATTAGGGCCATGGTTCCCCACTTTTTATAGATAAAAGGTGGATTCAGTCCAGCTATTATTGTCCTGGGGATAAACCCACGATTTTGGCAACAAATGTTCAGAATTATATATTTGACCACGATTTGAAATTCTTCCTTGCCATCACTTTCTTGTAGAAACATAATTGTTTACTACCCCTTCAATTAATTGTACTGACCACCCTATAATCCCATTATGCATCTGTGTGTAGGGGGAAAGGGATTCTTTAAATTTTCTGTGGTATGTGGTTTTATTCTTCCATAAATTATTTCACACCACCACATGAGCACAGCACACTACCTGGAATTATTGCATGCTGAGTCATTGGGGAAGGCTAGTGTGAAATTCATTACTGTTTTTTGTTTCAGAGATTCTTATTTTTAATAAGTAATCCATCCTATTGGAATAGCTAAATAACTCTTTTATTCTCCTTCCTATATGGGTGTTGCTGTGAATAAATTGCATTTTCCATTGATAAACAATACCAAATACCCATAAAGGCAAAAACATACATAAAAGGGGAAAAGTATTCACAAAGAAAAAATGCATTTAAAATGGAGAAAAAATATAAGCAAAATGAGATCAAAAGTTATAGTCAGAAATTATGACATTAAAAATTTCATTATAAAATTTCAAAATTTTAAGGTTAGATAATACAAATATATATTCAAACAAAGAGGAAAATATTAAATGCAGTGTATGCAGAAAGAGTTAACTCAAAATGTAGTATATAAACCACGATTGGAATGGAGAAATCAATCTCTCTACTATAGAGGCAAAAATGGACGAACTACCAGTAGGTATAAAACAGTCTTTACTGAATAGTGACAAAATATCAAGAAAGATGATGTTTTAAAAATACCACATAAATAAATCATCGATAATTTAAACAAATCCAAAAAAATAATAAAATATAGAAGAGCAGCCCTAGTCTATGGTGATCTGATAGGATGCATAGGATTACTTCAATATTCTGGTGTCAATTGAGGCACGTTATGAGAATTAGTATATGGTCAAATTGGGAGAAACTACAATGAGGTGCATAGGAAAAGGTATATTCTTCTGATTTAGGATGAAATGTTACCTAAATATCTGTTAAATCCATTTGGATTTTTTAAGTTATTAAGATAACTTCTGTTATTTTAACCATATCTGTTTAGTTTCAGTTTCCATAAATTGTCCGTTGATGAGAGTGCAGAATTGCAGTCTCCAACAATTTATTGTGTGTGGTGCAATACTTTCTTTGAGCTATAGTTATGTTTCTTTTGTGAGTTTAGGTGTCCTTGCATTTAAACATAGTTGTTCAGAATTGAACGTTCATCTTAGTATTATTTTTCTTTGACAAGTATGGTTCCATTCCCTATCATTTTTGATAACTTTTTGTTGAAGTCAATGTTGTTCAATATTAGAAAGGGGCTACTCCTTGTTTCTTGGGAACATTTGTTTAGAATTTTTCTCCATCCTTTTACCCTGAGATACTGTGTGTTTGTCTCTAAGGTGTATTTACAGTATGCAGCAAAATCTTGGATCCTCTTTATGTTTTCAGTCTCTTAGTTTATGTCTTTTTATTTGGGGAATTGTGTCCATTGGTGATAAGAGATATTAAATGAAATGGACTGTTGACTCCTGTTATTTTTGTTGTTAGAAATGTAATTACAGAAACGCCATCTGGAACTCTGGTGCACGGAGGCTCCCGGAAAAAGCGGCGCAGATCTTCCTGGTTGCTCCCACTGCTGAGAGCTCATAGGCAGCACCCCACCAGCAAACTTGAGCCTCGGGACCACAGGTAAAACCAACTTTTCTGCTGCAATAGACCTGCCTGGGGAACTCAGGACACACAGAGGCCAAGTTCCTCTATGACCAGGCACTTCCAGTGTTTACCGGGAATCCCAAACCCGCGGATCCTGGCCCGCAACAGTTCTCTGCTCCCAAACCCCTTGGGAGAGATCTCACTACCTGGTAAGGTGGGCACTCCTGTGGCTGCAGAGCGGAAGAGCCCACCAACACTGCCCACCATTTCCCACATCCCTGGCCAAAGAGGAAACTGTATACGTCCTCTGGGTTCCTGTGGGGAAGGGCCCAGGAGCAGCAGGACTCCTGCCTGAGACACCGCCTGTACCTGAAGGCACAGACCAGATAAACAGTTTTCTGCACCCAAATCCCGTGGGAGGGAGAGCTAAACCTACAGAGAGGCAGACACGCCTGGGAAACAAAAAAAAAAAAAACTGCACTTTGCACACATCTCTGACGCCAGAGGAAAGCACCAAACGCCATCTGGAACCCTGGTGAATGGAGGCTCCTGGAAATGGCAGCGCAGATCTTCCTGGTTGCTGCCGCTGCTGAGAGCTCGTAGGCAGCACCCCACGAGCAAACTTGAGCCTCGGGACCACAGGTAAGACCAAATTTTCTGCTGCAAGTGACCTGCCTGGTGAACACCAGACACAGTCCACAGGAACAGCTGAAGGACTGTAGATAGAAAAAACTAAACGCCCGAAAGCAGAACACTCTGTCCCCATAACTGGCTGAAAGAAAACAGGAAAACAGGTCTACAGCACTCCTGACACACAGGCTTATAGGACAGTCTAGCCACTGTCAGGAATAGCATAACAAAGTAACACTAGAGATAATCTGATGGTGAGAGGCAAGTGCAGGAACCCAAGCAACAGAAACCAAGACTACATGGCATCATCGGATCCCAATTCTCCCACCAAAGCAAACACGGTATATCCAAACACACCAGAAAAGCAAGATCTAGTTTCAAAATCATATTTGATCAGGATGCTAGAGGACTTCAAGAAAGACGTGAAGAAATTCCTTAGAGAACAAGTAGAAGCCTACAGAGAGGAATCACAAAAATCTCTGAAAGAATTCCAGGAAATCATAAATAAACAAGTAGAAGCCCATAGAGAGGAGTCACAAAAATCCCTGAAAGAATTACAGGAAATCATAAATAAATAAATAGAAGCCCATAGAGAGGAGTCACAAAAAACCCTAAAAGAATTCCAGGAAAACACAATAAAACAGTTGAAGGAATTAAAAATGGAAATAGAAGCAATCAAGAAAGAACACATGGAAACAACACTGGATATAGAAAACCAAAAAAATAGACAAGGAGCTATAGATACGAGCTTCACCAACAGTAAACAAGAAATGGAAGAGAGTATCTCAGGAGCAGAAGTTTCCATAGAAATCATTGACTCAACTGTCAATGATAATGTAAAATAGAAAAAGCTACTCGTCCAAAACATACAGGAAATCCAGGACCCAATGAGATGATCAAACTTAAGGATAATAGGTATAGAAGAGAGTGAAGACTCCCAGCTCAAAGGACCAGTAAATATCTTCAACAAAATCATAGAAGAAACCTTCCCTAACCTAAAAAAAGAGATACCCATAGGCATAAAAGAAGCCTACAGAACTCCAAATAGTTTGGACCAGAAAAGAAACACCTCCCGTCACATAATAGTCAAAACACCAAACGCACAAAATAAAGAAAGAATATTAAAAGCAGTAAGGGAAAAAGGTCAAGTAACGTATAAAGGCAGACCTATCAGAATTACACCAGACTTTTCGCCAGAAACTATTAAGGCCAGAAGATCCTGGACTGATGTCATACAGACCCTAAGAAAACACAAATGCCACCCCAGGTTACTGTTTCCTGCAAATCTCTCAATTAACATAGATGGAGAAACCAAGATAATCCATGACAAAACCAAATTTACACAATATCTTTCAACAAATACAGCACTACAAAGGTAATAAATGGTAAAGCTGAAAATAAGGAGGCAAGCTATACCCTAGAAGCAACAAGAAACTAATCGTCTTGGCAAAAAAATAAAGAGAAGAAAAGCACACAAACATAACCTCACATCCAAATATGAATATAATAGGAAGCAATAATCACTATTCCTTAATATCTCTCAACATCAATGGCCTCAAATCCCCAATAAAAAGACATTGATTAACAAACTGGATACGCAACGAGGACCCTGCATTCTGCTGCCTACAGGAAACACACCTCAGAGACAAAGACAGACACTACCTCAGAGTGAAAAGCTGGAAAACAACTTTCCAAGCAAATGGTCAGAAGTAGCAAGCAGGAGCAGCCATTCTAATATCAAATAAAATCAATTTTCAACAAAAATTCATCAAAAATATAAGGAAGGACACTTCATATTCATCAAGGGAAAAATCCACCAAGATGAATTCTCTATCCTACATATCTATGCCTAAAATACAAGGGCACCTACATAAGTAAAAGAAACCTTACTAAAGCTCAAAACACACATTGCACCTCACACAATAATAGTAGGAGTCTTCAACACCTCACTCTCATCAATGGACAGATCATGGAAAGAGAAATTAAACAGAGACATAGACAGACTAAGAGAAGTCATGAGCCAAATGGACTTAACTGATATTTATAGAACATTCTACCCAAAAGCAGAAGGATATACCTTCTTCTCAGCTCCTCATGGTACTTTCTAAAAAGTTGACCACATAATTGGTCAAAAAACGGGCCTCAACAGGTACAAAAAGATAGAAATAATCCCATGCGTTCTATCCAACCACCACGGCCTAAAATTGCTCTTCAATAACAATAAGGGAAGAATGCCCACATATACGTGGAATTTGAACAATGCTCTACTCAATGATAACCTGGTCAAGGAAGAAATAAAGAAAAAATTAAAGACTCTATAGAATTCAATGAAAATGAAGGTACAACATACCCAAACTTATCGGACACAATGAAAGCTGTGCTAAGAGGAAAACTCATAGCGCAGAGTGCCTGCAGAAAGAAACAGGAAAGAGCATATGTCAGCAGCTTGACAGCACACCTAAAATCTATAGAACAAAAAGAAGCAAATACAATCAGGAGGAATAGAAGGCAGGAAATAATCTCAGAGGTGAAATCAACCAAGTAGAAACAAAAAGGACCATAGAAAGAATCAACAGAACCAAAAGTTGGTTCTTTGTGAAAATCAACAGGATTGATAAACCCTTAGCCAGACTAACGAGAGGACACAGAGAGTGTATCCAAATTAACAAAATAGAAATGAAAAGGTAGACATAACTACAGATTCAGAGGAAATTGAAAAAATCATCAGATCTTACTATAAAAGCCTATATTCAGCAAAACTTGAATATCTGCAGGAAATGGACCATTTCATAGACAGATACCAGGGACCGTAGTTAAATAAGGAACAGATAAACCAGTTAAACAACCCCATAACTCCTAAGGATATAGAAGCAGTCATTAAAGGTCTCCCAACCAAAAAGAGCCCATGTCCAGACGTGTTTAGTGCAGAATTTTATCAGACCTTCATAGAAGACCTCGTACCAATATTATCCAAACTCTTCTACAAAATTGAAACAGATGGAGCACTACCGAATTCCTTCTATGAATCCACAATTACTCTTATACCTCAACCACACAAAGAACCAACAAAGAAAGAGAACTTCAGACCAATTTCCCTTATGAATATCGACGCGAAAATACTCAATAAACTTCTGGAAACCGAATCCAAGATCACAATAAAACAATCATCCACCATGATCAAGTAGGCTTCATCTCAGGCATGCAGGGATAGTTTGATATATGGACAACCATCAACGAGATCAATTATATAAACAAACTGAAAGAACAAAACCACATGATCATTTCATTAGATGCTGAGAAAGCATTTGACAAAATTCTACACCCCTTCATGATAAAAGTCCTGGAAAGAATAGGAATTCAAGGCCCATACCTAAGTAGTAAAAGCCATATACAGCAAACCAGTTGCTAACATTAAACTAAATGGAGAGAAACTTGAAGCAATCCCACTAAAATGAGGGACTAGACAAGGCTGCCCACTCTCTCCCTACTTATTCAATATAGTTTTTGAAGTTCTAGCCAGAGCAATCAGACAACAGAAGGATGTCAAGGGGATACAGATTGGAAAAGAAGAAGTCAAAATATCACTATTTGCAGATGATATGATTGTATATTTAAATGATCCCAAAAGTTCCACCAGAGAACTACTAAAGCTGATAAACAACTTCAGCAAAGTGGCTGGGAATAAAATTAACTCAAATAAATAAGTTGCCTTTCTCTACACAAAAGAGACACAAGCTGGGAAAGAGATTAGGGAAACAACTCCCTTCATAATAGGCCCAAATAATATAAAGCACCTCGGTGTGACAATAACCAAGCAAGTAAAAGATTTGTACAATAAGAACTTCAAGACTCTGAAGAAAGAAATCGAAGAAGTCCTATGAAGATGGAAAGATCTCCATGATCATAGATTGGCAGGAATAATATAGTAAAAATGGCCATTTTACCAAAAGCAATCTACAGATTCAATAAAACCCCCATCAAAATACCAATCCAATTCTTCAAAGAGTTAGAGAGAACAATTTGCAAATTCATCTGGAATAAGAAAAAACCCAGGAGAGCTAAAACTATCCTCAACAACAAAAGGACTTCAGGGGGAATCACTATCCCTGAACTCAAGCAGTATTACAGAGCAATAGTGATAAAAACTGCATGGTATTGGTACACAGACAGACAGATAGACCAATGGAACAGAACTGAAGACCCAGAAATGAACCTACACACCTATGGGCACTTGATTTTTGACAAAGGAGCCAAAACCATCACATGGAAAAAAGACAGCATTTTCAGCAAATGGTGCTGATCCAACAGGAGGTCAACATGTAGAAGAATGAAGATCGATCCATACTTATCACCCTGTACAAAGCTTAAGCCCAAGTGGATCAAGGACCTCCACATCAAACCAGATACACTCAAACCAATACAAGAAAAACTAGGGAAGCATCTGGAACACATGGGCACTGGAAAAAATTTCCTGAACAAAACACCAATGGCTTATGTTCTAAGATCAAGAGGCAACAAATGGGATCTCATAAAACTGCAAAGCTTCTGTAAGGCAAAGACACTGTGATTAGGACAACCCGGCAACCAACAGATTGGGAAAAGATCTTTACCAGTCCTACAACAGATAGAGGCCTTATATTCAAAATATACAAAGAACTCAAGATGTTAGACTGCAGGGAGACAAATAACGCTATTAAAAATTGGGGTTCAGAGCTAAACAAAGAATTCACAGCTGAGGAATGCTGAATGGCTGAGAAACATCTAAAGAAATGTTCAGCATCTTTAGTCATAAGGTAAATGCAAATCAAAATAACCCTGAGATTTCACCTCACAGCAGTGAGAATGGCTAAGATCAAAAACTCAGGTGAGAGCAGATGCTGGCGAGGATGTGGAGAAAGAGGAACACTCCTCCTTTGTTGGTGGGATTGTAGATTGGTACAACCATTCTGGAAATCAGTCCGGAAGTTCCTCAGAAAATTTGACATTGAACTGCCTGAGGATCCAGCTAAACCTCGCTTGGGTATATACCCAAAAGATGCCCAAAAATATAAAAAAAGACACGTGCTCCACTATGTTCATGGCAGCCTTTTTTATAATAGCCAGAAGCTGGAAAGAACCCAGATGCCCTTCAACAGAGGAATGGATACAGAAAATGTGTTACATCTACACAATGGAATATTACTCAGCTATCAAAAACAATGACTTTATGAAATTTGTAGGAAAATGGTCGGAACTTGAAAATATCATCCTGAGTGAGGTAACCAAATCACAGAAAAACACACATGGTATGCCCTCATTGATAAGTGGCTATTAGCCCAAATGCTTGAATTACCCTAGATGCCTAGAACAAATGAAACTCAATACGGATGATCAAAATGTGAATGCTTCACTCCTTCTCTAAAAGGGGAACAAGAATACCCTTGGCAGGGATTAGAGAGGCAAAGATTAAAACAGATACAGAAGGAATACACATTCAGAGTCTTCCCCACATGTGGCCCATGCATATACACCCATCTAATTAGACAAGATGGATGAAACAAAGAAGTGCAGGCCTAAAGAAGCCGGATGTAGATCGCTCCTGAGAGACACAACCAGAATATAGCAAACACAGTGGGGTATGCCAGCATCAAACCACTGAATTGAGAATTGGACCCACGTTGAAGGAATCAGAGAAAGAAGTGGAAGATCTTGAAGGGGCTCGAGCCCCATATGTACAACAATGCCAAGCAACCAGAGCTTCCAGGGACTAAGCCACTACCTAAAGACTATACATGGACTGACCCTGGACACTGACCTCATAGGTAGCAATGAATATCCTAGTAAGAGCACCAGTGGAAGGGAAGCCCTGGGTCCTGCTAAGACTGAACCCCCAGTGAAATAGATTGTTGGGGGGAGGGCGACAAGGTGGGGAGGATGGGTGGGGAACACCCATAAAGAAGGGGAGGGAGAGGGTGATGTTTGCCCGGAAACCGGGAAAGGGAATAACACTCGAAATGTATATAAGAAATACCCAAGTTAAAAAAAAAAGCTAAAAAAAAAAGAAATGTAATTACAATTGTGTGGCTATCATCTTTTGGGTTTGTTGAAAGAATAATTCCCTACTTTTTGCTAAGGTGTAGTTTCCCTCCTTCTGTTGGAAGTTTCCATCTACTGTCATTTATAGGGTAGGACTTGTGGAAAGATATTTAGTACATTTGGCTTTGTAATGGAATGCCTTGTTTCCTCAATCCATGGTAATTGAAAATTTCACCAGATATCCTAACCTGCAGATCAAGAAATGAGTGCACACACCCATGGTCACTTTGTGTTTGACAAAGGTGCTAAAAATTATGGTTCAACTGGATGTCAGCACACAGAAAAATCAATTATGTAAATAAACTCCCGGGAGGGGGGGTAAATGATCATCTTTTTAGATTTAGATAAAAAATTTAAGAAGTAAGTATTTCTTCATGTTAGAAGTCTTGGAAAATATTAGGAATTCAAATCCCATACTTAAATACAGTAAAAGCAATATTACAAAAAAAAAAAAGTTGCCAACATCAAACTTACTGGTGAGAAACTTGAAGCAATACCACAAAAATCAAGAACTAGAAAAGTTTGACTAATCTCTACTTACCCCATCAATATAGTACTGGAAGTCTTATCCACAAAAATCAGACAAAACTCGAGGGAAAACGGAAAAATTTAGAAAGCAAGAATTTAAAATATTATGATTTTAGATGATGTTATTGTATATTTTAGTGACCCCATATATTCTGCCAGGGTACTCCTTCAGCTGATAAACAACTTCAGCAAAATGGCTGGATGTAAACTTAAATCAAACAAATCAGAGCATTCTAATTCAAGGATAAACAGTTTGAGGAGAAATTAAGGAAATGACAGCCTTCAAAATAGTCACAATTAATAAAAAAATATTTCAGGTTGACTCTAAACAAGCAAGTGAAAGTTCTGTATGACAGGAACTTCAAGTCTCTGAAGAAAAATATTGTAGATCTCCGAAGATAGAATAATTTCCCATGCTCATGCATGTGCAGGGTTAATATTGTAAAAATTGTCATCTTGCCAAAAGCAATCAACAGATTCAAGGCAATCACCATCAAAATTCCAACTCAATTCTTCACAGAGTTAGAAGGAGCAATTTGAAAATTCAGTTGGAATAACAAGAATCCAATGATAGAGAAACGTTCATCAACAATATGAGAACTTCTGGGGCAATCACTATCGATGACTTCAAGCTGTATTACAGAACAATAATAATAAAAATTGAATGGGAATGGTACAGAGACAGTCAAATGATCAGTGGAATATTATTGAATGCCCAGAAATGAAGGCACATACCTATGGCCACTTGATATTTGACAATGACCCGAAACTATCCAATGGAACGATCACATTTTCCACAAATGGTTTCCATCGACTGGAAGTTAGCATGTAGAAGAATGGAAATCAATCATTTCTTATTGCCGTGTACAAAGCTCAAGTCGAAGTGGATCAAGTATGTCCACAAGAAACATATAATCTTAAACTAATAGAAGAAAAAGTGGGGAAATTTACTGAACAGAACACCAATGGCTTTGCTTCAAGATCGAGAATTGACAAATGGGACTTCATAAAGCTTTTGTAACTCATAGGACACTGGAATTTGGAAAAAGGTAAAATCAATAGGGTAAGAAAAGATCTTTACCAATCTTCTGTCTGATAGAGGGCTAAAATCATTCTATACAAAGACTCAAGGAGTTAGACTCCAGAATATCAAATAGTCCTTTCAAAAATGGTGAATAGCACTAAACAAAGAATTCTCTACTGAGGAATATCAACATCCTTAGCCATCAGGTACATGAAAATCAACAAATTCTGAGGTTACACAGCAGACCACTCAGAATGGCTAAGATAAGAAATTCACAACAGATTCTGACAAGGACGTGGAGTAAGACGAACTCTCCTCCATTGTTGGTTAGATTGCAAGCTGGTATAACCATCTGGAAATCAGTCTGGAATTTTCTCACAAAGTTGTATATAGTACTACCTGAGGATACCACAATCCCATTTCTTTGATATATACGCAAAAGATGCTCCAACATATAAGAAGGACACATGATGCTACAGGTTGAGAGCAACCTTTCTTTTTTATAATAGCCAGAAGCTGAAAAGAAACCAGATGTCCCTCAACATAGTAATGGATAAATGAAATATTTACACACGTGTGTTCTTCTAACCTATCAAAAACAATTTTTGCATAAAATTCTTAGGATAGACCAAAAAATTATCATTCTGTGTGAGGTAACCCAGTCACAAAAGAACACAAATGGTATACATTTATTGGAAGTGTGTATCAGCCCAAAAGTGTGGAATACATAAGAAAGAATTCACAGGTCATGTGAAGCCCACACAGGAAGAAGACCAACACGCAGATGTGGCATTCCTTCTTAGAAGGGATAAAAAATATTCATGGGAGGAAATTCAAGGATAAAGAGATAAGCAGAGACTGAAAAAAGGGTCAACCAGAGACTACCCCATGTGTGGATCTATCCCATATGCAGTCACACAAACCAGTCACTATTGCTGATGCCACCAAGTCCTTGTTGACAGGAAACAGATATGGATGTCTCCTGAGAGACTCTTGCAGAACTCTACTGACACTGGTGAGGATGATTGTAGCTAAACATTGGATTGAACAAGGGGGTTGAATGAAGTTGTTAGAGAGTGTACTTAATGAGCTGAAGGGGTTTGCAAAACCCCAGGAAGAACAACAATATCAACCATCCAGACACACCAGAAATTCGAGGGATTAAAACACCCACTAGTGAGTACAGATTGAGGGACCCATGACTCCAGCCACATAGGTGGCAGAGGATTGCTCTAACATCATTGGAAGGAAAATCCCTTAATCCTGTGAAGGCTTGTATCCCCAATGTAGGGTAATGCCACAGCATTGAGGTTGAAGTAGATTGGTGGGAATTGGAACATCCTCACAGAAGACGGTCAGGGATGTTATGGAAGAAAAGGAAAGGAAATAACATTTGAAATGTAAATATATGAAATATTCAGGAAAATTATTAAATAAAAAAGATATCTTGTCTCATTAAATTAATAATAAAGTAATTATCATTTGCCATTTCTGATATTGACAAAAATATTAGAGTTTGGTACTAATTTCCTTTGGTCTCTTTTGCTGTCTATATAATATTTTCCTTTAGGTTATGACTTATTTAAATAAAAATGTATTTTACAATTTAAAGGAATATAGAATGAAAAAATTATTGACAGAATTGGTGACTTCCCTTTATTAAAAGTTGAACAACTACTTGAAGAAACTTTAATGGTTAATATCAAAATAAGTTTATGGAGTTTGTATATCAAATACTTTTTGTTAATAGCCACAGTCAGGAAATGCTTCTTATATTTATGCATTATGGTATTTGATTTTGGTAAAAAACTCAATGATCTTAGATTTTATAATAATGTACATAAGTAATTTATTCTTAAAATTTGGTTACAGAAGGAAGTTATCAACGAATACATATATACAATGTAGCACACTTTTCTAATATAAATAGAGCATATTAAATATATACATATATATTTTATGCTCCAAAGATGAACAATCATGTTTAAAAGGAAGATATAACATTGAGTGTACCTACATTTGAAGTTGAGATGATTCATGATTCCATGTATTTCTTTCTAGACACCTAAGAAGATAAAATTAGTGTTGGAAAAATCTAAAACTGCAATTAGAAGGCTTAATCTAGTATACATATCTAAACAGTGCTTTGAAAAAATATACAGAACATATTTTCATATATAGGTATACATGCATTATATATTATATAATATATATATATTATATATTATATAAAAAAATTCTCAGTGCCCATAAATTATCATTATCAATAAAGCAATTTCCTGGTCATATTAGAGTTGAATTATCAAACACACACACACACACACACACACACACACACACGCACACACACACACACACAGTTTCCTAAAATATAAACATATTAGCAAATAATATTCATTCAGATAAAACTAATGAAAACTGATGAATTAAATTTACAAAATAATGTTCCCTGAAAAGTATACTTTCTAGCATTTAAAATATTGCCTTATGATATGTGGCAAATCTTCACAAAGGAATCCTACTCAGCTATCAAAAACAATGACTTTATGTAATTCATAGACAAATGGAGGGAACTGGAAAATATCATCCTGAGTGAGGTAACACAACCATAGAAAAACACACATGGTATGCTCATTGATAAGTTACTATTAGCCCAAATTACCCTAGATGCATAGAAAACATGAAACTCAAGACTGATGATCAAAATATGAATGACTCACTCATTCTTTAAAAAGGGAACAAGAATACTCTTGGCAGGAAATTGGGAGGCCAAGAATAAAACAGAGGCAGAAGAAAAACCCATTCAGAGCCTGCCCCACATGTTGCCCCATATACAGCGACCCAATTAGAGAAGACGGGTGAAGCAAAGAAATGCAGACTTACAGGAACTGGATGTAGATCTCTTGAGAGAAACAGCCAGAATACAGGAAATACAGAGGCAAATGCCAGCAGCAAACCACTCAACTGAGAAAAGGACCCCCGTTGAAGGAATCAGAGAAAGGACTGCAAGAGCTTGAAGGGGCTCGAGACCCCATATGTACAACAATGCCAACCAACCAGAGCTTTCAGGGACTAAGCCACTACGTAAAGACTATACATGGACTGACCCTGGACTCTGACCTCATAGGTAGCAATGAATATCCTAGTAAGATCACCAGTGGAAGGGGAAGCCCTTGGTCCTGCTAAGACTGAACCCCTAGTGAACGTGATTGTTAGGGGGAGGGCGGTAATGGGGGAAGGGTGGGGAGGGGAACACCCCCCCCAAAAAAAAAGAAAAAAAAGAAATACATTTAAATGAAAATTCTATACTTACAATTAAACAGAAAATCTTCAAGATTTTTATAAAAAACTAATGAACACTAAATATACTTACCAAAAAAAAAAAAAAAAAAAAGAAAGAAAAAGAAAAAGAAAAAAAGAAAAAAAAGAAAAAAAGAAATATGGGCAATTGCATTCTAAACACGAGTATGCAATTGTAACTAAAACAAATGTACTTTTTGGATGCAGGAGAAATAAACCTGTTTTCTTAAACAAACTAATAGCCGGTATATTATTGGTGTGGGATACTTAATGCTTAGCGTTTTTTTTTTTTTGTTTGTTTATGTTTTTGTTTTTGTTTTTGTTTTTGGAGCTGGGGACCGAACCTTGGGGCCTTGTACTTTCTAGACATACGCTCTACCACTGAGCTTAAGCCCCAACCCCTATGCTTAGTGTTATTAATGAGGAGTATTTATGGGTCTTTTTTATTTTGTTGTTGCCACATACTTTTTCCCTCTTCTGATGAATTACTACAGGGTTTTTTACCATTTCTGTCCTCTTGAGAATATCCCTTATTTTCAGAATGCGTTTTCCCACTTTTAGAGTAAGATTGCTGAAGAGACATGGCTTCCTGGTGATTATGCTGTGTAAAGTTTCTCCTCTTGTGTTGATGTGAATGATACATTTGCTCGGTAATAAATTCTAGGCTAGTATCTGTATTCTTTGAAAACGTGTTGAAAAGTGATCCAAGCCCATTTATATATTAGAATAACCATTGAAAATTCAGGTGTTAGTCTCATGTGAACAGCTTTATGTGTGACTTATTCTTTTTCCTTCACCATTTTTGTATTTCTATTTCTCTGTTCAGTTAGGCTTTGATGATGATGATGACGATTATGATGATGATTATTATTTTATTTTAATATTATTTACTATTATAATTATTATATTCATTGTTATTATTTCTTTTATTATAATATTATATTATATCAATATTAATATTTATTATTATTAATATTATTATTATGTGCCTACTTGATATTTTCTATGATTCTAGTACTTTAACAGGTATCTCTTTGTGGTTTGGGGAATATTGTTCCCAGAAAATCACATACAAATAGTTATTTTAGTTGCTTTTATTCTCATGCTTCTCATAGTGTCCTGAACTTATGAATCAGGGTCCCTGCCTCAGTTGGTTCTTATTGGAAAATAGAGATATTGATACCCAGTGTCTAGGCAGGGCAGACAGAGCAGGAGTTTCAGGACGCTTGGACAAAGGTCCCACGAGGAAGAAGGCATGGAGATTGTCCAGGACAGACTTTCAGGACAGAGAAGCAGCTGACATAGAAGACCATGAGAATAAGCAGACCCAGGAGAGCTGCCCATGGTGTCCAGGACAAGAAAGATGGGATATAGATTTTAGCAAATAATAACTTGGGAATATCAGTGGGGGATAGTTTAGCCACTCGGAGGTTAGGAAGTGGCCTTGCCATTGAGCTGTTAAAGGCTGTATGTGTGAGGCCTCAATCCTTAAGCCCCCTATCCCTATCCTCTTCCGCTGCCCTGTCTTCTTCAAAGGTGTTTCCCCCTCCGCAAAAACATCCCCTTGCTGCCTCCCAGCATGACATTCTATTTTCTGGAAGGTCCAGCCTTGCCATGACCAAGGGCTTCTCCCATTGGTATAGAACATGGTCATGCTTTGCTACATATGCAGCTAGAGCCACCAGTCTGTCCATGTGCAGTCTTAAGGAAGTGCTTTAGTCCCGCGGAGATCTGGTTTGTGACCCCTGTTGTCCCTACTGTGTTGCAAGGTACTTCAGCTCCTTTAATCCTTTCTCTGTCTTCCCCAAATGGGACCCTGTTCTCAGTTCAATGGTTGGCTGTAAGCATCAGCCTCTGTATTTTTCATGATCTGGAAGAGCCTCTCAGGGGACAGCAATATCAGGCTCCTGTGAGCATGCACTTGTTGGCATCAGCAATATTGTTTAGGTTTCGGGGCTGTATGTATGTGGGCTGCATCCCCAGGTGGTGCAGGCTCAGAATGGCTATTCAATCAATCTCTGCTCTAAACTTAATCTCCATATCATGTCCTATGAATATTTTTGTTTCCCCTTTTAATACAGACCATCCTCACTTGGTTCATCCTTCTTGAACTTAAACCAGTATGTGAATTGTATGTTGGGTAATTCAAGGTTTTGGGGTAGTGGGTGTGTTTGTGTGTGTGGGGGGGGGTTTGTGCGTGTATGTGTGTTTTATTTTTCTTTGTGTGTGTGTGTGTGTGTGTGTGTGTGTGTGTGTGTGATTTGGTTGCCTCATTCAAGATGGTATTTTATAGTTTCATTCATTTGCTTATGAATTTCATGATGTCATGGTATTTGATTACTGAGGGGCTCTCCATTATGTAGATGAACCACATTTTCTGTACCCATTCATGTGGTCAAATCATTTGGGTTCTTCCTAGCTTCTGGCTATCATGAATACAGCTGCTGTAAATATAGTACAACGTGTGTCCTGGTTCTATGTTGGGGCATCATTTGGGAATATGTCTAGGAATGGGATACTTAAGTCCTCAGCATATACTTGTCCAATTTTCTGATGAAAGCCCAGAGTAATTTACGGAATATTGTACCTCATTTCAATCCCACCAATAATGGAGGAGTCTTCCTCTTTCTCCACATTGTGACCAGAATCTGCTGTTAACTGAATTTTTGATCTTAGCCATTCTGCCTGGTGCATCTTTTGATTTGCATTACCCTGATGAGTAATGATGTTGAACATTTCTTCATATATTTCTCAGCCATTCAAAATTCTTCTGCTGAAAATTATTTGTTTAGATCTGTACCCCATTTATAATAGTGTTATTACTTTCTGTAGTATAACTTCTTGAGTTCTTTGTACATATTGAATATTAGTTCTCTTTCATATATAGGATGGCAAAGATCTTTTTTCAAGATATTAGTTGTCATTTTGTCAAAAAGACAGTGTTCCTTGACTTACAGACACTTTGCATTTTTACAAGTTCCAACCAGTCAAATCTTCATTGTAAAGGAAAAGCAACTGATTTGGTGTTCTGTTCAAGAAATTTTCCATTGTTATCATGTGTTCAAGCTTTTCCTCACTTTTCTTCTATTGGTTTGTGTTTATCTCTTTTTTCTGGATGCCCTTAATCCACTTGGACTTCAACTTTGTACAGCGTGATAAGAATGGATGATTTACATTAATTTACATGCTGACATCTAGATGTACAAACACAGCTGTTCAACTTCCTGTCTCTGTACCAATACCATATAATTTTTATCACTATTGCTGGGTATTCAACTTGAGGTTAGGGATGTTGATTTCCACAGAATTTCTTTTATTTTGAGAATAGTTTCCACTTCCTGTTTTTTTCTTATTCTAAATGAACTTGCATATATCTCTTTCTAACTGTATGAAGAATTTTGTTGAAATTTTCTTGTGGATTGCATTGAATCTGTATATTGCTTTTGGCAAAGTGTCATTTTCGCTATATCAATAATGCCAATCCATGAACATGAAAAGTCTTTCCATCTTCTGAGATTTTCTTCTTTTAGAGAAATTAAGTTCTTTTCATGCGGCACTTTCACTTGCCTGGTTTGAGTTATATGTAGGTATTTTTTGTTATTTGTGATTACTGTGAAGAGTGTCCTTTCCCTAATTTCTTTCGTGGTCTGTGTATTCATGGAAGGTTACTGATATGTTTGAGTTAATTCTATATTCAGGACTTTGCTGAAGTTGTTTATGACTGCGGGAGTTCTCTGGTGGAAATTATGGAGTCACGTAAGTATACTATCATATCACCTGCAAATAGTGATGTATTGGCCTCTTCCTTTTTTTTTTTGGTTCTTTTTTTTTTTCGGAGCTGGGGACCGAACCCAGGGCCTTGCGCTTCCTAGGTAAGCGCTCTACCACTGAGCTAAATCCCCAGCCCGGCCTCTTCCTTTAATATTTGTATCCCTTTATCCTCTTTTTGTTATCAAATTGGTCAGGCTAGCACATTGAGTACTATATTGAATAAGTAGGGAGAGAATGAATAGCCTTGTCTAGTCCCTGATTTTAGAGGGAGAGCTTCAAGTTTCTCTTCATTTAGTTTGATTTTTGGCTACTGGTTTGCTGTACATTTACGTTACTGTTGTTGAGTATGGGCCTTGAATTCCTATCATGAAGGGGTGTTTTCTTTTCTCAAATGTTTTCGCAGCATCTAATGGGATGAAAATGTAATATTTTCTTTCAGTTTGATTATCTACTGGATTATGTTGATGGAATTCCATATTGAAACATCCTTGCATTCCTGTTATGAAGTCTCCTTGATAGTGATGGATGATCATTTTGATGTGTTTATGGATTTGGTTTCCAATGATTTGATTGACTATTTTTTGTCAATATTCATAAGGGAAATTCGTCTGAAGTTCCCATTCTTTATTGGGTCTTTGTGTGTTTTAGGTATAAGCATAACTGTGGCTTCATCGATGGAATTGGGTAGTGTTCCTCTGTTTGTATTTTGTGGAATATTTTGGACAATAGTAGTATTTGGTTCTAGGAAGTGCTGATAGAATATTCCACTAAAATCATTTGGTCCTGGGATCTTTTCCCAATTGGGAGCCTTTTATAATTGTTTCTAATTTTTTTAGGATTCATGGTAGAGTTTAGATATTTTATTTGACCCTGACTTAACTTTGGTAACTGCTCCCTGTATAGGAAATTGATCATTTTATCCAGATTTTCCACTTTTCTTGAATGTAAATTTCAGTAATACGGTATGATGATGTTTTGAATTTCTGCAGATTATGTTGTTTTGTTTCCCTCTCATTTCTGATTTTGTTATTTGGATACATTCTCTGTGCCCTTTTGTCATCCTAGCTCAAGTTTATCTATTATGTTGATTTTCCCTTGGATCCAGCTCCTGGTTTTATTGATTCTTTGTAGAGTTCTTTTTGTTTCTCCTTAGTTGATTTCAGACCTGAGTTTGATTATTTCCTGCCTTCTCTCCTCTTTGGTGTATCTGCTTCTTTTTGTTTTTGAGTTTTATATTTGTTGTCAAGCTGCTAATGTATGCTCTCTCCAGTTTCACTTTGGATACTCTCAAGACTTTGAGTTTTCCTCTTAGCTATACTATCATTGTGTCCCATAAGTTTGAGTGTGTTGTGCCTTACTTTTCTTAAATTCAAAAAAATTCTATTTTTTTCTTCCTTTGCCATGTTATCACTGAGTAAAATATTGTTCAACGTACATGTGTATTTGGACTTTCAACATTATTGTTGTTATTGAAGTCCAGCCTTAGGTCATGGTAGTGTGAGAAAATGCATGGGATTATTTCACTCTTTTGTATCTGGTGATGCCTCTTTTATGACCAACATTATGATCAGTTTTGGAGAATGTTCCATGAGTTCCTGAGAATAAGGTGTATTCGTTTGTTCAAGGATGATATATTCTATAGATATTTCTAAAACCCATTTGGTTCAAAATCTTAATTTCCCTGTGTCTCAGGTTTCACATTCAGTGATCTGGCCATTGCTGACTGTGGGTTGTTGAAGTCTCCCACTACTATTTCGTTAGCCTGAGCTTTAGTGTGGTTCACTTTATAAATTTAGGTGCCCTTGTATGTAGCATATAGATTTTCAGGATAGAGAATTGACCCTGGTGGAATTTTTTTCTTTCAAGAAATTGAAGTGTCTGTCCTTATCTTTTTTTGATAACTTTTGGTTGAATTAGATACTACTGGAATCTATGTGTGTGAGTGTGTTTGTGTGTGTGTATGTGTGTGTGTTCATGTGTTGGGTCATAGCAGGAAACAGGGTGCATAGCTGGATTTCAAGATTCTCTGAAATTTGAGTATTTTCCTGAGCTTCTGGGTAGAGGTATGGCTGTGTGGGACTGTTTGGTATATGAACTTTTAAATAGAGAAGGTCTTACATTTTGAGGGCCCATCCCAAGCAAAATGGACAAATACCACATGGTTTCCCTCATTTTGGGGGCCCTAAAATTCTTTAAAGATTCATTGTGCTCATAGGAAATGAGAGAAGGATGTCTGGGCAAAGAAGGGGGTTGAATATAGAACCTTCCTGAATGCAGAGGAAGAGGTGCTGCTCCTCTGTTAGCCAGCAGACTGGACAGGACACTATCAAGTGAACAGGCAAACCATGTTGTCATCACTTGGGGGAACAATGGTGAATTAGGATGAAAAGCATCTCTCCTGTCCCAAGCCAGATTCCCCATGGCCTCTGGGCTATCCCAGACACTGACTAACAAAGGCATCAATATCAGAGCTGAGAGATGCTCATCTGAAACTAGTCACATTCCTCAGTTTCCCCTCTGGAAGAAACAGATCAATTACAGTCAGGACCAGCATAGGTTCCAGCTGCCTTTTCCATTATCACCACCAGCCTTGTTAGTGAAGGTGATCTGGCACTGATGAGTGGGCTGCATTTTTGGGTTATGGTTATTCTAATACAACTTCTGTAGGAGACATCTGTTGCTGGACATCACATCGTAGGCATGGCCATGCCTGGTTGGTTTCTATTAATATCATTAATGAATCACAGGCTTAAGTGGATGAAGGGGTGAAAAGGGTTTTTGGCTGTGGGACCACTTCCCTACTGGGGACGTGGCAGGACTTGGTCTACCCTGGACTATCTCCAGTATCTTCTCATTATGTCCTTTCCAATTAAGGTGTTAAATCAGAGAGAGAATGGGTCCAGGTGGTATCCTGGAGACCGTGGCTCTGACACCATGGAAACATCGTGTGAACAGGCTGAATTAGCACACACTCGATGTTCTCATGCTCTTCTTCAAGCCAGTGGCCTCTGCACTGAGCCCCATGAATATTGATTAGTGAGTGAATGTAAGTTTGAAAGGGGGTGGGGCTACAGTATTTCCCTGTACAGGGCAGCTGGATGTCTTCCTGTTGGCAGAGCCCACATCAAAATGACTGTAGCTCCAGACAGAGTGCCCAGGGCTAAGAATTTAAATTCTGATCCTTGAATCTTTAAGGTCATGAGCCATCTCCCAGCCCGTGGTGTTTTGTGAGATGAATCTACAAGTTGCATGTTTAATATGTAAGGAATGGGAACCATGAGGAACGAGAAAAAGAGAGTGTTTGCCTCCTCTGCCCACCCTCTCTACTCCCAGGGAGGTTGTGGCAATGGCAGGCTGCCCTCATCTTCTCAGTGAACTGGACTTCGTGGATGTTCTCAGGACCTTGGAGAAGGCCAGAGAAGCTGCTTTGTTCTGCAGGATATTTCTGACTCTTGAAGGTTCTGGATGAATTCCAGGTGAATGGATACCATTACCTCACAGATAGGGAAATCTAGAGGTTCAATTATTGCACCAGCATCTGGAGTCTGTAGGACCCATGGGGAGGACTCTGTCCTTTGTCAGCATTGGTGGGGACACTGGATACTGAGTAAGAGCCTTAGAAGTTCCTGTCCCACTCAGGGACCTCCATTCAGCTAAAGCTGTATCCCCTACTACTACACCACAGGGGGAAATCAGTGAGTATATTTCACAGAGAAGGTGACTGTCACTGTTTCTGATTTGAACATGGGCATTTAGAGAGCTTTATACACAATTCTGTGGAATTTCAAACAGCATTGTTCAAAAGATATAATTTACAGCAAGGTTGAAGGATAAAGTGAAGTTTAAAAATTAGCTAAAATATACTGAAGAGGATTTCAGGTTCCCGCGAGCCGATTTACACGCAGCTGTGAGCTGCTTAAATGGATCCTAAGAACAGAATTTGGGTTTCTTGTGAGTTTGGAACATGCTCTTAACTGATGGGCTATCTCTTCAGTCCCATGTGTTTCTCAGCCTTGACTGAGATATCTTTAGGAAAACGTGCAATATCTCTGCTGGCAGCCTTGGCTGGGTCGGTTGTGTTGATGTCTCTGATGCTCAGCCATCAGGAGACAAAGGCTAGACCCCAGAAGATAGCTTCTCTCCATTTTAGCGTCACCCTTAACTCTCCAGTTCCTCTATCCTCTCTTGTTCAAACCACAGGCACAATGCTACTTCCTCCAGGACTCTGGAGGTGTGTTCTCGTCGGTTGAGCAAGGACGTGAGGCTAAGAATAAAGGTCAGTGTGACTCAGTGCCTTTTGTTGTACTATTTATGAAAAGTTTTGGCTGGAATTAGGGCCAGGGCTGGTTCAGGTGTGTAAATGAGAGACAGCCTCAAAGTCTCTTGAGTTGAGCCTCTTTTGTAACCTTAGAGGCTCTCTGGGGAGCACGTCACCAACCACACCACCTTTACCCCTGAAAGGATGGCTGAACATAGGCTTTGGGTTCGAGATACTTCTGCAAGCTGTGGAGTCAAACTGCTGTCCGGGACTCAGCTTCCCAGCTTCTGTTACATGCAGTTCTTCAGCTTGACATCACAAACTGGAGGGGACGAGAGCTGAGAGCCCATTACCATGGGTGTCTTGGAAAGTTTGAGGGCGAGTTCTGCATTAATTAAGTCTCATTTGAATAATGAGCACATGCTATTTATTTTCTTGGAGAGCTGCTCTGAGGGAAGCAGAGAGGCTTCTCCTACAGGAAGCCTGGTGGCCCGTGTACCAACTGCCCATCACTTGGGGGTGGGAGGGGGAGGCAAGGGTGATATTTTAAACTCTCTGTTATTGAAGGAAGCACCCATAACTGGAACGTTGTGGGGTGGTTTGTCAGCTGTTTCTGTGAGAAAAGGCCTGTTGTCCACCAACATCTTCTCCAGTTCTTTCAAAGCTGCTCTCTGCCGTGCATTGGAGATGGTCTAAAATCTGCCCATCTTATCTCCCCAAATCATGTGTTCTACTTCATCTCTTATGGGGCTGAGCAGAATGGTGGTGAACTTGGGATCATGTGGCCACCTTAGTGGTCATGAGGGGGACTCCACAGGAAGAGAGGTGTTCTCACACCAAACACCCAGATCTGCCTGATCTTGACCTGGGTGTTTAAAAAGGACGGGCATCTCTGCACCAAAAAGCAATGGTTCCTCTGTACATATGGATATTTAAATCTGATCGGGGCTCATCATCTAGTCTAGGTAAAACAAGCATCCTATGTGCATTTTCTCTGTGATTTTTTTTTCAATTGGCTGCGCAGAGTGACTTCATCTCTCATGTGGTACAGGAAGAAATGAGCCAGATTCCTCCAGCTCTGTAATTAAATCGCATACCTTCATGCCTTTGGCTGCACCCAGCAATCTTCCTTCCCAGAACTACTTGCCCATCCGTCTAGGCCAGAGTTCAGACCCATAAACAAAAGAACAGAAGTCTCAAGCCTGATTCTGTTGAGTGTTCGGCTCAAGAACTCACACATGCCAGCACTTAAGAGGCTGCACACTGGAGCTGCACACACTTAACATTATGATATTGCAGAGGATGGGAGGGGCTGTGCACACATGCCAATTTCATACTTCAGGGTGATAAAGGACTTCATGTTCTTGGGGTTTTGGAGACACCCAGACCCAACGAATGTTCTTCATGCAAACATCATGAGTCTTTAAGGAAGACTTCAAAACAAGGGTGCAGTTATCATATATGTGAAAAGAACCTGTGGTGGTTTGAATATGCACTGCCCAGGAAATGGCACTATTAGGAGGTTGGCCTTCTTGCAGGAGGGGTCTCCCTGTGGGGGTGAGTTCTTGAAATCCTTCACCCAGCCATGTGGGAGACAGTCTGCTCCTGGCTTCTTTTATATGAAGATGTAGAACTCTCAGCTCCTTCTCCAGCACCATGTCTGTCTGCACACTGCCCTGCGCTCTGCCTTGATTATCATGGACTGACCCTGTAAACCTGTAAGCCAGCCAGGATTACACGTTGTCCTTGGTCATGGTGTCTCTTCTCCACAGTGGAAACCTAACTAAGACCCCAGACTGGATAGTTCATGGGATTGCTCAAATGTCCTTGGCACCATCACTCTTTTATCTTCTGCAATGGCCCATCCCAATCTCTATCCAGTCCAGGGTGCTCCTCCAGTCTTGGTTCTCACAGGACTCCCCTATACCAGGCACTTTCCTTCAGAGTCTCCTAGTGTCTACAATACCACCA